>NC_139815.1:3515031-4115031 GCF_963457635.1 Microchirus variegatus | reverse complement strand
CATTCAGGACGAATCTCATCTTACTCTCCACCATCTTGAACCATCAATATGTAGCTCCTCTAGGGAACTCGTAAATTATCTCCCAATTTCCCACTGGAAATCACAACATGAGTGGGCGTTCATGTACATTTTGCACGTCGGGGAACAACATTTCCAGGCGCAGTCCAAAGATCAAAATGAATGATTGTAAATGAGTAAGTAAGCAAGTCGTTATACGATAAACACGTATCAACAAATCAAGACGCCTAAAGCAACACTCCTAGTTCTCTAGAGGCCATCCAACAGTCGAATCTGCAGCGAGGAGGAAGCCAGGTGGGAAGTAAACACTCGAGTGAACGATTGGACTTTGTGTTCCACATCCAGCTCTGCAGCAGAGCCACAGGAGCTCAAATAGATGATGCGAAGGACTCGAGAGGCAAGTTTTGCACGAGCAGAAGGAAGCAGACAATTTAAAAGAGATCAGGGTGAACACTGACAGATGTGCAGCCATTGTGTCTCATGTGTACACTGGTTTAACTTTGACACAGTGATGAAAGAAAGAAAGAAATGCCAACATGTAAAAAAATACCCCATTAGTGAATAAAAACCATGCAATTAAAATGTTTTACTTTAGCTATCAACGACTGAATGTAGTTGAAACATTAAACGTCCCTACTGGTGTTATATTAAGTGAAAAAGCAGCAAAGAAAGAAACTTTGGGATGGATAACCAGGGGAGAACGAGCCTCTTTAAATAATAAATGTTCCATTAACTCACAAACAGTAATCCATGCATTCATTTCATCCAGGTTAGATTACTGTAATGCACTCTTTTCCTGCGTCTCTCTCTCTCTCTCTCTCTCAACAGAACATCAATGAGTCACAGTTCATTCCAAATGCTGAGTCAGAGTCGTCGCCTGCAGGTTCAACAGGAGGGAGAACATTTCTCTGATTTTAAAAATCACTTCACCGGCTTCCACTGCATTTTAGATTTCATCTTAAAGTTTCAATTATTACTTTTTTTAGGCTTGTATAGAGGGCTATTTTCAGAATATTTAGCTGGACTCCGGCGAATGGAACATGATATCCTTAAGTCGATCATCCAGGGTCTAAAATTAAAATGTTCTGCTGCAGATCCACAGCAGCAGATCCCCAGCATTAGTTATACAGCTATAAACAACACACTGGCAATAGGGACCAAACTATACCAACAAGCTAATCACCCCTGTGAAAGCATCTGTGGATATTTGCTCCCGCCCTCATTCCTCTTCTTACTGAAACAGCAGCTTAAAGGGGGGACAAAAAAAAGAGAAAAAAAAAGTGACTTCTAATGTTAAAGCTGCTCATAAAGTTCCCCAAAAAGCCTTGAAAGCTCCAAGGTGAATGACAGCTGAAAAACACCATTAATGGTGATTTGAGGTGAATCTGAGGCTTCTTTCAGACTTTGAAGTCTGTTTGTCACAAAAGTTTTTTTTTTGTTTTTTTAAGAACGACAGTCGTTGCCTGAAGGTTAACAAGTGTAGAGAAAAGAACTCTCCGTAGGACGTGGGGGTGGAAATGTTCTCTTCTACAAGAAGGGAGAAAATATCAATACTCTGAATTACAGAGTGGCTGCTTTGTTTTCATATACACGATAGAATTGTGCATTACCTATTGTAAATATAGTGGACAGAACAGAGATACTTAATTTATCTGATGTAGCCTTAGATTAGATTAGATTAGAGTGTGCACACTGCACATGCGAGACGGGTCTGTCTTCCTCAATTCTGGCAAAGAACCCAGCACAAAAAAGATGTATCTGAAGTTTTAGTGTATAAACTAGCCATATGAGGAGAAAATTGAGGCTAAAACCCTCTACGAAGGTTATAATCATCAGTGGAGATTGCTCTAAGACAGCAAGAGAAGCTCACTCACTCATCCTCTGCCATGTTATCCTCTACATGAGGGTTGCAGGGGGTGGTGGTGTCAACCCTCAGCTGACATAGGGCAAAAGTACACCCTGGACACAGGTTGTCTGTCCAACACAGGGACACATAGAGCGTGTCCAGTTTGTCTAATCCCAAAATCGTGCATGTTTTGTGGACTGTGGGAGGAAACCGGTGGACCCGGAGAAAACCCACAAACACACACAAACTCCACACTCAGCTTCCTCTAAAATATCAAAGTCAAATACTGTCTGTGTTGTGTTTACATTTCTATACCAACACGTGCGCCAGAACGCGATTAGAACATTCTATCACTAGTTCTTTCGGAATCAGCTGTCTACGCGATTTTAGATTTTACATTAAAGCTGTTCTCTATGAGCGGTGAAAACTTCACTCCCGCGGAAGCTCAGCTTCTCTGGGGGTCAAAGGAGCAGTGGTCGGGCACGGACGCTGGGCTTCTGCATGATGATTGGAAGGCAAAGCCTTTTTTGCCTCAGAACCTGTGTGGATTTTGTGAGGCGAGTCTGTACAAATAGCTGCTCTTTGTGTGTTATTTGCTCCATGATATAGACCATTTTCGTAAATAAAAACACTATTATAGCATTTCAGTTTTACAGTTTTCTTTAAGTCGTGAACATATTGCTGGTGCGGGGAGACAGTCGGTGAAGCACGCGTCACGGATCCAGTGTAAAACCCGGGCCTTAATCTTACAAACATAATTTCTAAATCAGTCTGTTGAGCTGCTCCGTTTCCAGATGCTGTTCTGTAAAGACCATGGGGACTCGCTTTGATCAGAGATTGTTTTTTAGATAGTGATGTACAGTAAATAACGGCGCTTGTGGCCACAGGAGAGCAACTGAGGTAAGATAGGGTAAATACACACACACACACACACACACACACACACACACACACACACACACACACAGCTATTCGGTACAGCAGGCTAAACACCATGAAGGCAGGATTAGCTTCAGCTAGTTGTACCCAATAAACTAGAAACAGATTTAGTGTTTGTATGGCTATGCCGAAAGAGATAAAATACAGATTGTTTAACATTTTCCTTTCTGTGTCATATAACAGATCTTTCTAAGAGACAGTAAAACTGCTCGCTCTAAATCAATTTTATAGTTGACTGATCACACAGCATCTCCCCCTGCGCTCTCTGATGGCCTTATCTGTCTGCGTTTGTGTTTCCACACAGCGTCTCTCCCCACACTCGTCTCCGTGCGGCCCGGCCACAGAAGAATAACACAGCTGCAGGGCCGCGCCTCGTAGCGCTGCACCGTCTCCTCTCCGACGTCCATCACGACTACGCCTTCCTCTCAATCTCTCCCCGTCTGACGCTAAATCAGTCAACGTGTTCTTCCCTCAGGCTCAGGCTGTCTTACTTTCTTCAGTAATTACGCAAAAACTGGCTTTATTTTTTTTTTTTCTACGCCATGTTCACAAGTATAATTTATCAATTGTATTTTTTTTTTGGAAGAAAACAAAAAAAAACAAGGTCCAGCATGTATGAATTAGCGACATCAAATGGTCTAATACAGCGAGTACGAGCCGTGGCCGACTAGTGAGCCGTGATGGTACTGCATGTGGGCCGCAAACGTCCTTAAATTTAATGAAATAAATACGCTTTTAATCTTCTGTTTTGTAATTAGGGCCCGAGGAACCTATTGCTATCCTTCAGGTTATTATGATTATCATTATTATTATTACACCCGTGGTACTTTGCATGGAGGTCAGGTCTGGCGAAAATGCGATATTAGTGCTCTGTGAAAACAGAGGCAAAACTCAGTTCCACCGAATTTCCCGAAACTTGGTGGGAAGATGTTATAGACTAAGACGAACAAAAAAGTAAATCGTAACCATGGCCTCAACTCAACTCGGCCATTTTGAATTTTGCCGTTTTGCACCCTACGTAAGTTGGCTAACTCGTCCGAGCGCGTTTGTTGTATCGCCATGAAAAAACGTTTTGAATTGCTGTAAAATACGTAAATAAATAAGTTTGAAGAAAACCTTAAAAGGAATAAAACAAAGCCACGTGTTGTTTTTAAAGTGAACTGAAATTTATTATTAATCTCCACTGGATTTTGATTTTTGTTTGACACCTTTGGCCTATACTGTTTTTCGGATTATGTGTTTCAGAAAGTGAGATTAAAGCTCGGTGTGTCATGGTATGATGAGTTTTTTTTGCTGACGATATAGATTTTACAGAAAGTACATCTTCCCACTGTCAGCCTTGAACAAACAGACCTGTACAAGTATATTACAGACTGAAGACTATTGTGATTTGTTAGAGAAAGATCGACTATGATGAAATCTTTTCAGTAACAAATGTGCAATAGCTCAGGTTTGTGAGATTGAAAACATAAACACAAACCCCCCCCTCCTCCCTCGTAAATAACACTCCATGCCCTCGGCGTGGATTATATATGGCTAAATGGTATGATGTGTTAACCTATTTGGTAAAATATTTAGAGAACGAGCCCTCGGGGGGGTCAGTTGTGAAGTTTTGTGATTATCATCTGTCCTGTTACTGTGCTTTAACTACATGCCCTCGCCGCTGGGCACTGCAGCGATTAAGAATTCAGCGCCTTCTCTAAGAGACTAATTTACCACTGCCACGAGGTTCTTTAACGATTTGAATTTCACTCGCACTACGGTGAGTGAAATTCAAATGTCAAAAACACTGCCGTTTCATATTGGAGGGCAAAATCATTCGCTACACAACTAATTCTCAGTCAACACAGCTGACCCCAGGGGTTAACTGTACTGTAATTATTCAACAAGCAAAGCAAAACCATAATATTGACAAATGTAGAAATCAATACGTGTGAAACAAGGCCCGGGCTGTAAATCTGGATTATTAACTCATAAACAAGGAGGTTATGTTTTTGGACACATTTGGTCTTTAAGCAGCATCATTTAAACAAGTAAAAGACAGATTTTGACGAAATTTGACGTTAAAGAGGTACTATGTAAGGAATGGAAAATGACCCAAACCAAACTGAGTATAATGAGTATAATAATTGAGATAATGTATGTTATAATTTTGCGCTATACAAATTGAATTGAATTGAATTTGAATTGAATTGAGAAGAGCTAGAAGTGCATAATAAAAAAGAAAAGAGCCATAAAAGAATGGGAAATTCTGGCATCTGAAATCTTGTTTTCAGGACCCCAAAAAATCTCCTGTCACCCATCTGTGGGTCCTGACCCAGTCTTTGGGAACCACCGTTTTTAAAATAAGTATATATTTTATTTATTTATTTTTAAATAAAAACATTAGGGGTGGGTAGATACCATTTTTTTGTGTCCAATACCAATGCCGTTTTCAAAAACGAAGTCATTTTAGACCATATTTGAACGTATATGGAGCTGTTAACAACGCGTTAATCATTTCAATTGCATAATTTTCCAACTGTGTAACAAATATTGTTCTGCCAAAAAGGATAAATAAGCAGCCCAAACATGACTCAGCTAAAATATCTAATATCTGTCCGATTTGAGTGATTTTGAACAGAACCGATCCCCATCCCCATCCCTAGACAACAGAGTAGAGTGAAGTAGAGCCGAGTAGTACTAGAACTGTATAATGGAAAATATCATTATCAGATATATCAGACAATACCAGTCTTTGGGAACCAAAAACATGCCACTTTTTTGTGTCCGATACCAATAACGATTTAAAAACCCCAAGTATCGATACGCTTATTATTCAAATAGAGTCATTTTAGGCCATTTGTGAATGTGTCGTTTGAATGGCATAATTCTCCAACTGTGTAATTCTCCAACTGTGCAACAAACATGACTCAGCAAGAATGCTTTGGCTTGAGGTTGAATAGAGTCAAGTCCTGTCGAGTCATGCTGGAACTGCATCACGGAAAAGCGACTCTTGCTGCTTGAGACTCCACGGCCCCACTTTGTTCAAAAGTTTTACATGTCTGCATAAAGACGCTCTCAATCACCGCGCGGATGAGGTTTCCTTGCAATTCTCTATAACGTCAGGGGTGACGAATGGCACACGAGGCGTACTCGGGTTTGAGCAGGTTTTCAGGGCTGCGTGGCCGCTCTTCACAACCTCTTCACACCTCTCCGGCTTGTGTCAACAACGCTGTGACTCAGTAAGCCGTTCATATGCTGCTACAGATGGCGCCATCCCTCTTCTTCAGCCCGGCTGCCGACATGATTCATGGGGCTCTGTGTCTTGATTTAGGGTCTCTTTCATATTTCTTCTAACCCATGGCAGAGATGCATTTCTCTCCCGACATCCCTGCAGGCATTGACCCTGGTGTCTGTGGTCTGCCAGCGCCGGTGGGGGTGGGAGGGGGGAAAAAACGGACTCGACACAATGCACGCACGCATAAATCCATGTACTGCGTGTAGCATGCACATGTATGCTGATCTGAGCTCAAAAGGCAAATGAGTCAAAGTCGTTCTTGCAAGAACACAAAATGCACCATATGGTCAACAACACAATTATCAATCAGGATTAATCAGACTATCAAAATAGTGTAAATAAGCACTAATTCCTCACTATGAGGGAAAAACAAACCTTTACCCTTCATTTTACAACCACTGCCATCTCTAAGTCAGCCGGAAAACCGTTTCACTAAATATTAAACCTGCAGTCACCGCTGATTGTTTACCCACTCAATCTTATTTTGTTGAGTGTGTATTATATTAATCTGGCGTGTTTCCCCTTCCGTTTAAGGTCAAAATGTTCCACCAATTTAGTCTGTGCAGCCTTCAGATTGCCCTGTCAGAATACACTGCAACAAAAAAAAGAAAAGACTGTGTGCAGTGCACCACTTCCTTATCACTCCCAGTAAATTACCTCAGGATCAGATACAGGCTGCCAACTCACAGAAACTCCACTCACTAGACACCCAGAGAGAAAGAGAGGAGGAGAGCGTAAAAAAGAGGGAAGCGAGGGGAGGAAGAAGAAGTGTCAGGACATGACAAGAAGTGGAGAGAAGCCCCCGCGGAGAGTGATATTCTCAGCCGCTCTCAAAGGTCATCTTCTGTTATCTAAAGATCATCTACAGTCACCAAAGCTCACTTTTCTACACTCGGCTCAAACAGCGGGAGTCGGGCACCTGAAATATAACACCTGAACATGTCAAAGCAACAAAGGAGAAGAAACATGTCATGTCACTGCGGACGTGAGAAAGATTTAATCACACTTCATTAACTACTGCGTAACTGAAAATTGACAAAGAAATGTGGTAATGCGAAATCACGGTAAAACAGAAACCAACATCCTCAGTCCCACAATTAAAAATGTGTTACTAAAACATGATCAAACAAGTCCAGAATGCAATGTTTTATTTTTAAATAAAGTCCAAAATAGACAATAAATCCAGCATCATTTTAAACATTCATATCAGAATGCTAACATTAGCATCTTCTTTTTGCCATAGTGTTTTAATAAACAAAGGGGGAACCTGGAAAAAAAAAAGTGTTGCAATAAAAAATATGTAAATCAGACCACATCATTTATGTTGTGACATGTTGATGGGTTTCTTCAACACGGGCAAATTTCATATCCCAGTTTTTCTGTTGATGTGACTTCGATGTCATTTTTTTTTTTTTTCGAAAATCAGATTGTCCCTTCTGATTTTGAAATCTGCTGTAGATAAATATCAAAGAAGCCGTCTTCAATGAAGTGCTGACGCTAAATTACACAAGCGTAGAGAACCGCGGCATTTGGACCGAGCCTTCTGTTTTCATACATTTGCACTCATTTCCCTTATTTTCATCATTCAGTTTGACTAAAGAGATATTAAGCATGTAAAGTAAGTCTTAATTTAAGAGGTTTGCACATATTTTCAATGGATCCTTGTCCAGGGTGATACTAACTATTGTTATAGAAAATTTCAAGTCATTTCAAAATACCTTTTGTTTTTTTTGAATAAAGTCACCTCACTGTCAAAGTGCATCAATTTCAAAAAATCATAAAAATTATTCCTTAAGAGGTTTGCAAATATTTTCAATGGATCCTTGCTCAGGGTGATGTTGACTATTATCATAGAACATTTCAAGTCATTTCAAGTTAATTCAGCAGGGCAGTCATTGTTTATTTCTCATTTAGTTTATAATAAATTAGCTTTTTTGCCTGCTCTGGAATCGTTTGTTTTCCAGAATTCAGTAAAAACGGCCACATGGCGCTCGCTACCACTGGCGGTACAGGTACATCAGTTTGAGAACCGGTTGCTCTAAAGGTGCCATTTCTGTGTGCGGCTGTGTTCGCAGGACAGTCGTACGAAGACACTTTGTCGTTATGAATGTGAACTGTTGAATGAGATTGGAACTGTGTGGCTGGGTAATCTGGTGGAAACTCGTAATGGCTGCTCGGGCGACAGTAAAACAGGTGGCCTCAGAGACTTGTTACTTAAACAGCTTGTAAGGAGAAGGTATGATTAAAACTCCTCTGGATGCAGGCGGGGCGGTGGCGGCGGCTCTTTCACGCGCGTCGAGGGACTCTGCTGCCGCGCGGCTCAGTCAGGAACGTGCCTCGACTCCTCTCTTGCCTGCGTTGTGAGGGGGAGCAGCTCCGGCGCGGTGGAACGGAGCAGATGGCGAACGTATGCGGCGCTCATGCATGTCATCATCACCTTCATTAGCTGAAGGTGACATATGACATCATCTGGCCCGTGTGCATTTACGAGGGCCAGAAAGTGTTGCTTTCTTCTTCTTTTTTTTTTTTTTTATTGCCGCACCTCTCAAGGTTGTTGATGGGAGGCACAGTGAGTAATCGCGGTTGCCCTCATCACACACACACACACACACACACACATTTTCTGCTGGCTACGCCTCCTCCTCCAGCCTCCCCCGTTTCCCACCACCTCACAGCATTAAGGTAAATAAGGGCTTCCAGCAGCGAGCCAATGAGCACAGGCCACTGAGCAGAGATGCATGTTTGTGTTGCCTTCCTCCCAGGACCCTGCTCGTTTATCTTGGCTGTCAGGTAAAGGGCAGACTCAGAGAAGGTGAAACTTTCTTTTTTTCTTTTTTTTTTTGTTCATAATAAGGCTGACTTGGTTTCCATAGAAACTACGAGACAACATATCGGAGACAACGAGAGGAGAGCAAACTGTGGTCGCAAAGGCAATCCCGCGGCGCGCCTGCCGCACTCTTATTGGACGCATTTGTGTTTGTGTCAGAGAAATGAACAAGCTATTTAGATGAATTCTCCGGGAGCCTCCAGCCTCGGACCTTTCACTGTGAGAGGTGAGATTAATGAGAGCATATTCACACCGAGCTTTCAGCTCAGGTCAGGAGTTAAGAGGTGTAGGCCTGCGCTTATGAAGAGATGCTGAGTCTACTGTGGCCACAGACTGCACCATAAAGACAGAAAAGAAGACCAGTGGCTCCCATGCATTTTGTGGCAATGAAATTACACTGAGTGAAATACAGACCTATAATATATCTAGGGAGGTCACTTTTTATCCAAAGTTTGAGATTTTTTCTAATTAAAGTTGTAATTTGCGCATTTCTCAACTTCTGCATTTCAGTTGACACCTCAAATAATAACATATGATATCATCAGATACAGTATGTGTGTGTGTGTTTGGGAAGTATCTGAATATATAAGGAAGGAAGGAAGGATCATACCACTATAGCTGAGACAATTACTCAATGAATTGATTACTAAATTAATCGTCAACTGTTTTGATAATGGATTTGTGGGTTTGAAGCTTTTTTTCATGATTAAAACAAGAGTTCTGATTGTTTTAGCCTAGCTTAAATATAAATATTTCCAGGGTTTATTTTTGCTCCACATAAACAAGAATTGATTAAAAACTGAATCTTTTTGGTTTGTGGACAAAAACAGACAAATCATCATTCCACGGTTTTTGACAAACACTGATTTTATGGACCAAACGATTAAGCAGATTAAGAAATTATGAAAATGTTCCTTAGTTGCATCTCTGCATGTCATACAATGTTGAAAGCTCTACTGCCCTCTATATTGGCATTTTTTCATTATACAGTTCTGGCACTACTCAACTCTGCTCGATGAGACGTCAAAAGACTGCCGGCCACTGATTGGACGAAGTGTGTCGTCACTGGAATAGTCACGAGTTAAAAAAGACTTAAAAAACTTGAAAACGCGTTAATCTCCAACATTTAGCAAAGGAAATGTCTAAAATCAATATTTCCGTCTTCTACTTGACCACGCACAAAACCCATGAAACTGGCCACAGCTCAGACACCTGGAATCATTTTGTTCCTCACGTTTAACTGTTGTTTTTAATTTATCCTTAATTCCCCCATTGAAAACGAATGTCCTTTATCCTTTATGGGTTTAAAAAGGAACTTTATTGCGTTGAATCCTCCCATATTGAAAAGCATCTTCCCTGTATTCTATCTGGAGACATATCGAATTGTCCCATAGGGCTCACCCCTACTGTGCAGCGCAGACAATAAATTTCAGAGTTGGCTGCGTGTAGGTGTTGCAGCCTATGTGTGTGCATCCATAGTCCCATTCATCTTTCACCACCGGTCCACTCCCCTTCGCTTCTCCAGAGTCACCCACCTCTGTCCACCCCCACCTCGCCGGGAGTTGGACGTCTGCCTCCAGCATCTGGAGCAGATTGTGACCCTGCATTGTGTCTGGTAGCAGGACATTAACAGCCGAGGCCTTATTGTCAAAGTGTTGAGCTGTCAGAGCACACGCCCTCACCCCAGAGTGTGATATCAACCTGCACTTCATCTACTGTCGAGCACACACACACACACACACACGGTCTCCACGGAACACTTGTCCACTTTAGCTCAAATATAAATCAGAGGCTGCTGGAAAAAAGAAAGAAAGAAAGAAAGAAAGAAGAAAAGGAGGAAAAACTGAATTAAACATCCTTACAGCAGGGGCCGAGACATCTACCCATTCTGGGGCGAGAAAACCCTCTCTCTCTGTGGACGAGCTCTATTTGTTTCGTCGTGAAAGACAAAAAGCGTTGCCCTGTGATTTAATCACAAGGACACTGTAATATTGTTCTGACAACAAAGGCAGTTTCTCACAGTTCCTCGCAGGAATGTGTGTCTGCAGCACAGACGAGTAAACACCAGACTAATAGAGCAGTTTCAGTAATGGACATCTACAATAAAGCTCCTGATATTTCTTTTCTTGTGTTGTTTTCTGTACATGGAGCCGAAAGCACAATTCCCCCCCTCATCCTCTTCCTCCCAGTATTTTTCTTCTTATCTCTCATTGAGATAATTGTGGTATGGGGATGAATACAGAATAAAAGCTCAGTGCCTGACGCTGAATTCACCGCCGCTGCAGCGGCTGCGAGCGTGTCTCCACATGAATTAGAGGTTGCGCGTCGTCTTATCGGGGGACGCCTCATTTCATACCAACTTTATGGCTACACGAGGACCACATCCACGTGGAGTTCTGCTCCAGAGGAGGCTTAATTTTTCTTTTTGCGAGAAGTGTTGCAGGGAAACAAAGGCTGCTGTATCTTTGTATCATTGTCTCAGTTTATCTTACAGCTGCAGGGGTTTTTTTGACAGTGTGTGGCGCCTTCTGTTCCCACTCATTTGTTAACTAAACACGCTTTCCCATTTACTGCCACAAAGTGAAAAATGGAGTAGTCATTAAGTATTCATTACCTGTGTAATTTGTGTCTTCCATGTGTACTTTGTTCACTTGGAGAAAACTCCGACTTTGGCTGCGTGAAGCTGCCGTGACGCGTTTTTTTAAGAGACACAAACTAGTGACGTTCAAAGCAGTTATTTTCAGGGGTAAATGAATCATTAGAATCAGTTCATTATAAAAGATTTGTTCGGCATTGTTCGTTTTGATTCTTGCGTCGGACGTCGCGCTCGTGATTCATCCAGTGACGACACTTTCTGACCAATCAGTGACCGGCAATCTGTCAACGTCACTAGAGCTGCAACTAACGATTATTTTTTCGTAATCGATTAATCTGTCGATTATTTTCTTGATAAATCGATTAATTAGTCTATAAAATGTCAGAAAATATTAAAAAACGTTGATCAGCGTTTGTCAAACCTGGAAATGATGATGTTCTCGAATGTCTTGTTTTGTCACGAAGAAGAAGAAGACAACAAGAACAACAACAATACGGTATGGCAGCACTCCAGCCTTATGCTAGTTTAGTCCGAAAATTGGAAATACACATGCGGAAATTAGCATTATGCTCCATTATGATGGTGAGATGGTTCTGCATAGAGCATCACATGCTAAGACGTTAAGACAGCTAAGACAGCTGTTTCTTACAATTACATAAAGGACGGGACATTTGTCGGGCTCGCGCCACGTCAGTCGTTCTTTAATGCTCACAGCGTTGCGTCTCACTGGCAGCTACTGAAGCAACATCGGGGATAATATCTGAACACAAATGTGTGACATCTCTGCTTTTCCACAGAGCGAGATTGAAAATATATCTGTTCAGAGCAATCTTGCATAATTCAAAAACCCAGGGTGGAGGGGCGGAAGCTGAGAGAGATGCGCTCACACACACACACACACAAACACACACACACACACACACACACACACACAAACCCATGTGCGCATACAAGAGGGATTTATGAACTCAATTTAGTCAGCCAGACAGACTTCTTGATTCTGTCACTTGGGATAATCGTCAGGATGTGGTACTCGGGCCGAGCCCCTGCGTCTAAACCCAGGCAGGATATAAGGTCATGTTGGAGTGGAACTCTAGCCATGCAGCGCCCAGACCTCAAGTGCTCCAGTGGTTTTGTGGTTATCTGCAGTAGCCAGCTGTCGCAATTCAGAGGAGCTCTTCAAGAACGTCCCTATTCCTCTTCCTCTGCCTCTAACAACCCCCTCCACCACATCTCCCCCACTCTCCCACTCTCTTAATCAAAACTGTCCAATCAGCGCTCACCTTCTCTCATTTGTCTTATTTTAGCATGTGTGAATTATTGTCTGCTGCTCGTTTCTCACAAACAGGATTCGATCCTAGAGTGAGACACAAAAAAAGGAAAAAAAGAAAAACTATTATGCCTGGTGTTGGGAGCCTCGTTGCTGAGAGAACACTGGAATAATACTCAGTCGGTTTCCAAACAGCAGAAGAAGCAGGGAGAGAGAGAGAGGGTGGGGGGAGGAAAAAACCCTCAGCTATATTTGAATTTAAGTTTATAAACGGTCGGTAGCCTTTGAGAGTCACTGGTACTTTTACCACATTTATTTCAAGTTGGGTTTTTTTTCCATGGGACGCAGCAGGGAAACAACTCTCTTACTTTTCTCGCCTGAGAGCGACGTCGAGGACAGCTGTGCATTATATATTTGACAGTGCATGTTTAAAAGGTTATTCCATCCCATTCAAGAAAATTAGGTCATTTCATCGGCACAGAGTGAAACGCGCGAGGAGCAGGAGGAGGAGGAGGAGGAGGTGGTGGTGGCGAGATGTTCTCTGCTGCTGCATCTGTTTATCATTTGAATTTCACTTTCTGTCTGTCACTTGTCGGGGACGACATGGATAAGAACATCCACTCCACGCCGTAGATCATCAAAAGTGATGCAGAGGAGCAGTGGAGTGATCAGCAATCTGGCATGTTACTGCTATGTGTGTGTGTGTGAGTGAGAGAGAGAGAGAGGGCGTGTGTGTAAGTGTGTAACCCAAGAGTTAAGAGCTCCACCTGCTGGTCAACAGCAAACCCAGCAACCAGTGTGTGTGGATTTTTTTTTTTTTTTATGAGCAAGACGACCACAGTGGGTTTTTTTATTGAATGCAACGCCACAGCTTTGTCAGCAGCTTTATTAATGGATAAAGAATGTGGGCAATATCAGCGCGCGCTGAACAGAGGGAGCCGACTGTGACGCTGGGATGTTTACGAGAGGCCGCGCAAATGCAGATTCTCCCCTGCTTTCTGTAGGAGGAATTCAAAATTAAGTAATTACTCTTCATGTTTTGTGATTTGTAGCAAATTGGCTCCGCTTCCTCATCGTTTGCGGCCCTGCAGAAGTGCATTTGTAAACAATAGTAATGACTGAAATTAAACATTGCTTTAAATGTATTTTTTACTATAACATTTTCTCCTTTTAAAGTAGACTTCCATGTTGTGATATTTGATATTTAAAGCAGTTATATTGTTGATTATACACAATGGATTTACACAAGAGGGATGAAATAATTGTCTTTGTTCAGCTTCAGGTCAATATTTGCTCTGTTATTGATTCCAAACAAGCTAAAATATGAACTACTGGAAATGAAGAATGAAATAAATACATTATTTGTACTATTCAAAGAACAATAATCAAAAAAAATACAACAGTTAAATTGCAGCCTTTTATGATTTGCTAATTCAACCTCTTGCCAGTCATTGTTTGGATTCAATTCAAGTCAAATTAGCATTTGTCAGATTGTATACGTTTGTTTTCCCAAGGTAGAAAGAACAAGAACAAAGTTTAATTCACATTTCATACTTCAGGAGAAACTCCAGTGCAGAACACTGTTTTCCGCATAACCACGCCCACTTTAAATTCCCGACCAATCATACAATAGTTGTCAAACATCACATGATAAAAAAAAGTTCCCAGATGATGTCAACAATAACGTGCTAAAACTCTCTGCAGCCCAAATGAGATTCGTAATCAGATCCGAATCAGAATCTGATCGTCCTGACCTGAACTGTTCAGATTATATATTGCAAGTGATCAGATCTGATCTGTGTGCGTCCATATTGACATGGGCCGGTCCAGTCTTCCACACGGATTACGACAGTTTAAGGCCACGGCCAACATAAGGAAGTAATAAAATAAACAAAATCTGTGCCTCCAATTAACTTCCGCCTCTCCAGATCTGCGTCATTAGACATTCAGATTGAAACAGATCGAAAAACGAAACAATCAGAATCGCATTCGAAACAACCTCCGTATGTGGTTTGAAGGGAAAAATCTAATCTCAAGTGTTTTTTTTTTTATTTGTCTAGACTTCACAAAAAAACTAGATCCTTTATATTTGTGCTGCAGTCTTAACAAGGCCTTTGAGTACAGCATCATTTTCTGAAGCTTCAAATCAACATTTTCTCTGGCAGCAGCAGCAGATGTCAGAGTAGAGCAGAGTTTCCAGCAGCAGACAGAGTTGCAAGGTTCATCTCAGAGGTCATTAGGGTGAACAAAAAAGCTAATGAATGACTCGGCGATTTCTAAACTCTAAAATTATTATTCATACGAATCCGTTCAGAGAGCAGCGCTGCCGTATCTTAGACGTTCACAACAAAAGAGACACACATGCAGAGGCCACAAGCTGAAAAGGTTGAGAAGCAGAGCAATATTTTTTATTCTTCAGCACACGCTGGCACCTGATGGGAACACAATGTGGGCCTCACAGTGAGGTGCCAAAAAATTCTCAAGTGACAAAGTACGTTTTCCCTCTGCCAGCTGGGATTACCCGAGGCTACACTCGCACCATCACGTTTTCATTTTATTTTATTTATTTATTTATTTATTTATAAATGGCGTTTTCTGACAAAAATGAGCTGCGACAAACAGTGCGGCACCGCGTCAGAAGCGCGGCATCTGCATTAACCCACTTGAAAATGTAAACATATCACTTGCACATTCAGACGGGCTGCAACAGCAACGTTGTGAGGCGACTGCAAACACATCAGAGTTCATGAAAAGTTTCTACTTCTCGAAAAACTCGGTCAGTCAATAGTTTTACGGGATAAATGCTCCTGTCCCCACCTGGACCTGTGCAGTGTTGTAATGTAGCGAAGTACAAATACTTTGTTACTGCACTTAAAGGGACAATGTGTAGTATTTATGGGTTTATATAACCCAAAATCCACTTTATTATACATATTATGTACTCCTGCATTGTCTAGTCGCTGTATAATAGTTTTTGTTTCATTTTCGTAGTGTTTCAAAAAGTCATGTAAAATAACATGGTCGCGGGCCGTGGTTGCATAGCCACTGTTAGCAGCGAGACGCCATGTTTCTACCGGAGCCTGTAAGGACAAACGCAAGACAAATCAAGCGTCTCTTTACTTGTAGCGGAAGTCCCGCCTCCACTCTCTCAGATTCGTCTGCTACGGCCGCGGTAGCTCGCCCTCTCCCTCGCCTCACGAACCTCATCTGCTGACACGGAGAAAGACGACGAGGACGACATTTGACCAGCTGCGGATACCGTAGCGCTCAGGGAAGGGAGGGGGTGAGCAGAGCAGCAGGTCTTTGTTGTAAATTTCAGCCTCTCCTCTAGATGGCACTATAAACTACCTACTTCACCTTTAAGTAGAATTTTCACATATCTGTATATTTCTTAGTTATTCATATTTCTGACAACTTTTACTTTTACTCCACTACATTTCCATAATAACATGTGTACTTTTACTCCATACATTTCCCTTAACCATCTTCGTAACTACAAAATAAAAGTGGAGTTGGTGAAGTAATGCCTGTTTGTTGTCGCTAGTTGTGTTTAGCGCCACCAGCTGTTAACTGCTCAGCTATTAGCCACAGATTTTGGCTCCAAGTGGATTTAAAACACACTCGCGGCTCGTTTACCATGTCCGACACTGAGGCTCTGGTCTCCTGTCTCCGGGTTTCTGTTGTACACTCCCGACGTCGGGTTGCAGCTATCAGTTGCGTCAGCCGTCAGCTGAGCGGCCAACCAATACTTTTGCTTTTACTTCTAATACTTAAGTACATTTTATATCAGAAAATTACTTTTTCTACTTAAGTAGAGTAAATGTCAGGTACTTTAAGACTTTTACTGAAGTAATATTCTAAAAGGTGACTGCTAATTTTCTGGTAAGACACTTTCAAGTACTTTCTACAAGACTGCCCCTGTGCTGCCTCTGTATAAACACAAACACTCTGATAGTTTTGCTTGACAACGCCCGGTTTTCACACGATGATGCAAACATATAGTGTTACACTGTTTCTGTTCACGGAAACCAAACAAAGGCAAAACAAATATGAAGGTACGCACTTGATATATTTATTGGCTTATATTCTAGTTATCATTTAATTCACTTTAACTCCAAGTTTTGAAACAATACATAAATCCTGTATATCCTAAAAACCCTCTTGTTTTCTTCACTGATTCTCTGGTCTTTCTCACAAATAGATTATGTATTTATTTGGGGCAGCTCATGGCCAAGCACAGAGGAAACTTGATTTGTAACTGAAAGGTTTTCAGTTTAACCCTTTAACGCCTCAAAATGTCTGTTTGTTTTTTTTGCTTATTTTAATCATAAAAGGGCCAGAAAATGATCCTGTGAGTAAGTGATTTTATCAGTTTTTCCAGAATAACTTCTGGCAGTTATTTACAATTTACTGCATGTTAAAATGTTGTTTTAACAATTTTAACAATTTACAGAGACGTTTATAGGTTTTGTTGAATTTCAATTGTGAACAGTATAAAATATGTTCAAAATAACATGTGATTGACTTTTTTGTCTCAATGTCTAAAAACAGGCCAAAAAAATGGAAGACAAGCACAGGCATTTTTCCAACTCTTTCCTTTCTAGTGACAAAGTCGCTGATTCGTCGGCTCCACACAGTGAAGAGAGACCTGCTCTGTGTCTCCAAGACTCTTATTACCATGTGATTAACCTCTTCTGGATTAACCCGGGCAAAGAGACACAGGAGAGGTCAAAGGTCAGTGCTCGGACAGCCGCTCCAGCATGAGGAGTGGCCTCATAAACAAAAAAAGGCCACGCTCAAATCTGCCCGTCTGACTCAATGCAGCTTCTCTACGACATCGCTCCTCCACGTTCACATACATGTGAGGTTAGTCGCCTTATTATGTTCATTCTTTTTAACAGTTGGACTCAATTAGAGAAAAAAAAAAGGCACTTTGAAAATATAAACACAAACACCTGCGCGCTGGCAGTCGCGAGACAGACGGCAGGTGGGGATGAATTAAAGCGAGTCTGCACTGGAGGAGGTAACCATGAATAAAACATCACACTCACACTGGTCCAAAGCTGTGGCTTTTTAGCACCGACACAAACTCCTGATTGTTCTCTCCCATTGAGAGGAGTTAGAAATAAAATTTAAAAAAAATAGTGTCTCACGCTCACATGCATGTTTTCAGGTTCAGGTGTCAAAGTGAATTATAAAAGGTGCAGCAGTTGAAAAGGCACCAGCGTCACCGTGATCTCATTCAGTGACTAATGCTATTTAGTTTTATAAGAAAAAAAGAATGTGTGTGTGAGTGTGAGTGTGTGTGCTTGTTTTTACATCTTTGTGAGGTTACAAAAACAACATGCAAACCTATCTTTGAGAGGACATTTTGACGTTGTGGGGACTTTATTTTGTTTGTGTGTATTTGTTATCTCTTAAGAAGCCCTTCTTGCACAATCACTTATGTTTTCAGACCTCTTGGAGACCAAAACCTGGTCCTGATGCGGCAGAATCTCATTTCTGTGGAAGTGGCAACATTTGTACTGGGATTAGGTCCAATTTCGGGGTTAGATTAAGTGTTTCTGGTTAGGGGTGGGGATAAGGTTTCGGTTACACTGTGCATAAAAATAGTGTCCTAAAGCCTGACCCACACTAGAGGATTTTCAAATCTGTCTTCATTTTAAAAAACGTGGGAGACCACAGACCCCCACAGATTTTCAACGTTTTAATCCTGAGAAAGCACAAACTAGACGATCCAGTCAAGACGCAGGACCACACACTTCAGGGAGGAGATTCCAGGGATTTGGGATCTCACAGAAACGTACGTGATTTAACATGATTTCAGAATATAAACAGACACTGAGGCGGACTGTCGGCGTCATGGCTGAGAAGGCGGAATCAACATGGGCTTGTACATCTAAGTTTCCCTTCAACCAATGTTTAATACATGTGCTTACTTTGAAATCAGGAAGACGCGCGCGTGCGTGTATGTGCACGGACGTCTGTGCGCACGTTCGTCTCAATGTACTGACACCAAGCTTTTCCTTTTATTTAAATGATTATTGTACGTGCACACTGTCCTGAAAAAAACCCAACTAAAAAAAGGTGGTAGTGTCGAGAGTTGGAGAGACGAGTATTGTCTTTAAGATCTGCTTATGCTTCAAATTCAACCACCTTGACTAACCCTTTCAAGATTGATGACGTGGTATTCATTTATGATCATCTACTACCTCAGCAATGCTAGAAAATAGGACGAGTTCAGGAAAAATTTTCCGGATGAGACGGTAGAGTAGAGTACGCTCATGCGCTGTTCAGCTGTCAAACCAAGACCCATACAGTTTACTTTATATATCATTATAATTATATAACCTTGAACTGAATTCAATTATTCTGCTGAAGAACTTTTCCATGTTCATCATGGTGCTGATCCTCATTTGAGGATCCAGCACCACGGACAGCACTACGTCAACCTGCATACATGTTGCCCGCGAATATGTTATTTTACATGACTTTTTGAAACACTACGAAAATGAAACAAAAAATATTATACAGCGACTAGACAATGCAGGAGCACATAATATGTATAAAAAAGTGGATTTTGGGTTATATAAACCCATAAATACTACACAGTGTCCCTTTAACAGTCATGCGTGGTCTTCACGTCACATATTTGAGGCGTAGTTTACCCGCCACGTAGGTGGCTGTGCAACAACGTGTGTGACACATACGTGACGCCCGTCTGCCCATTGAAAGTGAATGGAATTTACACGCGCACGTTAGAGGTTTGATGTCATCGCATAGGCGCTGTACACGCGTTTTTAGTATAGTGTGCTGCAGGAAATTGGTGTGGTCCTCACGTTCTGTCACACTTTAAATGGACCGTTTATGAATTAGCTTTAGGTTAATAGTTAGGGCATTCAGGGGCTGTGTGTGTGAATGTGTTCGTTTCCATGACAGATGAAAAAACTGTGCGGGAATGTGTGAGCTCAGATGAAGATGATTGTGTCTGCAGTAAAAAAAAAAAATAAAAAATCACAGTTTGAGGAATGTTTCACTCTTCTTCTTTTTTTTCTCTTTTTTTTATCTCTGGCTGTCCACACTCATAAATCACAAGAACTTTTTAATCTGTCTTACAGTTTGACAAAATTTGTCAAACTGCAAAACAGATTAAAAAGTGATGTGAGGGTGTAACGAGTCAACTCCCCAACACCAGTGCACTGGCGCTGGGTATGGATAGTTTACTTTATTTATATATTACCCAGTAGCATAACTAAATATTTTCCTAAGGTGAAAAAAAGTGATTATTTTAATTATTGATTAATCTGTCAATTATTTTCTCTAAATATTAGCCGTCTGGTCTGGGGCTGTGACGACTAACCTATTAGTAGATTAATCATCAACTAATTTTATAATTGATTGATCAGTTTCAGTATTTGTTTATAATTTAAACAAGGTTCCACACTTTTCAGCTTCTTTAAATGCTGAATATTTTCTGGTATCTTTGCTCCATATAACAAATAAATCATTAAATCTGAATAATTTTGGTTTGTGGACAAAAGAAGACACCATTTCCAGGTTTCAGTTTTTTTTTTAACATTTTATTGACCAAACAATGGACCAAAGTATGAAAATAGCTGTTAGTTGTAGCCTTAGTTTGGTCAATAAAATGTCAGATAATAGTGAGAAGTGTTGATCGGTTTTATGTTTACTGTCATAGTGGATCAAACCAGGAAAAGTCACATTTAAATAATTGAAATCAGATTAATTTAATTTTGCCGTCTTCTGTTTATAGTATTTTTTATTTAACACGGCGATGGTTTACTTTGTGTTATAAACATACAGTATAACATGATGACATCTGCCACCGTATTGTCCCTCAGCTGTACTGAATTATATATATAACAGTGTTTGTTTTGTCTTTATGTTCACTCTCACTGGTGGAGACCAAAAACAGAGCTCAAAGAATGAATGCTAATGTCAGTCCACATCTGCCTGTAATCTGGTAATTGTTTGAATGGGCAAACGTTGATAAGTGGTAACAGCCTGTTTCCATTGAAGCCCAGTGCTTTAGTAATATACAACATGATTATCTCACATTCTTGCTGTGAGCGCATTAACAGCCTTAAATGCTCTGGGATGATTCCAGGTAAAAGGAGGCTGTTGGGAAAATGCTAGCCACTGTTATGAGGGCAGAATAATAATTTGACTTTTTTTTCCCCCGTTCCACCACGAGAGTGTGAGTGAAGGACAAATCGGGAGATGAGGAAAAACAGACGGAAAGAATGAGAGAATATGCTCGACCGAATCCCTCCTGGAAGCGAGATTCCCCTCGTGTACATCCACACAGACACTGAGATGAAAGCCGTTGTTGTGTTCTTTCCTCTATGATCTTATCTGATTGTTCTTTATCTTTTTGTTTAGCAGGGACCCAGATGAGGACGTGCAACAAATCACCATTTAAATCTGCAGTAAGTCTCCTGCGCGCGATTGTCCTTTTTTTTCTAAGATTAAATAAAGCAAAGCTGCGGTGTCACCACTTTAAAACCTTGAAACAATCAGTGCCACCAGCACATGCAAAGAGCTCTTATAAAATGCACTTGAGCACACACGGAGAGCTACCACACACGGAGCCACTGAACCGATCGTTTAAGGTCTCTGAGGCCTCGGTAAGCTCCTGTAAATCAGCCACCGTCCAGCGGTGAGTTTTATTCCCCCCCCCTCTCTCAGTGGATTTTAGGTTATGACCCACAGGCAGGAGGTTATTTATTACTTTTGTCTCAGCTTGTGTTGACTTCCAGACTCTCATCTTATGGTTCTAGGCTAATGGAAATCAGTGCAGGGCTGTAGATCTGCAGGAAGCCCACGCTGAAGCTGCAGGGAGTTGGTTCCATAGGCGCCTTCGTGCCACATCTCTGGCTTTTTTTTTTTTTTTGATAGGAACTGAATCAAACTGAAAATATGTGTGTGGACCTGAGGTGAAAGAGCCTCTATAAAGCCCTGTTTCCACCAAGTGGTACAGTTCAGTACCTTTGGGGTACAAAGGATGGACGGGAATGCATTCAAGGACTCTGGTAAATGTCATCACTTCAACGGATCTACTGCAAATAAGCTTAGGAAAGTGGCTTCAAGATGCATTCAACAAACCCCTTACATTATTACTTCTGCAAACCATGCAGTCCACCAAGCACAGTGTTTGGGCTACTAATGGGTGGAGCTAGTGACAATCCAGTCTGTCGATTGGTCGTCATGTTCGTGCAAAAACACACAAAACTGAATGCAGTCGTCTCTCAAACAAAGCTCATTCTCCTCATGTGATAATACACTACACAAAATTGGACGTAGTAAGTAGGATAGAAGTATGAGTTAGCAACCAGGGGGTAACTACTCTACGGGAAAATTTAATTTTATGAAGTCAGCAAACGTTTTCTTGCAAAGTTATTGGTCTCAATCCTTCGACTCAGCAGTTCTTCAATAGAACACAATGTCGATGTTGTAAATTATGCTCCCATTTAGAGGAAAATAGATGATAACAACACAGCACATGTGTGTGGATTAACTGTTTGTGAAATCTACAAAAGGGGAGTTTGATTTGCAAATGGAAGATTAAGTCCATTTTTATATACAGTCTATGCTTGTGATAAACAGCGACATGCGAAGAGGAAGAAATAAGCCCTTTATTGTTACCCTTTATTTACAGTGTGTTGCATTCTTCTTCATGGGATGTGTTGCCAGGCTACGCTGTGTCGCTGGTATGACTTCATGCTATTTGCGTATAGCTGACACAGCTGTCACCATCTACCCGACAACCCTCGCCCCCAGATCAGGATGCTTTGTTTCAAAACCATGGCACCACAGCGAGCTGAAATGCGCTGTTTCACTTGGTGAAAACAAGGCTTTAAAAAAAAAGGACCAGTTTGTATGAATTAGTGACATCTACTGGTGAGACTAAATTACTGCCACAAATGGGAACTACAGTGGCCTTCGCTAATCAGAAACAAATGTAAGCATGATCTGGCTGTTTTGTCCATGCAGGCTGCTGTAGAAACATGGCTGCCTCCGTGAAGCAAGACCCTCACCTCAAGTTCATATAACATGCTCATTCTAAGGCTAAAAAAAACCTAAAGAATTTATATTTTAAAGCGATCACACACTTATACAAACATACTTAGGTAGCACATTGTTTTCTGCCAATAAAAGCTGTTAAATGTCAGACACTATACTTTTAAGTGCTTGTGTGAATGAGGAAATAGTGGAGGGATGATTAAAGAGCTAAGAGCAGCCAGAGGACCATAAACATTTCCCAGAGGCTGCGGGCCGAGATGATGGACAGCCTGCAGCCCGGCTGGTCAGCCTCTTTCTCCGGCATACGAGGAACATTTCTGTTCACAGCGATAACTGCTTCTTTTATCAAAGAAAATTGAGGTGTTATGTTGGGGAATAACAAAAGATGAAAAGAGTAAATTGTTAACGCCAGAATGAAAGTTAACCTCGCTGGCCTCGTCTCCATAGTAATGTCATTTGTGATGAGCGAGAAACCCAGCCACACATTTTTCCTCGCGTCTGTGAATCCCTGCGGTTGCTAAGACGCCTGTGAAAGACCTTCCTTCTCCTTCAGCCCTCTCTCTCTCTCTTTTTTTTCTTACCTACACACAGTGGCTGTGGGGGAAAAAAAATAAAAACATTCTCTGCAAGGCTGTCATCCTTCACAATGCACTGTCTAACCCGAACAGGCAACTCCAACCTCAACGCGCTTTTTGAAATATGGGCTCACCTGCCGTTGCTGCGGCGCTGACAGCCGATGACAGTTAAGAGAGGAACAGCCACAAACAGAGGATGTATGAGGAGGTCCTTGACTGATGACAGCACAGGCGAGATCCAGTGCTGTGATGTAATGGAGACAAGGCCACTGACGGCTACTATGAAAGAAGAGCGTTTGTCCGCTCCACTTTACCACCGTTCATATCAGAGATCTATGGCTGTGGGCACGAACAGCTAATAGATTAATGCTGCATTGGTGTCAGGTGGTCCTCCGTCAGGGCAGTATATATGTGTGAAGCGTGTGTGTGTGTGTGTGTGTGTGTGTGTGTGTGTGTGTGTGTGTGTGTGTGTGTGTGTGTGTGTGTGTGTGTGTGTGTGTGTGTGTGTGCGTGTTGGACTGGGGTCAGATGGAGTACAAACAGCCACACAGTGTGATCCTGACACATTGTGGCTGGAGCTTCAAGTGAAGGATTCGCAAGAAAGACAGCGAGTGCAGGTGATAATAACTCGAACTAAAATATTTTTCCATCGCCCAGCTCTCATCTATCCACTTCTATCTATTCTAATGTAAGTCGCATTGGATAAAAGTGTCTGCTAAATGACTTGTAATGCAATATAATCCACTTTCAATCGGTCCACTGACCTACATACCTATCTACCTAAGTTAACTATCTATCTATCTATCTATCTATCTATCTATCTATCTATCTATCTATCTATCTATCTATCAGTTAGATTAAAGGTATCTTTCTATCTAATCTATCAATTAGCTTAAAGTTATCTATCAGTTGGCTTAAGTTATCGGGACCGTATCTATGTTCCCCGGGTCCTATGTTCCCCGCTTTGTATGTGACCGGGGAACATAGGACCCTTTCTCTAACCCTAATCCTAACCGGGACCGTACCTATGTTCCCCGGGTCCCATGTTCCCCGGGTCCCATGTTCCCCGGGTCCCATGTTCCCCGGGTCCCATGTTCCCCGGGTCCCATGTTCCCCGGGTCCCATGTTCCCCGGGTCCTATGTTCCCCGCTTTGAATGTGACCAGGGAACATAGGACCCTTTCTCTAACCCTAATCCTAACCCTACACTTTTTCAAAAAAAGGGTCCTATGTTCCCCTGTCACACACAAAGTGGACCTTTTTTGGGAAAAACGGGGAACATAGGACCCGGGGAACATAGGTACGACCCCAAGTTATCTATCTATCTATCTATCTATCTATCTATCTATCTATCTATCTATCTATCTATCTATCTATCTATCAGTTAGCTTAAAGTAATCTATCTATCTATCTATCTATCTATCTATCTATCTATCTATCTATCTATCTATCTATCTATCTATCTATTTATCCATCTTTCCATCCATCTATCCAATGAACACTCACAGCCTCACACAAATGCAAAACCACACACACAACCATTTACCATCCATCCATTAACAGAGTGTCTGCAGGGACAAGATGTGTCGATAAAGCTCAAAGATCTACCCATAATTCTTCTTTCAGGCTACATCTTCATATTGGTTTTGAACGAAATTTGTCTTCCTCCATTTTTAATCGGCAAGTTAAAAACTCATAAATCCTTAATGACGTTTTCAGAAAATGCAACACAAAGCTATCGGTTTGCTTCATTCTGATTCTTCTGGAAACACGTCAGCGCCATAGTCCTGGTTAGTATTAGCAGCATGGGGAAATGTGATCCCCACCCCGACTTGATACCATACATTTCTTACATAAGGTACCTTTAACTTATCTGAAACTAACCTTTTCACGATGTCCGTTCCGTTCCAGCAGAGCCCGTCACCAGAGACCAGCTCGCTCACACACAGCTGATCTGCCAGGCCACCGTAGTAAGTGCGATAGTGACGCAGAGTTTTCAGGAGGTCCCTGAAAAAGAACCCACAGAGATAATTACTTCTACTTCAGCGAGATCGAGTGAAATGAATTCAAAAAGGACACATATTTGACTCATCTTTCACAAACTTACCTTCTCTTGACAGCGAGCGAGTCTCCAAACACTTTAACAGGAGCTTTGAGAGGCAGGGATTCTCTGCTGCTGCTGCTGTGCTGGATGCTCACTGACTGTGTTGACTTCCTGCTTGGTGGGCCACACACTCTGTGCACCTATTACCCACAGAGACAGACAATATTTAGGTCCAAACACAACGGGAGTCAAAACGTGCAATTTCAGACTTCTGCAAATCTTCTCGAACTGTGCTGGTGCATGACAAAGTGGCCTCATTTTTAGCTGAGGGAAGGACTGGTGTTTACACCGGGGCCATTAGTGCAGCCATGCTTATCATCCCCACTTTGCGAATGCACTGCATGTGCAGCATCTCAAGTGGAGCAGTCACACCGAGTGGCCACTAGATGGAGCTGTGGTGTCTCAGTTAGGGCAGCGCTGACAGTGGAGTTCAGGGACAAATCCATTTGTTGCACACAAAAAATGTGAATGAATGAATGTTTCAACAATTTAAACGAAAGACAAGAATCAATCAATACCTAAACAGTGATATATTGAGTTTGGTCTCACTAATTGTCAGAAAGTTTTTCTTCAATTTGAAACAACTTTTGCTAGGTAATAGTTGGTAAATTTAGGCAGGTTTGACATCAACCAGATCTTTAAATGTGACTGTTTTCATTTCAATGAAGAGTGGATGAGTTTATTCTCTCTATATCGGTTTTAAGAACAATAATTCTTCCCGCTCGCTTTTTTTGGAGACTGATCATCAGACAAAGTAAATGCACGTCTTCCCCCTGGATTTGTATTTGTTCATTTTTTCCACCACACTTTCACATACTCGGTTAGACACGGTTGGTTTGCATAGAGGAGACGTAAAAGAAAAAATATAAGATCAACAAAGACAGATTGTTACAAGTGAAAATAAAGATGTCATGCTCTGTCTTTTATGGATGGCGATGACACAGTTTGGGTTAGTTTGGGTCAGTGTCTGAGCCTCAGGATTAAGCTGTTGACACTCCTATTCTCCTCCTCGGTCTGGTTCCTGCCCACATGGAAGTCTTAATGAAGAGTTTTTTATTGCCTTGTTCTGTTGACAGTGGTTTGTGCAATTTTGAAGCAATTTATGGTCTATCTCCACACCATATATCTCTCTGACACGTTACTAAAAGTGTAATTTCATAGTGAAAAAAAGAAAAATCTATCACAGACTTGACTGAAATGCTTTAAACTTTATTTTTTTCCGACTATTTACCCCCAATTTACTGCGGATCTATATGAGGCATAGATCATATAATATATGATCTATGCCTCACATAGATCCGCTGTTTGGCCTCATGCAACAAACTAGTCTACTTTTGTATATTATACAAAAGTAGACTAGTTTGCTGCATGCGGCCAAACTGGAAGAAAGAATATAACTAACTCCACTTGTTTGAATGGAATGACTTCCATTCTACGGGGAAATGAGCCTCAGTAAACATTTATATGATAAGTTAATGTTTTAATTCAGTCTTCAATAGAGCATAGTGTTCGTTTGGTAAATTTTAGTCGAGTTTAGATGAAAATAGAGGATAAAGCATGACACATATACTAATGTTCAAACATTTAGGGTCACTTAGAAATGCCCTATTTTTTGAAGGAATATCACTTTTTTTCAATGAATATAACATTAAATGAATCAGAAATACACTCTCTACATTGTTAATGTGGTAAACGACTATTCTAGCTGCAAACTTCTGGTTTTTAATGGAATATGTACATAGGTGTATAGAGGCCCATTTCCATTGTTCTAATGGTACATTGTGTTTGTTAGAAGGCTATTGGATGATTAGAATACTCTTGAAAACCCTTGTGCAATGATGTTAGCACAGCTGAAAACGCTTTTGCTGGTTCTTTGACGAAAGCAAAGTGGCAAGGGCAAAATTATTATTTTGAATAAAAATCATTATTTCTAATCTTCTAATCAATGTCTTGACTATATTTTCTATTCATTTTGCAACTCTTTTGATGAATATAAGTGTGACTTTTAATGGAAAACAAAAAAGAAATTCTAGTGCATGATTGGACACTGGTGTGACCGACAGCTAGTATCTTAACGGTGGATAACGGTGCCAAATCCAGCTCTTGAGGCATAAAAATGGAAGTTCGTATGTCCATTTTTTTATATACATATGGACTATTATCTCAACTGACCTGCGCTAAGAGGCGGGGTCCATTTTTCTGTGCGTGTCCAACAGCATCACGAATCAGCGCGTGAACTCCCAGAAGCACGAGCTCCAGATCCTGTGGCCCCTGCATGCGTGCGGACAGACCCTCCAGAGAGCCCACAAACTCCCTCCAGTGGACGTCGATCTCGGCCAGGCTGGCCAAGCAGCCGCGCATCACGTTCAGGCAGTAGCCCATGCAGGGCTTGGACTCAGTTAAACCCTGTCAAACACAATGACTTTGTCAGTCCATGATTCTTAACAACAACAACGAGGAGGAATCACAGCACAACGTTCATCACATGCAGCACCTGGCAGTGAGGACAGTAGTGCATCTTGAGCAGGGCCCGTCTGCACTCGCGGCTCAGCTGCAGGTGGTCAGTAGTGTTGATGACCTCGATGCCGAGGTGCAGCGCCTGAAGGAGGAGCTTCCCGGAGACGCCAGAGCGAGCGATCTGATCAGCCAGGACGCCCGGCGCCGCCCCAAACGGCCTCACGTCGCGCCTCGATGATCTCACGCACTCAGCGTAACCCGGCGATAGCTCGCCGAGCGCCGGGTTGGCGAGGTGATTATAGACAAGCGGGAAGAGGGCGTCAAAGAATCGCTGCACCAACTCATCCACGCTGAGCTCAGATCCCAGCAGGAAGAGGCTGATGTCAGTGAAGAGCTCCCGCACGGGGCCCGCGGTCTGATCAGCCACGCTGCGGTGCAAGCCCTGAAGGACGGCGTTGGTGTGATTCTCCGCCTGCCACATCAGAACCTCAAAGGTCTCTGCGGGAACAGCAGGAGACAGAGAGAAAGAGAGACAAGAAAAGATGATAAGACTCCAGCTCATTCCAACATATTATCCTTTTTTTTCAAATGGCTTCAAAGAGAAGTTGTCCCTGCTCCCCGGTGAGATTTAAAGAAAAATCTGTGTGTTATCAAACTAGAAATCACTGCACTGCAATATGAAAAGAACGGAACGAGCACAAGAGAAGAGAAGAAAGATTGACATTAGATAGTGGAAAGGTTAATAGAGATTTAAGAAACTGCACAACTCTATCCCTCGGAGAACAAGCAATTATTATAATTTCCATACATTTGCATGCAGCACACATGTATAGGTCCCATTATTGAAGGCCGCGCACATAGCGACCTCTGTGCTTTAGCTGCACAAGGACAAAATGCACAACCTTAAACATAATAAAACATATCAAGTCTCCACTCAACTCATTCTAATGCATCAGGAGGGAAAAAGGCAGATCACGTTGCTGCCATTGTGTCTGCCACAGAGCGTTAGACAGACTTTTTTTCAGATAGGAACTGAAGTTTGGACACCACTTGCTCTCTAGTGTTGTGTCGGTAATGAATGATTCGTTCGAATGTACGAATCATTTGAGTGAACGAACTGACTGGGATCACTTCATGAACTGATTCGTTCCTTTCTTAGTTCAGTTGAGCTCAGCAGCGATCGTGGCGGCCCGGGAGTGCAACTGGCGCGTTCTGTGAATAACTCGTGAAGTCGTTCGCAGACGCCGTCACTCACTCGTGAATCTTCGGCAAACGACGCCAGCCAAAGTGCGCCGAGCAGGGAGGGAGTGACTAGTAAGAAGAACTGTGTCTGCTGTGCTGCTGTGATTCGTTCGCGCTGTCAGTCACTGACTCATGATTCGCGATCGAACTGACACAGTGAACTGGAGCTGAGGACGTGAATCTCGTTAGCGCTGTCACTCACTCAATGACCCGCGGCGCGAAACGTACTGCACTCAGGGAGGAGGTGAGTCACGTAGCTGGGCACTGGGCTCCTGCTAAGCACTGAACGATTCGGTGAACGAATCTTTTGAACAAATCATTTTAATGAACGGATTCTAGTGATTCAGTACACTCAAATGAACTGCCGATCCCATCACTATTGCTCTCCTGTACTTAAAGGGACAATGTGTAGTATTTATGGGTTTATATAACCCAAAATCCACTTTTTTATACATATTTTGTGCTCCTGCATTGTCTAGTCGCTGTATAATAGTTTTTGTTTCATTTTCGTAGTGTTTCAAAAAGTCATGTAAAATAACATGGTCGCGGGCCGCGGTTGCATAGCCACTGTTAGCAGCGAGACGCCATGTTTCTACCGGAGCCTGTAAGGACAAACGCGAGAGAACAAATCAAGCGTCTCTTTACTTGTAGCGGAAGTCCCGCCTCCACTCTCTCCGCTTCGTCTGCTACGGCTGCGGTAGCTCGCCCTCACGAACCTCATCTGCTGACACGGAGAAAGACGACGAGGACGACATTTGACCAGCTGCGGATACCGTAGCGCTCAGGGAAGGGAGGGGGTGAGCACAGGAGCAGTTCGTTGTTGTAAATTTCAGCCTCTCCTCTAGATGGCACTATAAACTACTTACTTCACCTTTAAGTTCACATAGAAAATCATCACATTTTGTCTTGCAAGAACACAAGAGCTGCTGAGTTTATGTCAAGTTTTTCCGTTACCAAAATCACAAGATAACATGTTTGACGACTCCTGTCTGCCTTCATGTAAAAATGTTGAGTTATTTTCTCATGGACTTTGGTGGGGAGAGTCTAGTTTACAGACATTGAGGAAAAAAACATTTAATGTATTCTTAACATGCCCATAGAGTCAAGCAGGTGAATATTTTATGACGTATCTTTTAAAATCTTTTTTTTGCGATCAATAAAAGCAAGTGTCAAGCTCGCAGGTGGGTCAACGCACAAAGGGGCATCACCCAAGGCAAGCAACGCTTGGACAAGGCAAAAAAAAAAAGATCCAAAAATAAAAACTGGGCTGCAGATAAACAGACAAACACTATGAAAGACTCAAGAGAGAGAGTGAAGCACGCAAGTGTAATGAAGACAAAGTGGCAAGGACATGTGGTGGTCGCTGGACTATATAGGTTGACTAGGTGAAAACAACAGGGACAGAAAGTGGGTGTGGTCAGTTGCCAGGAACAGGAAGTGGGGGAAAAGGTGAGTGTCAAAATAAAGAAGAGGAGGGGAAAACAATCCCAATCCAATTTAATAAAAAATATCTACCACAGTCTTCAATAAAGTGTGTTTTGAATGTGCAACAACAACAATCTAAGTTTTTAGATTTCAGAGAACAACAACGATGCCAAGGACTCTGTCTGCTCTGTGCAGGATGACGTATAAAACTGTGATTCCTCACATCCAGTCTGGAAGTCTTTAGAAAAAGCCCGACGCTTTTCACAGTTCAAGGAGAATATCTTGAACAAATGCACGCGTCAACAGTTTTCAATGCAATAATAACCAATATTTTTGTTTTGAACAAATCCCTGATTTAAAAACTCATGGCCATTATAAAAACATTAAACTTTCATCACATCAGGGAAAATGTCAACTGTGATTCAGGGAGATTTTAATAAATCCTACATCCATGGTTCTCAAACTGTGGCACGTGTTCCACCAGTGGTACGCACGTTTCCTCTGGTGGTACTTAGAGGAAAATCAGAAATACTGTTCTACTGTATAAACATCAGGGTATGTGATCGGAGTGGAGCTGAGGAATTTTGAGAGGAGTGCAATGAAACAGATAAACAAAAAAATAATCTTGTTTACGTGGGGCGCAAATCGCCAAAATTCAAAATGGCCGACTTCCTGTTGAGTTGAGGCTACGGTTACGGTCAAATTTTTTGTTCGTCTTGGTAACGGTTTCGGGAAATTCGGTGGAACTCAACGTATGCCGAATTTATAGGGCACATCCTGTTTCCTGGTGACTAGTAGAGATTCGCCAAAACACAGATGGTTGTCGTGGCCACACCACTTTAATCCGCGAGATTTTCACCTTTGATGTGTCTAGTACAAATTTGGGTGTCCAGATGAGGCCACGGTTACGATCGACTTTTTTGTTCGTCTTGGTCTATAGCATCTTCCCACCAACTTTTGGGAAACTCGACTTTGCCTCCGTTTCCACTTTAGGGGGCACTATAGAGCCCTTCAAGTCCAGGAACTAGGGCAATATCGCGTTTGCGCAAATTATCTTATTGGGAATAAATCTGCCTCCTGTGTAAAGTTTGAAAAACGCTGATCTCGATAATTAGTCAAATGTTTCTAAACACATTTGCCGCTATCTTTCTACACATTAATGTGATTTTCATGTTTTTCCAGACCAGGAGTACCACCCTCAAGTTTCGCCATGGCAACAAGCTTGTCTTTATCCCCTTATCTCTATTTTTCCCACCACGTTTTTTGTCTGAACTAATGCCTGAGCCGTGGCCATTCTCACATCATGTGCTGGTCATGTGGTGTGAGGCAGTGGTCAGGGTGAAAAAAAAAAACAGTGTGATGAGGGATAAGACCGTCAAGTGTTCTACGCACCGACATGGAAAGACTGACTGTAAAGTCCCTGGAGTTAAACCCTGAGCTACCACAAACTGAATCGGCTTACATGAAAATGACAAACCCAAAAAGATGTCATATTTAAAGGTCCAGTGTGTGAGATTAAGATGAGTTTACTGACATACACTGGATATACTGTCCATACATGTCTTTGTATAAGTGTTTACTTTATATAGTTAATTACACACATTTTAGGGACCAAACAATTATTTGATTAATCTATAAAAAATAATCCACAGATTAATTGATGATGAAAATAACCAACAGAAAATACGACCACAGGTGCGACAGCTGTGGAATCACACTGGAAAATGACACATACAGTGCATGTTTGATGTTCAATGACAACATAAATACACAGAGACAGAGAGAGGAAGCACATGCTTGTTAATGAACAAACACAGACGGCAAAGATGTGAAGAGTCCCACAGGGATTACAGGATTGTGAGGGTTAATGAATCGCATGTCAGAGCAGCGGTAAAACAGATTTGCTGCTGTTTTTTTTTTGTTTTTTGTTTTTTTAATCACCACGTCAAGTAAATCCTGCAGTACATTGTCGGTTACTCGATTAATCAATGAAGGAATTACTCTATTATTAAATTTGGCATCAGGTTTCTGTAAAAGCTGAGAAGTTGCTTGTTAAAAAGCCAACGTGTGGTTATTACGGTACTTTATGTTTGTATCATGTGACGTTTTATATAGGGCTGTCAAAAGATTAACATTTTTAATCAGATTAATCACAGGGTAGCTGTGGATTAATCACGATTAATTACCATTCGTAAATATGCCAAAAAAATTCTAATTTTCTCTTTATATTGTTGTAGGAACGGAGAGATAAATAAAGTATGTGGAAATATAAATGTAAAGAACAATAAAATACTGTAAATAACTTGTAAAAACCTATACAAACTTAGTAAAAAATAAACATTACATTGTAAAGAACCCACATTATAAGACAATATAAATAAATAGAAAAAATAAAATGCTGTATATAACTTTAAAAAAAACTATACATTGCACTGTAAATAACTCACATTATAAACAAAATATAAAGTATAGAAGTTAAATAGTTTTCTTGTGGTACTAAACCCACAGCAGGAAATTCCTCATCAGCACTTTGAAGCACTGCTACTACTAGTTAGCGTTAGCGTTAGCGTTAGCGTCAGCTAGCATTCTGACGCTAATGTTAGCTGCTGTCTGTGTCCCCGTTAGTTAGACAGTGACTGTTAATGTTATGATTATATCATTATCTGCGCCAGCAGCGCCACTTACAACTGTGTGTCTTTCTTTCTTTTTTCTTCATCCTCTCTTTTTTCTTCCTCTTCTAACTTCCTGATTGATAACTCCTCTTCATTTTCCTTCACCTTCACACAGGTTAACGTGAGGAGACGTGGGGCCTCTTTAGGGGGGTTTCCGACCGAGATGTTATTGCAAATCAACCCTTGTTGTTAAAGGGGGACGGGGATGCAGCTGCTCACTGATGCATTTAGGCTTCGAGTGTTGGGAGCCCCCCTATCGGCTCGGGGCCCTAAGCAGTTGCCCGCAGCCTTGCCTGTTCATAAACTGCACGTCTACCCGTAGCGCGATGAAAGTGCGTTAATTCCACAAATTAGCCATCCTGCGTTAACGCGTTAATTTTGACAGCCCTAGTTGTATACTGTTAATCTGTTGTCCTTTTCCTTCATTTTGAATGAAGTTTAACATGTAGTAAATTGCAAATAATTGGCAGATATTGGAAGTTATTCTGGGAAAATGACATTTTCTGGCCCGTTTATGGTTAAAATAAGAAAAACAAAGACTGACGTTTTGAGGGTTAGGTGTTACAGGGTTAAATGTGGGTAAATTATTGTATAAAACATTGGAAGAACGTCAACAACGCCCAACGATTACTCGATTAACCGAGTGTCGATTAACCGTGAAGCTGTGTCTCTCTCACTTGGAGGACATGACCAGCAGCCAAGCTCCTGGGCAAGCCTGAGGACACAGATATCATACGGAAGGGAACAGAGTGTGGGGGGGGGGGGGGGGGAGGAGAGAGAGAGAGAGGGAAGGATGAAGCTATTTTTTTTTTAAAAGGATGTGGAAAAACTTTATCCCAGGGTAGAGACAGAGGAAAGAGACCATGCATTAACAAATTAGAGCCAGTACAAAGTAGGTTAAAATAAGAGGAAACAAAAGACAAAATGATGACACAGCAAAAAAAACGATAAAACAAATAAATCGAGAGAGTGAATATTGGACTGAGCTGTCATCGATTATTGTATCTATTTTATGTAATGCATGGTCATCTAGTTGTTCATCGGCGGATGAGGTTGCCATGGATACTGATGTTTTAAAGATGATTTATGCAGCAGGTTGATTTGTTTGCATAGCAAGTAATAAATCATTCTGTTTGAAAACACAACAATCACACTCGTTAAAGCACCACCCTCGTCTAAATTATATACATATATAAATACATATTTATACATATATATAATATACATACATATGTGTGTATACATATACACACACATTATACATACATATATACATATCCATTACAATTAATTAGTTTTTCATTTCAGACACCTTTTAAAGGGATTAAAGTGCAAATACATAGTTTTAAACTATCACGTGCATTAGGACTGAAACAATTACTGATTACTAAATCTGTTATTTGAGTGTTTTCAGACTTTCGGCTTCTTAAAAGTGAACAACTTTTTGGTTTATGTGCTTCATATCGCAACGAAATCATTAAAAATTGAATCATTTTGGTTTGCGGACAAAAGAGAGCATCATCATTTCCAGGTTTGAGAGACAACGATCATCGTTTAGAGCGAGAAGACGCCGTTACAACGCGTCGCCCTTCCTCCTGCTGGTGCACTTAATACATTTTGATGTTTATAGATGAACAATTAGGCGCCTGAACCTATCGTTCACATGTATCGACTATTACACGCCAATCTCGCCCGGCAGCTCAGCTTTTCTTCTCCATGTCTAAAAGGCTTAAAAGGCAAAAATTTGATCCCGTTTCTTTCCCTTTTCTTGAATAATTGCAGCATTTCTCATTTTCTGTAATGTAGGATGATCTGGTTAACTGTGACGGGGCAGTGTGTGTGCGTGCACGTGTGCGCGTGTGTGTGTACACTTATATTTCTATTTTTGTGAGGTCCAAGACCTGGTTTTAGTGTTAAGGATAAAATTGGGTTTAGTTTAGGGTTAGGCTAAGTGTAAATGTAAGGTAGAGAATACATTATAGACTACATTACAGTCTATAATGTGTCCTCACTAAAGATATAAGACTATTATTATTATTATAAAGGGTGACAGCATTAATAAAAGCATGCTGGATGTCGTTTTTGCCACCAGAGGGAGACATTTGTAATTCCAACATGTCCATAATAAAGCAAAATCAATCACTGTGAGACTGAGGGACCAGTAAAAAAAAAGTCATACAATCACCTTAAAAAAAGACAGATTTACATTATGTAATTTGGTAATTTGGGAAAATCTCAAGTGTAAAAAAAAAAAGCTTTAGATTAAATCCTGCTGCCATATTTAAGACATGAAGATAATACATCTTTTTTACCGTTTCCCTGTGGAACAGTGGGGTCAAATACACTCGTCTAAATAGGACTATCTGCACGTCGTAGGCAGGTTGTAGCGGTTTAAAACACCGTGAGGGCTCTGGTTCACATGTTCTTTATTTTAAAAATAACTGAGGCGACCTTTTATTCAGGACCACGTGTTGACTTTAAAAGGTAAGAAGTAATCCTGACATAATGCGCAACAGTCATCATGGGAGAAAAGAAGAAGAAGAGGAAGAAAGATAGATCGAGACAGATGACTTTATTATACCTAACAGCAATTTGCACTGAAGCGAGTACAACACAATGTCATTAGGGAGACAGGCAAGGGTTTGTAGGATCCCTTTTACACAGAGGGGAAGAGAGAGGGAGAAAATAAGCAAAGTCATGTTTGATGCATCTCTAAATATATGCACGGTGCATCGACAAATCGCAGCCATATGCTTGTTTGAAGATTCCCCTGCAGCTTTCAGGTTTTTCCACAGCTCAAATGCCGCCGGCTGACTCCAGCTGAGCTGCCGAGCAGGCACAGAAATGTCTTTTTACTAATGTGATTCATCCTCTCTGAGAGGCTGCGACCACAACAGAGGAGCCCGGCGGTGACATCTGATAGTCTGCAGGGGGAAGAAAAAAGAAAAAAAAGGGCCATTCTGCATCCTGAGAGGATGAGTCAGTGGCTCTGCGGGTTTCGGCTCATCCCAGAGCAAGAGAGGCAACACAATGAGAGTCAGGGACTCACAGGGTGGCACAAGCACATGTCACCACACAAGTCAGGACAAAAGTATGTCTTAATTAAAAGCACCCGCGCGCGCTCTTTGTTGTTCCAGGATGTAGTTTGATGACATTGTTTTTCGGGGAAAAAAATGTTTGCGCTACAAGAAACGGAGACGACGCCTCGGACACTGATTGCTTTTCAGCCACGAGAAGATGCTAATTAAAGCGTCCTCGTCGCTTCCTCATCCTCTTAAGACACAGTCATGGGGCTTTTCCATTATACCATTGGTTCTCAAAGTGCGGCCCGGGGGCCAATGGCGGCCCGCAGAAACATTTCTGGCGGCCCCACAATGAATTACAGTTGAGTTTTAATCCAGGAGCTACTAAGCTTGTTATATGTTTATTGGACATTACTGGATACAGACCAATAAGTGGAAACAAAAATACTGGGTATTTACCTGGTTTCTATATGGTGAATTTTAGTGTACTATTGGGTTATAAGTAGTAACAAGTAACAATGTTTCTTCAAGTCAGAGACTGTTGCCTTTAATTTAATTATTGCTCGATGCAATGAGCATAAAGTTAAAAGACTGAAACTAATAAAACAAGATCGTTTCACTTCATTTCTTCAATTTTATATGATTTATATGTCATAAGTAACTAAGTAAAGTAATTATTAAAGTAACAAATTCATTTTCAAAACAAGTAATCAGTAAAGAAACCAGATTACTTTCTTGTAGAAGTAATCTAATTACTATTTCCAAGTAACGACCAACACTGATGAAGATCCTATTGAGGAAGGTACTATAAAGTAATGAAAACAATGTGCCAGATACCAAAACCGAGTCGAGTAGTGCAGAGTCATGCGAGAACTTTATAATGGAAAAGCAGCATAACAGGATTAATATTTTAAAGTAGAGTTTGTTAAGTTGTTTCCGGTAAAGATTTCTGTCTAAATACCTTCAAAAAGGTAACTTTACCCCCTGTTCTGAGGCCCAATACCTGATTTTAAAAGAAAACACAAAGCTATACTAACAAAAAAAGGCCAGTGGGAATGACGTGAAAATTCTCGCATGGTGTGAATGCAGCACAAGAAAGCTAATGGCAAAATCTGAATGCAGTAGCTGGTGCGTGACCAGAGGGGGCAGTAGATGTGCAGATCAAAACATGAATAACTCCAGATTTCCACGGATCAACAACAAATAACAACTACTAGACTCGATACACTAGTTAACACCTGGAAGGTTTTAGGGTGGGTTTAGTTACACTATAAATGTTGAGTAAATATTCACTTATCTCATCTTATAAGTGAAAATATGTTCACTTTTTTGTACAAGGTTCACTGCAGAGGTCGACGCATAACGGTTTGTCAACGGCTGATGATGATTATTAGAAATCAAGGCAGCCTACGGCTGATATATGTTATAGAATATCATCAAATAAAATTCAACAAAAAACAAAAAATAATACATTACATTGTTCAACTTAAAGGTGAAGTAAGTAGTTTATAGTGCCATCTAGAGGAGAGGCTGAAATTTACAACAAAGAACTGCTCCTCTGCTCACCCCCTCCCTTCCCTGAGCGCTACGGTATCTGCAGCTGGTCAAATGTCGTCCTCATCGTCTTTCTCCGTGTCAGCTGATGTTCATGAGGCGAGGAAGAGGGCGAGCTACTGCGGCCGTAGCAGACGAAGCGGAGAGAGTGGAGGTGGAACTTTCGCTACAAGTAAAGAGACGCTTGATTTGTTCTCTCGCGTTTGTCCTTACAGGCTCCGGTAGAAACATGGCGTCTCGCTGCTAACAGTGGCTATGCAACCGCGGCCCGCGACCATGTTATTTTACATGACTTATTGAAACACTACTAAAATGAAACAAAAACTATTATACAGCGACTAGACAATGCAGGAGCACATAATATGTATAAAAAAGTGGATTTTGGGTTATATAAACCCATAAATACTACAGTGTCCCTTTAAACCTTATTCAAACAACACTTATGGTCCCGCTCTCCTATCTGTAAACTCATAAACACTAAACTCATATAATAAAAGCGTAGAAATTAAGTGTAGTGAATTTGTGTAAGCCAACATAAAAAAGTCAAATCATCAAACACACTGACTTAATTCTAAAAGCACGTCTTAAAATGGCAATTTTATTTGCCACAGTGTCAGTCATTTACGTTCACGTTGCCTCAAAAAAAAGAAGAAGTGTGTGTAAATTTGCTTTAGACACAGCCGCTAAATAAACCACACGTGTTTGAACGCACACTGTACGCCTTCCTCTGGTCTAACTGAGCTTCTCTGACAAACCTAAAGGCTCTTAAGTTGTTGGATACACAGAGCAAAAATAAACCTCAGCGGCACACATTTACTACATCAAAGCACGTTTTTCCACCAACATCCAGCGACTGCAGCACAGCCAGGGTTTCGATAAGAGCTTATTTTTGGTTTCCTGCATGACTAATCTTATTTTATTTATTTTTTGGTTGTTGTTGTTGTTAGTTTGAAGGAGGAAGAGCAGGCGATTCTGCTGCTAAAGCCTCCAGGTGTGAGCTGAGGACGTGCATGTCTGCCACATCTGGCTGCGTCTACAAGAACCTGGGAGCAAACAAACCCACGCAGAGACGGAACATCACCAAAACAACTGAAGAGATAAGGTCCATTAATCTGACTCTGCATCAAGAGAGCGCGGCCTGGCACACGGTCCTGATTTAACTGGAGATTGAGGCGAAGAACAAAGTGTGTGTGCGCGCGTGCGTGTGTGTGCGTTACAGACGTGTGCGGGCAGGTTTTACACAAGGACAAAGACGAAAGGTTAAACTGTCCCCGATTCACGTCGGAGTCTGCACGTAACCTGTCAAAGTGACTGTCTGAGTGAGTGAGTGAGTGAGTGAGTGAGTGAGTGAGTAACGGCAGAGAACAAAAACATATTTCTGTAAAAAGTTTTTTTTTTTTTGTCAAGACCCGCTTTTTTTCAGCCGTCTTCAGTTTCAATAAAGAGGGAATTGTTTTAAAACTGAAAACAGTCGTCTACTCAGAGGTGTTAGAGAAAAGAAAAGGGAAAAAAAAAAAACACAGGACAGTAGGACAGGTAAGGACAAGAAAGGACAAGAAATTAAAGGAAAGGACAGTAGGAAAGGAAAGCAAAGGACATGTAGGACAGGAGGAAAAGACGTGGGAAAGGAAAGGACATTTTTACAGGAAAGGAAATGAAAGGGTAGTAGGACAGGAAAGGAAGGGACAGGAGGAAAAGACACTGGGAAAGGAAAGGATTGTAGGAAAGGAAAGTAAAGGACATGTAGGACAGGAAAGGATAGGACAGGAGGAAAAGACACTGGGAAAGGAAAGGACATATTGACAGGAAAGGAAATAGGACAGGAAAGGAAGGGACAGGAGGAAAAGACGTGGGAAAGGAAAGGACATTTTGACAGGAAAGGAAAGGAAATAGGAAAGGAAAGGAAGGGACAGGAGGAAAAGACACTGGGAAAGGAAAGGATAGTAGGGAAGGAAAGGGCTTTTTAACAGGAAAGGAAAGGGTAGTAGGACAGGAAAGGAAGGGACAGGAGGAAAAGACACTGGGAAAGGACAGTTAGACAGGAAAGAAAAGAAAAGGACAGTAGGAAAAGATGTTAGGAAAGTAAGGAAAGGAAAGGAAAGGAACATGAAGAACATAAGTCATGTTAATGTGTTTTGCTTGGAGTCTGCTTCAGTCTTTATCATTGTCTACTTCCTCTCTCACATTGATAAACACGCTGTTCCTTCAAACACACACACACACACACACACACACACACACACACACACACACACACACACACACACACACACACACACACACACACTTCATTTCACCGGAACATATTTAGTCCTTCTGTCGTAAATCACACAACACTCAGCTAAACTACAACAAAAACAAACCTCTCAACCCGTCTGTCGCTCCATCTACAATTTCTCCCACTCTCTCTCTCTCTCTCTCTCTCCATCCCTCTCTCTTTCCCTCTGTCTCTCCCTGTTACCTCCACAAGGCTTAAAAGTCAATATTTGAGGATCTGTTGCAGCTCTTGAACACTTCAAAGAGCTCAGAGCTCTGCTGTGAACATGGCTTTTAATATGCCGTCGAGGAAAAGAAGCAGAGCGGGTCACGGGGAAGTGTGAGTGTGTGTGTGTGTGTGTGCGTGTGTGTGTGTGCGTGCATGCGTGCGTGCGTGCATGCATGCGTGTGTGTTGAGGGTAGAGGGTCAAATATCCTGCGATGCGTGCTCCACATGTCGAAACACAGGTCAGGCTGTAGAAGGAGCACAAACACACACACACACACACACACACTCTCACATGTAAAGGTAGGAAAAGTTGAGGTTCACGGAGGTTTATCGGAGTGACCTGCCACACGTTTAAGAGCCAGAGAGAAGAAAAATAATAATAATAATACTATGATGATGATGATGATGATGATGATGACATAAAGCTTTCATTAGCTCTGAAAGGTGGCTCTGTGTGCGAGCCTGGTGAAGGTTTCCTGTAGCCGGGGCCTTCAGGGAGCTGTTAGATGCCAGTGAAGGAGCCGACATGGCTGTCATGAGCCTCGACACAGCGACTAATGCACACAACAAACCACTGATTACACTATTGAACTGAATAACGACATTACAGGACGTTAAGTCCAAGGGTCTGGAAGTGGTGATCTGTGTAATTTGACTCCATGATGACCCGGTTAAAACGAAAATGGAAATAAGACTATGGTCTTGTTTTGTAGACACAAACAAAACTAAAATGTGACCTAAACCAGCTATAAAGTCATTGTTTAGCTTATTTATCTTGTATTTTGCCTAAATTTTTCCTGTATTTGCATTTTTTTAGTATTATTATTATTTTTAGTTTTATTTCATTTTTATTTTATTTTATTTTATTTTTTATTTACAATTTAAAGCAGTATATAAGATTTGGTGGGATTGAACATAATAACCATTTGAATACCGCTTGCCTCATATCAAGCAACCAAGGAAATATCAGAGCAAAAAATATTGTTATATTTCATGGCTGCAACGATGATTAGATTATGAATAAATTACTAAAATACACTTCAATTATTATTGATAATCGATAATTAGTTGGTTTTTGAGTGTTCTGATTTTCCCAGTGTCATAAATGTGAATATTTTCTGCATGGTTTCAATTAAATCTTTAGAACCAGTGGGGCAGGATTTCGGTATGACCATTTAAAAATGGGAATTCATACATATCAACAAGAAATTATACTCATGTAATTTGTGTTTGCAAATAAAGAGTAGAGACGACTGTCATTTTCATTAAAAACACTAAATATAATAAAAATTAATCATGTACATACTCTTTTTGTAGGTTATTGTGCTGCTGCTCTGGCAACCCATGCTGACAGTATACCCACTAGACCACACTACACCACTGATTAGAACTGAACATTTTTGGTTTGTGGACAAAACAAGACACTTGATAACATCATCATCATCGTCATCATCATTATCCCGAGGTTTTGGGAAACACCGATCAACATTTCAAACAAATACTACATTAATAAACTGTGAAACAAATGGATAGCTCTAATTTCAAGGTGTGACAATGTATTGATTCTTTGTACCAATATGGAAATGTTCTGACCACTAGTTGGCAGCAGGTTTTTGATCATATAACTCTCTCCTTCTCCTCACACTCCTCACTAGACAAAGTGTATATTGTTCATGCAATTTTTATTTTTTATTTTTAAGTAGAGGAAGAAACTCAAAAAGTGCCTGTATTTTTGGGGGAAATATTTAACATTTTCTGCCATTTTAGTCCAATAAAAATGATGTGTGTCTCTCAGCGACATCTTAACAGATCAGGATGAATTCTGAATGTATGCCTATGTTAGATGGTAATCGCTATAAGCAGGTTAAGTTATATACAGACACAGAAAGTTCTTCGGCATCTATGTATCTCTGTAATTCTTCCCTGTACTTCCACTGTGAGTAAATCAGCCTGAAAACTGTGGCCGTGTATTTAGGAAGTAAATGACAACAAACAAATGTGAAAAGATGTTGTTCTTCAGTTTATCTGAGCGATGGGACAAATCTAATTTATAGACGTATGACCCTCGCTGAAGAGGACATCAGACATTTGACTCTCGGCAGCGCAAACGACGTTCATTTGTCACTCATGCCAGGATACTGGTGATAAGCAGCAAAACAATTATGCCATTATATCAGCCATGAAGGGGAGACGGACAGGATGAGGGGGGCGAGAGGGAGGAGTGGGAGCGGACAGTGCGCTTGGTGTGCTGCCGTGTGTTGCTGTGTTTAGGATTTCAACGCCCAGACGACCGCGGCCTATAATCCCTGGAGACTCCTTCCTCACATAGGAAATACTTCCCTCCGTCAAAACTGACAGGAGGAGTGATTTCTCTTCTCCAAAAACAACTGCAGTGAACCAGAGACGCGCGATGCTGAGAAACAGACCGAGAGTGAGCAGGGAAAGGAAATTGACACTGATGTTTTCATGAAAGCTGCAGTGACTTTGTGCTTAAATCATGCTTTCACTTTCCTTTTCTCAGCGTCAGCTGTTGTAGAAAGCTATTTTCCTCACTCGCATTGTAGAGGGAAAAAAAACAACCCCAAATTGCATCTGGTTTACCCTTGAGTTAACAACTAAATTATTTGGAGAGCGACTGTATAAACGAGAAGGCTACTTTCGAGAGGAAAAAAAAGCAGCCATTATGGCCCGAACCATTCACTTAACATACCACCAAATCAAAGTAACATGGTTTGTGTGGAGAGCTTAGAGTATGAGCCCGGCCTTTGCTAACTGTTGCACTTTTAGCTGCACAGACCAGATCTCTAACGCAAACATCACACTGCAGTATTACTCTGCTGGACTCCAACGACAATGTGACTCAGTGTCGGGAGGGAGGAAAAGCCTAAATTTATCATAAAGACACAGTTTATGTTTAGCAGCATGCTTTGTCATCTAATCTAGGATATGGGCCTAAGACAACAGCCAGCAGCCATAAAGCTCCATTTCAAACTGGCACACAAGAGACTAACAGTGTAAAGTGCTGACAAGTGGGTGTATTTTTAGGGTTTCATCTCACTGCAGTGAGTGGCTACAGTCAGAGTGTGTGCGAGTGCTTGTATATGTTGTCTCTTTGGGACGTTTTCTGGCATAAACACTGGCCTATAGTCAGGATCAGAAGTCTTCATGGAGACCAAGGGTGAATTCCAATTCCTTCCTTAACCCTCAATCTTAACCCTCAATCTCAAAAATGCGCGCTCCCGCTTGTGCAAGTGCTGTCCCGATTCTCAGAAAAATTAAGTTGAGGGGCAAGTTTATCGCCCTCAATATTGAGATTTTCCGACACCACCCTTGGGAGCAAGGGCTACCCAGAATGCATTGCATGTTTTCACATAAGAAAGATGGCGTCGAAAGCAGCGAAGCGAGTGCGATACAGATTAAGTATTTTCTTTGTTAATAGAGATATAAAAATTATGAAAACCATTGTATTATCTTAGTTTAGGCCCACATTATGGATTACTGACGTCATTGTTGCGTAACATTTATTTTTATTTTACGATCTTTTGTCAATACCCGGCCGGTGCGGACACGCGATCGTTCGCTATCGTTTACCCTTCAATAAGCCGTGGTGTGTGGTAACTGTCAGCTGAATATGTCCATGGTTGTGGTATTTCTATGAGTATCATCTTATAACTAACTGACAACCTAATAACTTGACTGAAATAAAATAATAAATAAATAATCGTGACGTAAATGTGTTCTTCTTCTTCTTCTTTTTTGGAGTTGACAGACTGGACGCAGCTTTCGCGTTATTCTGCCCCCCACAGTCTGAAGACGTATCTGCATTTAAGGGGTGTCCCATTTCTAAGTGACAAAATAACCCTCAACACTTGGTTTTGAGGGCCAGTTAAGATTAAGGGTTGAGCTTGAGGGTTAAGATTGAGGGTTAAGATAGGAATTAGAATTGGCCCCAAAACACGGTTCTGATGAGACAGAGCCTCATATCTAAAGAAGTTGTTATGTTTGGATGTGATGCCACAGTCACACTTGGACGTATTGCAGATTTGTCAAGCGGTGAGTTTACATTTACAAAGTCAACGCACAGATGTGACACATGAGCAAAAACTTCCCCTCATACAATGATGCGAAAACTGAAACTGTGTTTGAAGTCCGCGGTGAGATTCGCCGACCGATATCCGTGTTTTATGGTCAACCAGACTCAGTCGGGGTCACAATGTGTGTTCATCTTCATAAACTGTCCAAAAAAAGAAAAAGATTGTAATAAAGTCTCAGAGGAAGTCGGTAGTACATAAACTTACAGGATATGGACAAAAGTTTCGACCTGGTAGACATAATGGACGAAGTGCGTATGACACAGATAGGTGTTTTGTACGATGCAAAAATTGACATTCCGTCAAACTGCAGCGCAAGATTTGAATTGTGGTGAGGTTAAAGGGATAGTTCTGAATTTTGGACATAAGACCTATTTTCCAACTCAGCCGGTGTGATGGAGACGTTTTCAAGAAATTTCGTTCAGTTCTTCTAGAACTGCCGAGTTCGCTGGTGCTATGGCTAGCGCAAGTCAATGGTACAAGTTAGCATGGCATTAGAAACACTCATACCGACTCCACAGTGCACCGAGGCAAATCGATTGTAACGGCAGACTATCGATGTACATATCTGTGTTGATAGAATGTTTGAAATAAAACCAACCTTGCAATTTGAAGGATTTATGTCTCAGCAACAGCAGCAGCGTGTCATACGCTTTGATACCAAAAGTGGCCATTTTTTGGTAAGATTGAAGAAGCTAGCACTGCAGGCTACTCTGCGTCTGTAGCAATGACAGCAGGTAAACAAACTATTATAGAACCGGTAACTTATAAGTGCTAGGTGATATCAGTCCGCCGTTGCCATAGCCTAATAGGAAGTATGACTGGCTATGGTTAATGTAAGGGATAATGGTTTGGTCAGGCGGTCACATGAATGGAAGGCAGAAGGCAGTGTCCTACGAATAAATAGCAACGCCAACCTACGTCTTGTTTAAGACAGAAAAATGTGAGCTAGAGCTGGGCCAGCTTGTAATCAGTGAGTTGCCAGTTCAAATCCCAATTGGTCAAAGACTAGGGTACTTCTGAGCAAGGTGCACATTGATTAGGTTAATTGGAACCCAGCCATGGAAGGCCATATCCAGTGTGTATTCCTCGTGTCTGTCCCAAACCTAGATAAATGGGAGGGTTGCGTCAGGAAGGTCATCTGGAGTAAAAAAAATGTCTGCTACATCAAATATGCATATCCCTGAAAAAGCTGCTGTGGCCACACCATGAGAGAGAGAAGCCAAAATAAAAGGGTGAAAAAAGAAAAGGTCATCCATGCCGAAAACACATTGCTAAATAGTTTGCATAGTTTCAGAAAAAAAGTCATATGTTATGGGGTTTTGTTGAAAAAAATGAAGCTGATATTATATTGCTGATTCTTGCTCCAGTGACATCATTTCGAGCCACAGTGGTCAAGGGGTGGAGTCATGGTAACCTCTCCCGCACATCCCATTTCCCCTGCTTGGGGTATAGGAAGTTCAAATGCTGCTATCAACAGAACAATGCTGCCATCATCAACATCATCCAAACAGTTAGCATTTCACCATGTCCTGAGAGACCGAGTGCGATAATTGATTGTGTACATCTGGAGGTTACATTTGCCCAAACAAATGAGCCCCGAAATGTCAAACTGTTCCTGCAGGCACCCGAGAATGATAACACGATTAGAAAAGTGCTACACTAACTAGCATGAAAACAGTCCGGCTACTTAGCAGCGCGCTGAACGCCAGGCATTGTTGAAGGGTATCGAGTCTGAATAATCCTGCTTCCCTCTAAATCCTCATCCCCTGACTTCAAACACTGGGCAAAGACTTTCAATAGAACCTGGCATCCGCCCAACTTTCTCTCCATCAGTCCCTCATTCTTCTTCTTCTTCGCATTCTCTTTCACCCTCTGTCCTCCCCAGGATCAACTGTCCGGCCTCAAATCACAAAGCCAAGCCCAAAAGTCTGTGGGAATCAAGAGGAGAGGCCCCTGTGTTCGCTGGCATACACACACACACACACACACACTTGTAAGTGTGACAACAAAGACAGCATGGCTGTAGACCGTTGGACAAAGAAGGTCCCACACAAAGGAGCAGAGAGCAGGTTAGAGAGGATTTCAAGGCCAGCTGTGAGAATCTACCTATGAAATCTTCAAAACAAATCCCACCATATTCTATTCATTCAAGTATTCATCACACATTCATCTTGCAAAGTCTGCATGGTTGATGCAATGCTACTCATGTGTTAACTCAAATTCAAGCCTTATCGCCACCTTTCAGTTCCAATCGCTGGTCAACATGGTTGCATTTTGGTTCGTCTCAAAGACAGCTGATGTCTTTTCTGTCAATGAAAGAACTTTAGGACGCTCCTGTCACAGTGTGTACGCTGCTACAAACTTCTACTCCAACTTCCACCAGAGCCTACGATTTAACAGGTATCTTCACTATAAAGTCTATGTGCGTCATGACGTTGTAGTCGTGCCCATGTTTATTAAAATCAGGTCCCAAAGTGTGATTTGTAATGAGCTTGTGCAATCGTTGAAACCAAAAGGTCTATAGGACATTATCAACATTATCCTGAAATGAAGAAGATTTATTTATTAAAGGTTTGTTTAATAGGGGCAGATACAGTAGCATGTACAATTGTGCTGCAATATATCACTTCATTTGTAGCTACTGCTATGTCGTGCCCTCTTTTGACCTCAAGAATACAAAAAACAAAAAAATGCCAGTACACACACATATATACAAACAGCACATACACTATACTATATTCCCAGGTGCTGAAGCACAACCATGGCACTTATTCCAGACATATTGTTTGTCAGGGTTAGGGTTGAGTGTTGGTGGGACAGTTGGGGACCTGCTTGCGATGCTAGCACTTTGTCTGCTACACCAACTACATCTGTCTGAGGTAAACTATCTGGACAAAAGTATTCAAAAAACTGTTGGTGTACCAAATTTAACATCTCTCAAAAATAGCACATTAACACTGAGTAAAGACCTCAAGATTTCAATCTAGGCCTGAAGCTGGAGCTAGATTAAAAGTTACAGTATTGTTGTTTATTTTAGTTCTTCCTGTTGGGACAACTTGAGTAAATTCCATGACTCATTCGATCGCAGCAGAGATATATTTCCCACAGAGCCACAAGTGTCAACCTCATGGTGGTGCTGGAGGTTATGTCAGGGGATCAACAAAGTCATTCATCATCATAAGCTATAAATATCTCCACATCCAGTAGATTCACACGGCGACTGAAACATTTTACCTGCTGGTTTTCGCCAGAAGAAAAGTAAAGGAAGTGAAAAGTCATTCGGGGGTCATCCTGCAAGCTAAATGAATGACTGCACTGACATTTAACAGTGAGTTATTGAGACACTTCAGTGTGGAGACTGGACTTAAGTGGTGGACCAAATGACCAAGTGACACAAAGAGATCATCAACCCTATAGTCATGCCACTAGAGTGGCTACAAAAGAGCTTTAATGATCTACAAACATGCCACCAAGATGGCATTCTGTGGATAACCTCCAATCTTTTTAAAGAAAGACAAAACGACAGCAAAACATGTCCCTGTTTACTCCCAAATAACTCCACAACTCCCATCTTTTATCTCCTATTTCAGTATATTTGTAGTACCAGGAGATGTTCTTCCATGAGGATTAAAAGAAATGACTCAATAAAACAAAAAGCACCATCTACGAGGGACGGCCCGGTGTTTCTTGAGGGGAACGTAAAATGAAGAATGTTCATGAATGTTCAAGACAAAAGCTGCTAAAAAAGCAGAGTCCTATAAAAAGCCGCATATTTTCCCCGACTGAGGCAGGCAGCCAATTTGTGACCAACATAGAAACTTTACTGGAAGGAAACAGTGTGTTACTGTAGTCAGTGATGCGGTGCTGATCGGGTCTGCTCGCAGCACAGTATCTGTCCTTGGTGAGAAATGATTGTTTTAAACAAAAATACCTTGAAAAATACACAGGGCAAAGGAGCACTTAGGTAAGTGCGATGGCTCCTGAGAGACAATTATTGCTTTTGCTTTGACCTTGCTTGAAGAGTGACCTGGCATACCGCTGAAATAATACAGTAAATACTGAAAAATAAATGTGAAGTTTAAACTCCCAAAAGAACTAGTCAAGTGACATTCCAAAGTGTTTTTTTTTTGTTTTTTTTAATGTTAGAACTTGCACTAATTGAAAGTACTATACAACATTTTAGGTGAAAATACTTGGGTCAAAAAGGTGAGGTGGATTATAACATTTTATTTCTTTGACTGCAGCAGTTTGATATATTACCATTTACTATTCATCTTTACTGAAGCCTGTTTCTTGCTAAAACATAGTGGGTGTAGCTATAATTTGTGAGAATTGGTGAAACCACTAAACAATTCAACTATTTTAATAACTGATTAATCAGTTTTTTTTTTATATATAGTTTTTTTATATAACAAGTTTCCTGATTTTCCAGCTTCTTAAATATGAATATTGGGTTGTTGTTGTTTTTTTTACATACAACAAAGAAATAATTAAAACCCATTAATTTTGGATGGTAGACAAAAAAAAGGACATTTGAGAACGTCGTAATTTCATGGTTTAGGAAAACACCTCAACTCATCAACATTTTTTGACATTTTACGAACCAACAACTTTCGCGTATGATCGCGAAAATTAACGTCAGTTTATCCTGTGGTTCCTCTACTTAGTGCACGTGTCAAACTCAAGGCCCGGGGGCCAGATGTGGCCCGCCACGCCATTTTATGCGGCCCGCGAGTGATTAATTGGTCTCAAAAAGCTGTGTTAAAATAGGTCTATGCTGCTTTAAGGTGTGCGTCGACCATAAACTACATTTCCCACAATGCATGGCGATTTCGTTACCTGCAAAGTGTAACTATGCAGGGTGACCATTTTCGCAGTGTATATGCATCATGCGACGAGCGACTGGGTTACATCTATAATGCATCATATTTGTAACTCGAATAAGTAATAAATACAGAAAGTTATTTAGCAATATGTTACGGAGTAGTTACCTTTATTTTATATTGTATTTGATTACATTTAGTTACATTTATTCTGTATGACAGTTGCATCTGGCCCTTTGAGGGTAACCATTATGCTGATGTGGCCCTCAGTGAAAATTAGTTTGACACCCTTGACTTAGTGGTTCTTCGACCCTGTGATGATGTGCATGAATGTTGACATCATGGACACACTGGACATGCTAACACTCAGGAGATCAATGTGGGTCATATCTCTGTGGTAGAAATTATGCACGCCGAAAATTAAGACAAAAAAAGAAGATGAAATGTTAACATGTTCAACCAGGTCTTCACAAAAATGTCGACCAATAGAAAAAAACCACGTGCACTGAAGTTATTAGACCAGAAAGTGAATACAAATTAATTACATTCCCATGGAAATGTGGTAGAGTATCTCCACTCACTGTAGTGAATATTTAATTCACCTTCACGTTTGAGAGCTTTTATGTTTTTCCACTACGACCAATGTCCATCACTGTTCTCATTTCAAAACCACTCTGTGTGAAAGCAGTGACACGACCTCCAGTCAGAGCCAAGTTTATTAACCAAACATCAGATACGCGAGTGCAACTGCGGACACTGGCTTTGTGTGAGCAAATAGATAGTTTAAGTCCATGAGCTACACAGAGACTGGATGTTGTTAACAGTACATCGTAACCCAGATAGAGTTTTTTTCTGGATGATCACCAACCCTTGGATAAAAAGTAATGAGTGGAATGAATCCCTTAAAATAAAAAAAAACAACTTAAATATTTAGCTACAGGCAGCTGCTTTAAATCAATTTCTGTCAGGAATGTGCAAACAATTTTCTGTCCATCTATCTGCAAAACATTTTCCCGTAAGAACTGATGGATTAAGTGTTATTTCATGAATTTGATAAAATTCCCCTCCTTCTCCAGCAAAATAAACTATCTAGAAACTGGATTAGTTGAAAAATGCACCATCACAGGGAAGCAAATAATTAAAGGCAAACATTTTCACAGTAATTGCAGCTGATATCAACGTCCTCGGCTATTTGCTGTCTGAGTCAAACATTCCTGATAGTTTGCATCTTCATACGTGGTCTCTGATTCAATTCAGGAATTATACTTTTTTATCATTTAAAGGGACACTGTGTAGTATTTATGGGTTTATATAACCCAAAATCCACTTTTTTATACATATTATGTGCTCCTGCATTGTCTAGTCGCTGTATAATAGTTTTTGTTTCATTTTCGTAGTGTTTCAAAAAGTCATGTAAAATAACATGGTCGCGGGTCGCGGTTGCATAGCCACTGTTAGCAGCGAGACGCCATGTTTCTACCGGAGCCTGTAAGGAAAAACGCGAGAGAACAAATAAAGCGTCTCTTTACTTGTAGCGGAAGTCCCGCCTCCACTCTCTCCGCTTCGTCTGCTACGGCCGCGGTAGCTCGCCCTCTCCCTCGCCTCACGAACCTCATCTGCTGACACGGAGAAAGACGACGAGGACGACATTTGACCAGCTGCGGATACCGTAGCGCTCAGGGAAGGGAGGGGGTGAGCAGAGGAGCAGTTCTTTGTTGTAAATTTCAGCCTCTCCTCTAGATGGCACTATAAACTACTTACTTCACCTTTAACAATTAGGTTCAGTTCAAATGTATGCGATTAGGTTTGATGCAGTACATTTATACACCTACGTTCAGCTACAAATTAGAATAAGTGAATCTATAAAAGTATAACTTCTTACTGAGATTTCTACAAACCATTGTGTTTATGACTTAGACAAAGCATGCAGAATGCCAGTTGCTAAAATGCTGATTGCTAGTTCCAAAGTAGCTGGCTGCTAGTTGCTAAGAAGCTGAATACGGGACCGTATCTATGTTCCCCGGGTCCTATGTTCCCCGGTCACATACAAAGCGGGGAACATAGGACCCTTGCTCTAAAAAAGGGTCCTATGTTCCCCGCTGTTCACCCAAAGGGTCCCATGTTCCCCGCTTTGTATGTGACCGGGGAACATAGGACCCTTTTTTAGAAAAAGGGTCCTATTTTCCCCGCTTTCACCCAAAAGGACCCGGGGAACATAGGACCCTATCCATACCCCTACCCCTTACACTAACCCTAACCCTAACCCTTACCATAACCCTAACCCTTTACCCTGGAGCTCCACACCCAGGCTTAGGACCTTAGGAGAACATAGGACCTTTTTTGGGAGAAACGGGGAACATAGGACCCAGGGAACATAGGTACGACCCCCTGAATACTAGTTGCTGAGAAGCTGGATGCTAGTGTCAAAAGAGCTGGATGCTAGTTGCTAAGAAGCTGGATGCTAGTTGCTAAGAAGCTGAATGGTAGTTGCTGAGAAGCTGGATGCAAGTGTCTAAGAAGCTGGCTGCTAGTTTAAAGACTGGTATACTGAAGCTTTTTATATCTTTATACAGTGGTTTGCCAACATATTTGTGTTTTACTTGAATAATCAATTACAGATTTGCATCTCTTATCCTATGTTACACAAAATCTACTTTTAATTTCTTGTTTGAACTAACAGCACAACTGCTAGCATGTTAATGCTACGTCTTTAAACCCCTAATTGTCTTTTGAATCCATCCATCTATCTTCCACCGCTGTATCCTCCACATGAGGGTGACTTCTTTATTTGGTTCCTATTAAATTATAAATATTCTTTTATAGGATTGAAACCCAGGATGTTGTGGTTGCATGGTATGGGCGTTAACTGAATGAAAGCTGACTTTACTGGACTTAACAAGACCAGAATTTGTGCACTGAAATAGAAACTCTCAGACAAAGAGTATGGAAAACATCATCCACCCAATTAGCAGCAATCAAAACATAACCCCATCCCTCACTCCCCTAACGCAGACCTTCTTGGCACAGAGTGTGTTGCACTAATTTGACGGCTGACTGTGGTCTCCTCTCCAGTCAAGCTGTGGGGGCCACTGCCATTCAACCATGTTCCTTTTTCAGTACAAAGAGTGAAAGATGTGCAGTGGATCCTTTTAAAAGCTGGTAAACAGAAACACAATTAGCATTTATGGGTGCAAACAGCAAATCCTGAGCACAACAGGCTGCCTTTCCACTTCAGCGAGAAGCAGCACTCAGTCTCCGTTTGAACGTGAGGTTTATCAGCAGCACTGACAGAACAGAAGCTCACAATTAGACCCATTTGCAAATAAAAAGAAAACAACAAAAGAAAAAAAAGAAGCTGACTGACTGGATTTCTGTGTTTCATGTCAAACTTTTTTTTCTTCCCTGGCTCGAAAAAACCAAAATGTTATATCGACTGGAACGAAGCCCACAAGCCACAGAGTGTTAATGGTCACAACAGCTTCATGCCATAAGAGATTCGAGAAACGGTAGCATTAAATGTATACCAGCTGCTCTCAGCTTTCTCAGCACGTGGTCAGAGATGAATTATGAGATATTTTCAAAACGTACGCATTACTCAGCCTGGTTGTCCCAGAGAAACGTCGCTGTTTTTACTCTTCTGAAAACCACAGGAAATGTTACATTTGGACATTCTGAGCAGAAGAAGAAAAACGTTTAAAAGCAAGCGGTTTCAATCATGTCATATCAACATGTGACGTCAATCTCAAGTATTTCGGGTAAAATTGACGAGGCGGCAGCAGCGCTGGTGTCTAAAGCCCGTCCCACACTATTGGCCAGATTTTCTCTGGATTAAAACACTGAACATCGGATGAAGTTTATGCATCAAATCAAGTCTGACTTGAAAATCCTCTCGTGTGGGACAGGATTGACTCAACGCTCAGACTGTGGGCAAATTAGATCGTTTTAGTCAAATTTTAGCAGAGTTAATTACAAGTGATCAAATAAATGTTTGTACCCAAGCAGAAACAACCTATATGGCATCGATGTAAACAGAAATATTTGATGCCGACTAAGGCAATGTAGGTTCTCCAACACACTCGGAAGGGAATTAATTCATTTTGCACACAGTAGGCCTTAATCCAGGGCCACAGCAATTAGCCAACATGACCAGTGACTAAAGCTCTATGTTTACATGGACACAAGTAATCAGAAAGAAAAAGTCTGATCACGAGTAAAATATGCCAGTCCAAAAACTCTGATATAATACAACCTATTCAGAAAAAAAAATGTTTTCAGAGCAGTTTGTGGGAGTGGACTAAGAAAGCCAATGGAACATTTTAGTTGCTATTTGAATGCAGTAACTGGTGTTTGACCTTAGGGGGGCAGTAGATATGCCGATGTTTGTATAATTTCTATAATTTGACATTAAACTGTGAAGATTTGCACCAGGATCAGCAAATAACATGACTAAATATCCATATACACTGGATTACACCTGGAAAAGTGGTTCAGGTGCTTAGTTATAATTTAAAGGTGCCATATGTAAGAATGTGGCCAAAAACGGTTACTACATTGAAATTCAAAACACAGAGGTCTTTTAGGTTTCGTTTTCTGACGTAACTGGCAACCCGTGGTTGCTCGGCAGCTGAGACTCTACTGACTGCTATGATTGGTAGACAGCAGTAGGTGGCGCCACATGCCAAAACATGGTTTCAAAACATAAACATGATTTGCAGTCTGCAAAAGATTTTTTTTAATGCAAATATTTTGTCTGTACTGTTGTTGTTGGTGAGTTCAGTTTGTTATATGAACATTATTCCTGAGTCTCTGTGACATATTAGGAGGATTTTATGGCCAGTTGCTTTAGATTTGTTACAAAATGTACCTTTAATCCTTTTAAAAATCCCATATGCAAATAGGAATGTTAAAGTGGCAGCTGGTTTTCATTTGGACAAGGACTCACCAGCAGGAGCTGTGTTTCTAACGTCGTCTTCCCCTCATTACATCACATCAGGTGCAATGAAAACTATTTACAGAAGCTGGAGCATCCTTCAGTTCTGCAGTCAGCAATACAAGGCTCTTCAAACAGCTGCTGAGATAAAAGCTCGTCCCAGAGGAGGCCATTACTGTGATCTGATGATCTCAAACCATTTCACTGCTCACACACTTTTCTCTTTTCGCTGGCATTTCAACAGCTGATTCATTGTGGTGCGTCTGTTTGACTTTTATGTGACTCCTGCACTACGGGATGCTGGGATTGCACAGGTCGGTTGCCATGGATGTAAGACAAACCTGCGCAGGATAAAAATAAAAAAAAAGATGTCCCCTAAAGCCCCCCCTGCTCAGCAGGCTGCATATTTCTGCATTGTGAGGACGAAGTGCTGGAACCTCACAACCGGTGAATGAAAACACAGTCCTGAGAGACTCACTGAGAGAGCGAGAGCAAGTGAAATCTCACAGGCTGTCGGTTTGACAGTCTGCCATCAACATGGACTTTATTCTTCTTTCTTTTTTGTCTCCACCACAGTTGAAATGGCTGTGAAATGACTTGAAAGGCAGCGGTTAAGATACTGAAATGTTATTTTTCTAGGAAAGAAAAGGGGGAAATGTAATGAAACATTACTGCTTTGAAGCTCCGGCTGTAATTAACATCTCAAGCACTTGTTTTCACTTATTTGCATTGCAAATATTGCTGAAAGTACCAGGCAGGTTTTTCTGCACAAAGGGTGCCCTTGAAGTTCCCTTTTTTTTGTTTTAACTGTGTCCAATTAAAGCAGAAAAAACACGAGCTTTCAGTCCCACAGAGACAAAAAGAAACATCTTAAATAGCATTTTATGGCTTACTTTTATTTCTCAGTGTCTCCTCAGTGTTATCCATGCACATTCCTCTAATTTCTCTATTCCCCTCTGCCTTCAGCTGCATCACATAAAGATGCCCTAATTGAAGGCTTTGCACAAAACAAATGACCACATCAGCCGGCCCCCTTTTAACTCGTCCCTCTTCCTGTCTGTGGTGGTAATGCATTATACACTCGGCCTGTTCCGCGCCGTCTCTCAAATTACTGCAGCGAGCTGCCAATCATTTGGAGACTAAATCTACGGGACCTGTTTTTCCCTGCGTGTACTTACAACCCACCTACCTCCTCAAACACAAATCCTTCCTGTCAAATGTTCCCTTCCTGAGCGCCACAGAAGTATTTAGGGCAGAGGACTAATGTTACAGTGGTAATAATAATACTGATGATGACGATGATGATGATAAGGGCGGAGGGCAGATGCTCGATGTAACATTTGATTTCAGTTACAAGAGGAAATCAATAAAGATGTTGGCTCCATTTCCAGTTTTTTTTGGTTGCTACTGCAACCTGAAAAATCCCTGAAACAAAACCCAGCAGATGGAAAAGCAATCGATTCATTCACGTTAATTCAACACTCACCGGATATGTGAGTGTCCAATCGGAATGCTTGAGAGTGGCTTTTTCTTTTAAAGGTGAAGTAAGTAGTTTATAGTGCCATCTAGAGGAGAGGCTGACATTTACACCAAAGACCTGCTCCTCTGCTCACCCCCTCCCTTCCCTGAGCGCTACGGTATCCTCAGCTGGTCAAATGTCGTCCTCGTCGTCTTTCTCCGTGTCAGCAGATGAGGTTCGTGAGGCGAGGGAGAGGGCGAGCTACCGCGGCCGTAGCCGACGAAGCGGAGAGAGTGGAGGCGGGACTTCAGCTACAAGTAAAGAGACGCTTGATTTGTTCTCTCGCGTTTGTCCTTACAGGCTCCGGTAGAAACATGGTGTCTCGCTGCTAACAGTGGCTATGCAACCGCGGCCTGCGACCATGTTATTTTACATGACTTTTTGAAACACTACGAAAATGAAACAAAAACTATTATACGGCGACTAGACAATGCAGGAGCACAAAATATGTATAAAAAAGTGGATTTTAGGTTATATAAACCCATAAATACTACACAGTGTCCCTTTAAATCTCCACACGAACAGTCACTACCTTTAAGACACACGGAGACGCAATGCAAGGTTTTCCCGCCCAGTTTGGACAGTCGGCATGGCTGTGTGTCAGGGCTTCAGTCGCACTCAATCAAATGTGTTATTTTTAGCTGATTCTGGACACAATCGGGTAGTGAGTACCGTTTTAAATGAGTACGACCCAACGGCAAAACACAAGTTGCCAACAGCCAATGAGAAACAGAAGGTGGGACGCAGGAAATAGCATCAAAAGACCACAGGAAGTAGCAGGAATATCCACCGGCACCATCTCGTAGACTTGCGAGAGTCTGCCGTGTTCAGTTGGCTTCGGTCGGTTTGACAAACCGTGCAGTCCACGCAGTCGCTAAATGTGCGATCTCCAGTCTTTCAATCGTCATTAAAAAAAATGTTTCACGTACACACTAACCGACTAACTTTTGAACATTGCTAACGACTACGAAAGTTGTGTAGCTTAAGCTCGACTGAGTCAGGCAATGGGACAACTTGCCGAGTCCGGGTACATACATGCGGAGGAGATATTCGTGGAGTGTTTGACTCCACCTCCATAGGTGGCGCTGTATCTCTATAAGCTTGAGTGTTGACCTTTACGTCAAAGAAACCGCAAACTGTATGTTTCTTACTTGTGTATGTTTGGCATAGTTTTGTTTGTTCTTTTCCGGCATTACAGTTTATATGTCGTATGTTTCTACTTAGGGGTCACAGATGGAGCAGATGAAGATGTCTGACTCCAGTCCTGTTAAGCGTATACATGCTGGAGTAATCGGACTTTGAATGGACTTATCCAGGTATGTTAGTCCGACTAAGAATTGTTTGATTTTACTCGGGCAAACAGCAACTTAAGATCTCTGCACATTTGTCCCTTTGTGCTTCCCGTACATATGGACACAAAGGCTCCTGAAATGATGAAGGCCAAATGGAACAAAAGCAAGACACAACAATGTCAACCGGTATAAAGAGGAAGGACGGGAACAGTAGACGCACGTAGATGTCATTAAACCATTTATACACGACAAAAGACAGAGACAGACGGAGCCTTTTGTCCATTATTGTGTACGTTTGATGTAGATGAAACAGGGAATCAAAAAACTAAAACTTTGTCAAATACATTTCTGGATGACAATAAGGGCAATTTTGATGTTTTTGGAAATTACAATTTTATATCAATACTAAATGTTGTTTATTCAAACATAACAATTAATTACAGCTTTGATCAAGTTTTTTACATAATTAAGTAATAATCAACCGACGCCAATAACAGGAAAAGGGGCAATTTATTGATTTATTTATAATTAAGAGAGACAGATCATCATACCATGTTGGACAGCAATTATTCTACAAATTAAGATAATAAATGAACACATTAGGACTACAGGAACAGCTTTTTTAAAGGAAAATCCTCAATCCAGAATGATATCACCACCAAAATGTAATAAATTCTTAATTTAGCCATAGCCTACATCTTCCTAAATGTTCACCCAAATCCATCCATTGCTTTTTCTTTTCTTTTTAGCTATGGTGGTCACAGACGGACAAATGATGCCAAAAACAATAAGCTCTTTGGTGACAGTAAAAATAGCCGTGAGCTGCAGCCAAGGAACGAAACGAAGTTAAACTGAGTGATTGTGCAACTTAAATGGCTTAAACTCGCGCTGTCTCTTGTGCTGCGCTGTGCTGTGCATTGGGTGGATGTTGGAAGCAGCTGCTACTGTTTGCTGACTGATGAGAGATGATGTTGACAGGGAATTCTGTTTGGTTTGGCAGGGGCGCACACACACACACACACACACACACACAAGGGCTGCTGCCATTCCACAGATGAAACCATGTGAGTGGCTGCCCTCTTTTTTTTGTGAGTGTTTTCAAACAGCGACCAGGCCCTGCAGTCTAAACTGACCACTGCCCTGTGTAAACAAAAAACACTCACTCCATGCACTATTATGAGAACTCTGCGGGGCAGAAAGGGAAAAATACACCTTCGCAAATTCAAAAAGGGGGAGTTTAAATGATGCAGGAGGCACGGTGAGCGTGGCACATAATTTCAGGCTCCTACTTTTGCCGCCCCAAAAAACACCAGTTCCTACTCTGTGAATCATAGCAGATATGATCACATGATAGTGGGATTGTTTTTCTTTCTTATGTGGGGTCAGAAGTTTTCATTCCTAAAACTGAGTCACAAACTCAGGTCTCACAATCAGCTTTAGATTACATTTCTCTCCGTAAAAGCAGAGATAGGGAAAATGAGGCCTTTCCTTTCATGGAATCTGGTCCTGGGAGACTCAAACTCATAATCCTCATCCCTTAAAAGGAGTTTAAACATTGATATATTTTCGAATATACAAAAATAAGAAATTAACTGATCAATGAATGCCTACTTATTGTTTAAACCTTAGGGTTTTGCTTGGTTCACATTTTACGTGCTTTTCATTCTTTGTCTTTATAACATTATGATAAATGATCATTTTGACTGTGTTCAGGCGAAAATACATCATGTACAAAAAAGTGTTCTTAACTCAGACCGTTAAGTGCAAAAAAATGTCCCATTGAAACCCATTCAAATAATAACATGCATCTGGGTGTCAATCTGGGCTTTTGCCTGGGAATTGATCATTTTTACTACTCTCCACCAGATGGCGTCGTTTTTGGCCATATTCTGCATATGAAGCGAAAATGTAAATTCTGCTTTCAAAACCCATAAATAAGACATTACTCGGTAACTCAGTAATCTCTATGCATACTCACTAAAATACTAAACAAGTATGAGTACAAATAACAGTTTTTCTTCATAAATAAGTAAAATTAAAGAATAGGGGCCGGGTCAAAAATATCGATTTGGTGATATACGTATCGTCGTCCTTTCTTGTGCGATACTATAATCACTAAGCAAGGGCAAGTATCGATATTGTGGTGGATTATGGTGGAGAAAGCTAAAGTTAAGAGATGCTTAACATAGACTTGATGACCCTTTCACGTTAATGTTTTGTTTTCTTCAGTTAGACAGATATCTGATGTATCGCTATATGATTGTGTTGCACTATAGTGACAGTCACAGAATCGCTGTATCGTGATATTATTGGTATCGCGGACCATGTATCGCGTATATCGTGAGGTACCCTGTGATTCCCTCTTGTTTCCTGTTATTTTAGGAATTTATTTAGCAATTTCATTTTTTTAATTTGTGACTTGATTGACACGTGACAACTATGTCCACTTCTGTGCTATTTTCTCTGATATTTCACTACAGCAAACGTGTATCACCTGCCTCATACATTAAAAAGAAGTTTCATAAGACTCGCAGCGTCAATGGGTTCGGTTTCAAAGCACTGGTTTCCAGAAATCCCCATTCTTTACAAACGTCAGCATAGATGTTAAGTGTTTCAGTAAACATCAAAACCAGAGTATACACACATGAAACGTCTGATGACAAAAGGCGAACCGCGACTAAAACACTGTGATTACGCGAGACTCTCCTATAAATCATTTGAGTTTAGGAGGAGGATAACAGCACGCCTTTTAAACTCAGAGACGTCGTTAAAGTGAATTGGCGTAATGACATGTCTGAGACTGTACATTTCGAGTCATAAGCTCTGTGTTTGTTGCACACGCCGTCACGTGACGGCCTCTTAGCTCCAGTGGGAGAAACGTCCCACACTGGGCACAAACACACAGAGCAGCAAGCTGCTGCCTGTGAGTCAGCTGTCAATCACCGCTGAGAGAAATAAAGTAATTGAAGGGGGGGGAAAAGAGTTTAAAGACAAATGAAAAGATAAATACTGATGTTTTAAACCAAAGCCGCTCCCTGAGACTGAGCCTTGAACCACATAATGGTCATAGGAGAATTCCCTCTCCAGTCCTTTCCTTAAAATTTAATTAAGATATGTATCATTTCTGCATTAAAATATCTAAAATTGACAAAGGGACCGTTGTCATTCGTCGCCTTTTAATTACTTCATTCAATTTGCAATGTTTTAAATACTTTGCTTTTAAAAGTGTACATAAACAATAAACTTTTAAACAACCAATAACAATAATACCTGCAAAGATTTTCAAAATAAAAGCCTTGTTGAAAAACAAATGAATGGAAACAAAAACCGAAAGTGCTTTTACTTTGAAACTTTTACTTTGACTGAAAGAGATGTCACAAAAAAAAGAGCAGATGTTGTACAACATATGTAATTTAACAAAAGCTGGAAATCAAAGCAACTTGAGGAAAAAGACTGAGAGGATCGGTCACTTCATCAGGACGGTAGCTGAAGCTCATGATCCCATCAAACAATTCACTGGTTTCATTAACAGGCTCCCAAAAAAAACTTATATTAGTCAAATAATGTGATTTGGATTATTTTTTTAGTCCATGTAAATCACAGTTAAAATGCAAAAATAATCACATATACCAATTTTGAATCATATCACAATCACAGCCTCAATATGATTTCTTTTTTTTTTGCATATTCTGCAACTTTAGCTCCTGCCACAGTTGACCAAATTGGGTCACGAAGGTTTGTCATGTTTAAAAAAAAAGAAAAGGGGGGAGGGGGGGGGGGGCTCCCATATAGAGTTTGTGAAACACTGGCCTAAATAACAGGGTTTTGTGAGGATTTAAGGCAGCAGGACACATATTTACCCTGACACATGGCCTCCTGAGTCTCCTGCAGTAACAGCCAACCTGTCTCATGATCAGAGTGAAGTGCTAGATCTGCGAGGAGGACAGACCCTTCTCTGTTCGCCCTTCAGCGGAGCCTCACTGCACGCACACACACACACCTACACACCTACACACACACACTCTGACTCATCCACTGTTTTTACTGCACCCACACAAACCCTAACTCCTCAGCGTAGACCCAGAAGTACAAACAAACATCTACACACATACAATTATCCACATAAACACTGGAGCACTCATCTCAGCACAAGTTTGTGAAGTTTAACCCCTTTGACCCAGTTAGCTCTTACCTTGAAACGCGGCCACATTGCGAGAGATGAGATACTTGAGGCTGGTGCTGGACATCTGGAGCAGATTCTGGATGTCTCGCCGCGCTGCCAACTGGTACTTCTCCTCCATCTTTTTGGTGCAGCAGGTCAGGTTCCTGGACATGCAGACTTGAAGGTCTGAACCTAAGAGTCACCAGAGAGACATTTTTGTGTGATTTGAGCGCGTGGAAAAAGCAAATAATCGTTCACACGCGGTCAATTGAGAGTGTCCAATTTACCTAATTCCCATATTACATGTTTTTGGACTGTGAATGGAAAGCGGAGAACCTGGAGAAAATCCTGCACATGCACACGGGAAGAACATACAAACTCCATGCAGGGTTAGAACCTTGTTCCGACCGGGTCACAAAGCCAGGTCTTCTTGCTGCCAAGGCAAGAGTGCTAACCGCTACACCAACCGCGTGGCCCCGACATTTGTGCCATTTCACGTAATTTCAAAGACATAAATTATCGTACTGTGTAACAAATATTACTCTCCCATAATGAGGAAATAAGCAGCAAACAACATGACTCAGCTAAAATGCTTCCATTTTAGTGCTGGGTACATTAACGGCAGTTCTCAGCATCAGCAGCATCAACATTAACGGACATTGACGCATATTGCGTTTCCAAGATGACTGACCGGAAAAAGACGTACATGACGTCATGTTTACGTGCCGCAGCACTGCAGTCCAGGCACCATTTACCACTTAGCTCCGTTAGCTACGTTACCTCCTTTAGCACGCCTACAGTCGAACTGGATCGGACTGTTTATTAAACAAAAAGAGCAGCGATACAAATAACCTGCGTACCTGTGTACTGCGTTAAAGTAACGCTAAACTTTAAACTCATTTTAACAATTGGAGTCACGTAAACATGACGTCATGCGTTAATGTGCGCTAAGGTTGAAGCCTTTTACGCCGTTAACTGTCGTTAACGCATTAACGTGCCCAGCATTATTATATTTGTATCTGTCCGATATCCGATCCGGGGATTTTTACCAACATCGGGCGAATACCGACACCGAGTAACGCATCGGCTCATCTGCAGCCATAGTTAGCATAACTCCTCCTCCTCAAATTCTGTATCGATATAAAAACCCTTGAGCGAGCTTTTATGAGCAGTTTACCGTTCACTCAAGAGTAACTGCACGGGCATGGGTCAAAATATCGATTTGGTGATATTTCGTTCTCGTCGTACTTCTTTGCGCAATATAATAATCGATATTTTACAAACAACAAACACGTTAAAGGTTACATAGAGTGGTCCTGTTGCACATAAATGTTAGTTATGGAGGTCTACTTACATATATTAACTTGTTTTTATGGTCAAAAACCTCCTAGTTTCTGTAAACGAGCCGATAGAAATCCTCTTTTCTGACGGTGTTTTTCTGCTGCGAGATTTCAGAGTGAACTTTCACCCCCAGAAGACAGAGTCTTGTGATTGGCCAGTACTATCCAGCACATCCGTTCTCAGAAGCACAGCGCCCCCCTCTGGAACGGTGGATGCACTGCTCCTCATTATCAAAACATTGTTTTAACAGTGTTTAAAAATAGCTTCTTCACGACTCCCCGCCGCAGTCCCTTTTAAAAATATTGGGTTTTATTGTTTGAAAATACACTTGTTCTTTGTGCTCCCTGATTTCTTCATTGTGCCGTGGCTTTTTGTTTGTGCGCGGACCTTAGGAAGCTGCCTGATGATTGGAGACTGAGTTTTTTAGCGATAGCTGAATGGACCGGCATCCGACGACATAATTGTAAGCATCTAATGTTTATAATCTGACAAACATTAGATACTTAGAATTATAAGTTCTAGAAAATATTGACACAAATCTAATTCCATAGGAAACCGGTGGTAGAGTCGAGGGAGATCATTTTACACACTCTTTAAAAGAGTCAAAAACAGGAATGCTTACAGTGGTTTACAGGATTTGACAGCTCCTGCCTGTGCCTCTCTATGTGTTACTGTGACATTCCACTCACTGAGATAACCATTTGTTTTGGGTTTTTTTTTTTACTTTCGAGTATGCAGGATTGTCAGAAAAGACTTGGAAGAAAAAAAACTCCTGCATTGACTCAAAACCACTTCTTAAGTTGTAACAGTTTCTAATCCAGTTACTGGAGATGTGTCCTTGAAAAATAAGAACATGTACGCATGGTATAAATAGTAACAAGTAACAACAGTCAAATATAAGCTATAATGTGTGAATGGCTCAGCCCAAATAAATTAAGCAGAGTTTCTGTTTCTGTTTCTTTACCTAAATGTATTAAAAGTACACACGTTGTCAGTTCTTCTAATTATTTGGTCAGTAACAGTAACAGACAACACGTGTATGACATTCTCCTTGAAAACAAGTTCCAATATTAATTATCGATATTTAATAACTTCTGTTTTAGTCGCAGTGGATGCTGCACTTCGCTGTTTTTCAAACACCAACAGCATTTTTGGGACAAACTAATGCTAATATGCGAATATAAGGGGCAAAACCTAAACCTCTCGTTTTCTTCAAGACGCTCCACTTTGCCTGTGTCCTGTAAAGGCAAGTAAGGCGAGTGGATGTGACACCTTAAAGCGCTCGCAGGTATGGATGAGTGAGTGTGTCAAACTATTTTCAGTGTGTGGTATTTAAACATCAATCATCATCTCCCGCAATACAAATAGGATTTTAAACAGTTACAGGTTAGCTTTGACTCCAACTCAATTAAATGAAAAAAAAAAGAATAAATCACTCCACTCCTCTTAATCAGCAGGAAAACAACAGCCACGGGGATTAAGAGATAATTCAGGTTTACGAGAAGTGGTTTTATGATGGATTGACACATTTCTGTAGTGATAGCGCTGCCAAATCCAGTAGTACTGAAGTACTGAACGATTATATAAAACAAGGAGGTTCTATGAAGTAATGATGAAAATGACATGACTGATACCAAACTGAGTGGAGTGGAGTATAGTGTCCAATGGAAAAGTGCCAATAGATTTTAGTCACTTAACAAATCTACGCCTGCTGAAGTCCATGATCTCTTACGAAGTGTGTTTGCTGCCTTCTCTCATCGTTAGATGAGCCATAAACTTTGGGGAACTCGAGTTTTGAACTCCCAGCTCCCAAACTCCATAGAGAAAGTCAGGAATTTTACATGACAGCACACAGGAGTTCCTGAACCACTGCTGCCCCCATTAGTAAGTTCAAATGTGTTATTCTTTCACTCTAAAACAGAGGTGTCAAACGTACGGCCCCGGGGGCCAGAACTGGCCCGCCAGAGGGTCCAATCCGGCCCACGGGATGAATTTGTTAAAATGTCAATGTCAAATCCAATATTTTTGTCTTGACTTGAGATCAAATTGTGCTGTATGTGGCCCCTGAACAAAAATGAGTTTGACACCCCTTTGACATCCGATGTTTGGATTTACCCAAGTGACACAACCTTAGCAAACCAGGCAGCAGTAGACCAGCAGCTCCTGTGTCGCCACGAACCAAAAACGTAGGTTTTCTCTATGGACTTTGGTGCAGGCGAGTGGTTAAATTACACATTTTTGTTTCCAGTCTAATAAATGTATTGTTAAAATATCAAAGACTGGATCAGGCAGATACTTAAGTTGCTAAATGTCTGTTTTTCCTACCACAGGGTTCACAACCGCAAATAACCCGAGGGCCACAGCATTTAGTCTGGTCAGTAGGGGGGCGGTCAAGGGAAAAGTACAACTTTTTTGGGGGGAAAAAGCAGCCATAACAATATTTATGACAATATTTCACAATAAATGTGTATTGGAAATGTTGACATGGAACAATGTAACGTTCACAACAAAAACACATATTTATGATGCACAATTAATCTCTTTTAGAGCGTTGCTAATTAGCAATAACATCTGTCGTGTAGAGTATGTTTCAGACCGGCCCAACGAGCCTTTATGGTAGACGTAGACATACCAAAAACAATCAAGCCGTATAATACCTGTGTTTTTGTGGCAGCTCACAAGTTTAAAAAATGCTCAAGCGGAGCGAGAAAACCAAAACACCAAAGATCCCGAGGGGAGATCAGAGTCAAACGCGTTATCGCCTCAGTGAGCGATGTCTCAGATTTTTGTAAACAACCAGTACGCGCATATACGGGGCAATCAAAACATCCTAAGAGCTGCCAAAAACTGTGCACAAGCCCCTCTGACAAGCCTAGGCAGAGCTCGCAGAGACGTTTCCACAGACACTATCTGGGGGGGGGGGCAGAGGAGGAGGCGATGGCAACACACGCGCAGGAATTCAAACTTTTCCAGATAAAGGCCACATTATACTTCTCCGACTGCGTATGCGTTATCCGTCTGCGTCACCACGGAGACGCCTTGAGCATTTATACTTCTGCGTCGTGGTGACGGACACTCGCTGCAATTTCCCGCCCGATCAGTAGGGGTCGCTGCGCAAGGTTGTTGTGCTTCTGGCTACAGTGAGCAATGGCGTCCGAGAAAGAAAGAGAGAGAAAGACTGTTGTTGTTGAAACAGTGGCCGTTTCTCACTTTTCTGTGTCACTGAACGCAGTTTTAAGATAATTTGAGGCGAGAAATTGTCCATTTAGAGTCTAAACATGTGCTGTGTGTGTTAAGATATGACGTATTTATAGTTCGGCAGCGGCGTTATCGGCGGGGATCAGCTCCGCCTCTGTCAGGACGCCCGGAGCGCACTGAGAGCCGGCACAGAGCAGCTTAGCTCGGCCTGTCCTGAGGACCAATCGCAGCTCTTGCCGTCTCCGTTGTCCCTTGACGGAGTGACGGACACTTAAAAAATATTCCGTGCAGCCGGAGACGACGCAGAGGCTCTTCGACAGGTTCTGCGTCGACGCAGAGGACTCTGCGTAGCTACGCAGAGCACTTTACGCAGGAGTATAAATTGGGCTTAAGACAACAACGAAAGCACGCAAAAAAAAAGCCTTGCTTTTCTAAACCCCCCAAAAAGCTTCCCAGAACTGTTTCCACGTCCACACCACAGACACAGCTTTACTTTGGCTGAGACGACGCGACTCGTGCGACTTGCTGTGATCTGACCCAACGTGAAGGAAACGCACTTGGATTCCTGGAATTTCTGGAGGCCCACGCTCACTCGTAGATAACTTCAGAAATCACGCCCGTGGGGATCCGAATCTGATGTAATCCAGCTCCCTGCCTCCATCGCCCAGGTGAATTTGGGAGTTGGAAGAGATTATGCTAGAAACAAGTAGCAAGTGTTTTTTTTTTTTACAGCATCGCTACTGAATCGGGAGCTTATCGACGCTTGAACTGCGCGAGGCAAACAAGTCGCCACAAAGAAAGTCCTTCTCCGCGCACAGCTCTACAAAGAGAGGTTTAAATCCACACAGGCTCATTACTGGGGGGGAAGAAGTCATGATGGTATTATAAGGGGCTATTTAGAGGTTTAAGAGGCGTTAAAGGGGGTTTTTGTGACAAATACGCAGCCAAAAGGAGGAAAAAGGAGCAACGGTGGTTTATAGGGAGCACTTTGTGGCAGGACAGTAATCAACACCATTAAGATTTACTTTTCCAAGAAGAGCTGTAGAGCAGCGGCGGCAGCAGCAAGTGGACCACTCAATTACAGTCCACATGAAATACCCATAATCCTCTCCCCTCTGTTTTTGTACAGAACTGTGTTGAAGAACTGCAGCTTGGGTGGTGTTCACACTGTTAACGTGTCCAGAGTGTCACATTAAGCAGGGTTTATTATTGGCAGAAACTAGTATACGCTTCCCATAAGTATGTTTGTATAAGTGCATAATTGCTTTAAATAAAATAAAAACAATAATAATGTTTGCCTTTATCTAGGAGAGCTAACCCAACAACCAATCCTTGGTTTAGGAGTATATTAAGGAGACTCGTATGTGTGTGACACTGTTTCTGCATTCGCTCTTATGCCTCTCTCAATCTCCATTCCCGACCTTGAACTTCTGTACGGACACCGTTAAGTCGGCCTAATTACATGACATTAGAAAAGAAAAAAATCTAATTAGTGTGTTAATCCGGCAAAGACCAGACTTTGAAAATACATGTAGACATGTTAGCCTGACTGAAATTGTGTACAATTGAATTGTTTTCGGTCTAACACGACCGGCTTGTGCGGTCAATAGATGTTCAACTGGACTCAAACTGGACTCAAACTGGATTCAATCTGGACTCAAACTGGACTCAATCTGGACTCAAACTGGACTCAAACTGGATTCAATCTGGACTCAATCTGGACTCAATCTGGACTCAAACTGGACTCAAACTGGATTCAATCTGGACTCAAACTGGACTCAATCTGGACTCAATCTGGACTCAAACTGGACTCAATCTGGACTCAATCAGGACTCAAACTGGACTCAAACTGGACTCAATCTGGACTCAAACTGGACTCAAACTGGACTAATCGGGACTCAAACTGGATCAAACTGGGCTCAATCTGGACTCAAACTGGACTCAAACTGGTCTCAAACTGGACTCAATCTGGACTCAAATGTCCCACAGTTCCCAGAGGACAACATCGAGGCCAACGTGGTTTACTTTAATGGTTCGCAGAAAGACACAGAATTGTGACTTACGTGCTACCAACTAACCACCAGCTCACTTAGTTTGGGTCTGTAAATGTAAATGGAAAACACCACATAGGAACGAGCTGAAATTCAAGCATATCGCCACCTAGACGTGGTTCTCAAACTGTGGTACGTGTACCACCAGTGGTGCACGAGCTTCCTCTGGTGGTACTTGCAGGACAATCAGTCATACAGTTCAACTGTATGTACCGGGGTATGTGATCGGAGCAGAGCTGAGGACATTTGAAACAAGAAAAAAATTACACAAATAAGCTCGGGAAAAATCGACCACGATACCAAAGAAATGACGATGGTGAATGCTGCTTCGATTTGACGAAAAAAGACTTCAAATATTGTGTAATTTGCACAAAAAAAGAAGGAAAAACATGTCTGTTGTGCAAAGGCCTTTAGAGTCACCTCCATCTTCATGTAATTTCACTATACCAGTGTCTGAAGCAGGTTCTGAACTCTGCTGCCAGGGTTCTCACAAGGACCAAACCTTGGCAACATATCACTCCCACACTGAAACATCTGCATATACATATATATGTATACATACATACATATATACATATATATATATATATATATATATATATACATATATATATATATACATACATTCCCACATATACTATACATTCCCACTTAAAATACTGGCAAAACAAACAACTTCCCTGTTGCTCATCGTCAAATGTTAGAAAACTCGTCCTACAACACGTTTCATTATGGATTCACAGAACGTACGTACAGACGATCACAAAGTACAACTTCAAAGATGAAGCGTGACTTCAGTGAGCTCTAATCATGTGATGATACAGGACACACACACACGCCGCCGCCGCGTTTTCCCTGTAAATGTCTTGATTTTAAAAGTCTCACACAGAAGGATGTTATTTGACAAGATCAGTGAGTCGACTCGGTCCCTGTGTTCTGCTCGTCTTCTGTGTCATTATCACGACTGAAGTGCACACACACACACCCCCCCCCCCCCCCCCACACACACACACACACACACACACACACACACACACACACACGCCTCTGAAATGTGTTTGGAGGGAGAGAAGAAAAAAAGAGAGGCTGCGTTTTTAAAAGCTACAAAGAGCTCACAGAAGAAAATGACAGGTCAAAAAGCTCCAAGTGAGGATAATGAGCTCTTCTGTGTGTGTGTGTGTGTGTGTGTGTGTGTGTGTGTGTGTGTGTGTGTGTGTGTGTGTGTGTGTGTGTGTGTGTGTGTGTGTGTGTGTGTGTGTGTGTGGCAGCTTCATATTTATGTTGAATAATTCAACCGTTTAACGAGGACATGCTTTCATATGTGTAAAAGTGGTGTCACTTGTTAATGGGCACAGTTTAATTTAGGATTATTATGCGATGATGATTCTGGGGTAGAATTTTTATTATTTGGGACACAAATGATGTAGAAATACATAATATTGTGGTTTAAATCCATATATAATGTAGTGTGTGTGTAAATTGATGTAAATATAAGGGGGAGGTGTCGAAAAAAGTGCAATCATTTGTGTTACAGGCTTTTTTCACACATTCAGTGCTGGCAAAACAGTGAATTGTGAGGAAAACAAGTGACAACTTCTAATTTGACTTACTTATATTGACAATAAAGACTCTTTTCCTGCAAATAAATTGCTGTTAATTATAATTAAAAGTATAAATACATTGTTGTTTATTTAATTGTGTATTACAGATCTCACATTATGGGTGTAAAGTAAAGTACAAGCCTTGACTTCTTTCTGCTACTTTGGAATGTGAAAGTTTGTACTTTGTTTTATTAACGCAGGTCAAAAATGGTAATAATGTGTGTTGAACAGGCTAAATTAAAGGGGGAAAACTTATGATTAAGACTCTTTTTATCCAAACAAAATGCAGCAAAACTAACATGATGAACAAAATAAAGTGCAACTTTATAAATATAACTCATTAAAGGAGAATGGTCAGCATTTTTAAAAGTGATAGTGGCGAATTGAACAAGTCTTGACTTCTTTTTCCCCCTTGTTTATACAATATATTGTGTTTATAAGCATATGTGTGTGTTATTTGTACCCTAGTTAATGGAAATACAGGAGGAAAACAAGTGTTAGAGGCTGATTTAAGGGAATTCCACAGCAGAAAAATCATCCTTTCAATCACTCACATCAGTGTGTGGAGTCTTACCTGGTCTGGGGCTTAAAGGTAATAATTGGTTTGGTCCGATTTGTCTGAGTTGGAAAACTTTACGCACTTCGTCGCATCCGTTTCCGAACCCTAATCCACAGCAACACGCCAGGAGGAAAACGCAGTGCGTCCACAGTGGGTCCATTTTCACCAGATTTGGGTCCCAAATAAAAAAGAAAACAAACACAAATCAAAGGTTATCTCTCTCCCGCTCTCTCTCTCTCTCTCTCTCTCTCTCTAGAAGTGTATGTTTTCCTCGTAAATCTTCTGGTCCAGGTCTCAGGTGAAGGCTCGTGTTACGTCCACATGTCTCACGGTGTCAGAGTGCGCGTCCTCGCTCGTTTGAGTCCACGAGAGACGCAGCTCACGGCGACTTCACTTCAGGAGCAGCGGACGCGCAGGAAGTTACTGCGGCGCGACTCGCTTGAAAAGCGGCATGTTGGACAAATTGGTTGGACCAAACAGCGGAGGCGGTGCCGCAGACGTTACCTGCGCGCGTCCGCAGCTCAGCGCCAACCAAACAGCGCCATCTGGTGGACGCACGTGGCGTTACAGTAAAAAAATAGAATTTCCCTAAGTGGGGAATTAGTGGTGTGATTAAAAGTCTCAAAAAGTGTCAATTTTGTTGGGTGTTCGATTTGTAATGATGTGGAAGAAACTGTACATTGAAAGTTGTCATAATATTATGTTGATTTTGGTATTTATTTTATGTTTGTCTGGTTTATTTTAAGTTAATGGATGCATTTATTTTTTTGTTATCTTTTTTTAATCGCATTTATCAGATGGCATGACAGAAATTAATGAAAAAAGAATAAGTGACAACTAAATGAACATTTTCACAATAAAATGTTATTAATCCCAAACTGGGAAATGAGAGTGTAGCAGCAGCAAGACATACACAATAATAAAATAGAATAAAAATATAAAGATATAATGCAATTGTATATAATGTAAGGATGAGGAGTGTACTGATACTAAATATGTAGTAAAGTGCATCATTTTACAGTTCACTACATATGTATTATTTATTACACTCCTCATTCTTATGTTGTGTACATACAATTTCATTCTATTTTTATTCTATGTATATTGTGTGTCTTGCTACCGCTACTCCAATTTCCCAGTTTGGGATTAATAAAGTACATTTATTCTATTCTAAAAATTATAATTTAGTTGTCAGCTATTCATTATTGTCACTTCTGTCATGCTCTCCGACATGTGACTTTAAAAATACATCCATTAACAAAAAAAAAAAAAAAGACACCCTTCTATAATACACGTATAATTTCTTTCAGATGATTACAAATCTGTTTCGTCATAAACTCTTTGTTACCACAAACAGAGCATATTATTGTGCAGTTACTGCATTTTTCCCCTCCTTGGTCGACATACGTAAATAGCTGTTAAACTTGTTTTGAATCATTATCCTGCCTGAGGATGTTCAGCCACCACTGGCTACAATACAGTAAACAATCCTCTTTTCTTCTTTTTGACACATTGTCCAACAACATCATGAGTGGTAAATCTTTGACAGGGTTTCTAATACACAAATCCTCACTATAACACAATAATCCCTTACACTAACCTTTGTTTGACCAGGAAATCAAGGTTATAAGTTAGAGTCCTAGCCAAGAGATTCAATAAGTACTTATATTACTATAGTACTATATTAGCATGCTGTTTGATTTTATATAAAGTACTTAACAGATTTATTACACATCCTCCGACATCAGTAATTATGAAAATAATGTTATGTTTCTGTTGTAAATACACAATCTCTTTCACCAAATTATATTAATGTTAAAACAATCACATTATTCTCAATTAAGACGTCAAATTAGTTATTCACTTCCTGAAAATATGTATCGTGGTTGAATGTTTATGCTTGATTCATTCCAGACTTCTCCGAAAAGAAGTCCAGAGAGCCAGGAGCTAAAAAGGCAAATTCAGTTTGAGATTTGCCAAATTAATAAAAAATTTATGTTTAAACAAGTTTGAGAGATTTCTAAAAATTTAGCTTTCTTGTTTTTATGACAGGTGGTCATGGTTAAGAAAAGCAGAACAAACCGTCTCAAGTTCTTATTTTTACAGTTGTACTGTCGTATTTGGAAAGGGACAAGGTTGGACTTCAACATGTGGCCCAGCACCTCGAGCTACTGTCATTTTGAAGGCAAATGTTATTGAAATAGATTTTTTTAAAGAAAAAAAACATGCTTCCAAATGGGTTTCAATTTTCTACTGAAATTATAGCGAATTATAAAGGTTTCATATTTGATATCGAGTTCCGGTTTTGCTTTTATCACAAATTAGCATTACACCACATTTCAAATCTACCTGAAATCCACTACTTAGACTGCATTTAACAAAATAATTTTGACTTACATGACACATTTAAGACAAAAGGCTTTAAGAAATTTCAGTATTTTATTGCCACCAATTCAAACATGTTTTATAATTCATGATATAATCATAGAAGCATTATTTTTTGTCAACATTCAGGGTCCAGGTCAGCTCCATCTCCTCGTTCCTACACAGGCCGGGACAAGTGCAATACCTCAATGTACACAGCATTGCTACTAATCCCCACCTGCACCGGAAGGGACACCTCGACAAATCCAAAACATCACACATGCAAAGTGTAAATATACCCACCATAAAGCCAATCATCTCGGTGAAAAGCAACCCCCCCCCCCCCGACACACATGCACCACAGCAGCGAGAGAGAACAGTTCATCAACCTGGTCAGTTTTGCATGGATTTGCACAGCGAACATCAGTTAAAGCTGAATGCAAACCAGCAAAACTGACCAGACGACGACAAAACAAGACGAACGCTCTGGCGACCAGTGGCTGACATCCCACCTTCAGAAAGACGCGGGTAGTTAGAAGTACTTCAAGTGCTTACATTGCAGTAGATAGGAGACAGAACACTACCTGCACTATAAGCACTTTAGCACTGCTGAAACTGAGGTCAGGGGAGGAAGAGAACTGTCAAATGCTCCTGCTTTAAGAGGCACGCTAAGCAATCAGATTGGGTTCGATGCCCCCAAAAACCAAGCATCTTAACAGGTGGAGAGCAAGCAGGCCACCATCAGTTTTGCATAGATTTGCACAACTCATCTATTCTTGTAGTGCAACTATGCAAAACTAGCAGAGAACTGCGAGATATTTGAGCCAAATTGGAGATTAAAAATGGTCAGGTGGAGCATATCACAGCCCCTTATGCCAGAAGGAGCACTTAGGGCAGTAGGTGCTAGTCTATTTCACTATCTGCACTAGATGCACCTTAGCACAAAGACAGTACTTCAAAAAAGAAAACAACGTCAAAGAATCTGCACATCAGTGTCGGGGTATTGCTGTAAGTGCCTCCACTGCAGTAGGTATTACAGTGTACTACCTGCACTGTAAGCACTTTGACAATACACAGACTGATTACAGCATCACTGCCCTCCAGCACCATGAGGGAAACGGTCACACTGCTTCACAGACGGGGTCCTGCACATCATGGTGGACCTGAAAGCACAGAAGGACACGTGGTTCAGTTCAATCAAAGCGACTTTTTTAGAGATGCACAGCAACAAGTTACATGTGCAGATAGTGCAAGTGTGCGCATGTCTACTCAGCGAAATTCGGTCCAAGTCCGGTCAGACTTTACTCGTCTCCCGTGTTCCGTATTGATTTGTGATTCGTCGGCTAATTTCGCCGCGTTGCTGCAACGGTGCGCGATGTTATGATTTCTCGCGGCGAGCACGAGGTTGGGTGAAAACATGAATGAGCAGCGGAGCCTGCGGCCCGCGTCTCTGCGACACGGGAGCGCCTGCGCGGGACACAGTGTTGTTCACCCCTCCCCCACCGCCTCTAACATGGCGCCTCGAAGTGCGCCAACCTTAGCATAAAATGACTTTTGACCGACTGTGAGAGACGCAAACGCGGCGTTGTACACTTAAAAAACGCCGACCTGCTCGCTTGTTTGTTTGTTCAGCAAGAAAAAAAACCCAACGGCCCCGTGGTTTCGCAGCTTCTTCAAATCTGGGCTAAGGGAGCCGAGGCTAGCAGCACGCAGCAGCCGTGTGCTAGCGCTGTTTGAGCTGATAAAAACATGGCAAGACCACGCAACTGTTACTCCAGTTTAACATAACTACGCTGGAGAGTGCCAAAGGAGGAGCACGCAGAATATTATCTGTAAAAGTGTAGACGTATTTGTGTCTTAATTCGGCGGCTGGAAGTGTGAGCTTTAAGAACACTCGTTAGCCGCTTACCAACAACAAACTAGCACATTTGAAAATACACAAACGGCACGCGTGTGCCCGCATTTACTCGAATCCTACATTTAACCCACAATTCTACACATATGTATGTGTAACGGCGTGGTTGTGCCATGAAAACTCCTGTATTTAAATGCATGCAGTTAGGCTAGCTGGGCTAAGCTAAAGCGCGCGGCCTATTAGTGCCCCATGTGCTACTGCTTTGTTCTGGGGGGCACTTTAACTCACACACCACTGCACTCGAGTCCGAGCAGCGAATTTAAAAACACTTGCAAACTTATTTCCCCGAATCGTGGAACTAGTGTGGCTTCTTTAAGCGTTGTTTTGTTGATAACGAGGCCAAATAATTTCCCTCGATAGTCGCCACGGCGCAGCAGTGAACGCTCCCGGACGAGCTTTTTCAAATCTCCCTCATTCCCTCAATGGTGGAGCCGAGGGGGCTGCCATGCGCCTCACGTTACACTGTTTTCATCGCCAACATCTCATTTAATTCCCCACCACTCCCGCCGCCGCGATGGCGAGAGACGTAAATAAACGTTAAAAAAAACACACCACACACGTGTGTAATTAATTTCACACAAACGCAGAGGTTTTTCTTAAATTCACAACAACCCGAAACGCGACTTCCTTGCCGATAAACATGCGCTCGGTCAGACACACTCACCAGCCGAAATCCACCATCTTCTCTCACTTGCTCGGGCTGCCGCGTTAGTCTCAAAAAAAAAGAAGAGAGAGAAAGAGACAGATAAATACACAACTATCCCGAAAACTTTTCTACCGGCGGACAAAAGCAGCACACGGAGCGAAGTCCGAGGCGACCGTGCGTGGATTTGCAGCCCAGAAACGCTGCCTAAAAGACGGCAGCGGGTTTGGGAAAGTGGCGCGAAGGCGACCAGTTGGTAACCATGTGGGTGAATGAAGGGCGGCTCCCACTGAACGTAAATATCTAGCTACAACCCCCAACTCTCCACATTAGCATACATAAACTACGATACTTCCGACACACACACACACACACTCGGCTCCCAGCAGCAGCAGCAGCCTCTCCCGAGAAACGACAGAAGAAGAAAAAAACAACACAGCTGTTTGTTATTATATACACATGTAAACATATGCATACAAATGTATAGAAAAAGCATTCGGAAGTACATCGCTGAGAATATAAACAATATCAAACCACGTTTCCCTTTTTTTTATTTATAATTAAAAATAAAATCTAAATTTACATTTATTTTTAATGTAAAATAAATATATATAATTGCTTGATTCCACTGGAAGAGAGTCAAGGTTCTGGACACATTATCTGAGGCAAGTCAAGGCACCTTAACTTTCAGTGTGTTTTCAAATGGCCAACATTTATTCCTATTTTCCTTTAATTGTTCTGTGTTCTTGTAATTAAAAAAGAAAAATGTAAAATAAAATAAAATAAAATGATGTGCACACAAACAAGGAATTTGACTTAATTTCACTTGTTTCTTTCTAATTCAAACATACAAAGACAAAATAAATATAGACAATAATTGTGTGGTCTAAACTTATTTTATGAATACCAAAACAAAAACAGCAAACACAGTGAAACTGTATAAAAAGAGAATTAATCAACAATGCATACACATCATATGGATACATACAGAATATATATATACATATATATATATATATATATATATATATATATATATATATATATATATAAACTACGATACATATATATATACATATATATATATATATATATATATATATATATATATATATATATATATATATATATATATATATATATATACATACTGAAAATTAAATTGTGTTCACTAAAGTTAAAACCTTGTTGGATACATTCTGCCAAACTGTTCAACGGGAAAACAAAACAAAAACATGAACAACGCACAGTCAAAATGTGCAATTCATGACAGCATTGTTTGAAAAAGAAGAATGTAAAAAGAAATGAAGAAAAAATAAAGGAAATTTAAAAAAAAAAGAAAATCAAAGTTTCACCAGAAAAGGACCTCAGATTGTTAGGAAACTTAAGGTAAAAGCACTTTAAGATAAAGGTGATCAGACCTAGCACTGTTTGGGTTATTCCTATAGTAACATTGATCTCAGTGTTCTCATAAGGTTCTATTAAATTATACAGATCTATAATACTTTGTGGAGTAAAAAAATAAGGCAATAATGCAACATTATGGATGTTTTTGGGTTTTTTTACGCATAAACACATTTCCACAAACTCAATTTTCCTTTTAAAAGTACTAAACTAAACTAAATGAATTTATGCACACAAATCTGGAAGAAGGTGCAGCGTTTGTATCAAGAACACGACTCCAAACGGATTAATCTCACTGGAATATTATAGCGAAATCTATATGGAGACACAAATTGCACCGTTTGTTCAAACCTTCAAACGCAGACCTTACAAATGTAAAAGAAAAAAACAAAACACAACCACCAATCAGTGTCAGTCATGTCACACACCTGTGTGTCAGAGTATCAGAGAGGCCTCAAATGACTTTCTGTACATTTACGTTGTTAACCGTGCACAGTTTGGTCATTTGATTACACACAAAAGGTGACATTTGTGCTCCATAAACGATGTGATTTCACTTCAGCGAAATGAGAAAAGGTTCAACCTTTTTCTAATCTAATTTTATTAGATTTTTTATTGTGTTTTCAAACAATTATTTTTCGTTTTCAAAGAGTGCCAGGCCGTTTGAGTTTCACTCAGTGTCAGTGTATGTTTAAATAGAAGTATGTGAATCCTGAATCCACATCGAAATCATCACTGAAATCTAACAGTTTACTTTGGACCTTAAATTACTTTCATGTTTTTTACCCTTTTTTGGCAGATTAAAGAGAGGCAAATGTCAGCATAAACATAAGGTAATAATGTACACATGTAAAACACTGGGTTTAAACACAAAAAAAGCTGTAGCAACTTCACTGAAAACATGTCAAAGCTTCATTATTCAGATAAATCAGTTCTGGAGGTAAAATCAAAGACTTCTTTAGCTGCTTTAACTTTATTCTCTTAGTAAAGTTGTTGCCTTTTCATCCAAAATAACTTAAAATACACAAAACCACAAAGTCTTGTCTTGTGTGACGTGATCCAAAACAATCTAATTTGCTTAAGGATTACATTACAAACATCTCCAGAGTCGTGGCCCCCTTCCGTGTTTTGGCGTTTGCCTTGAGAAAGAAACCGAAAATATCTGCGACGCAGTCAAATATGCTCACGCCCTGCTTCTGCTTTGCTCTCAGATTTTTTCAAATGAAGCGTCGTGGACGCTGTGGAGGCTTTTACGAGCGATGGCATGAGCCAAGAAACCACAACAGAGGAGCGAGTGGAGTTCTGCGACAGACCCGAGGCCGTCAGACAGGATGCAGAGCCCCCAAAACTCCACACTCGTTAAAAATCCCACTTCAAAATTTAATATGATTGAGAGATTAAATAGTTGTTAAGAGACGCAGAGCCGTAGATCAATCCGACCTCAAATGTCTGAAAACACTCACTGTATTTATAGAAACTGCAAATGAGCCGACAGTATTTGTTTACGATCAGCTGCACTTTGACGACACAGAGTTTTTTATTTACCAAAACAAAGTTAACCCTTGAATAAAGTATATATGTATATGCGTACATGCCAATATTGACGCTTATTTCTGCATAAAATGTGAAGTAGAAAACAAATTGGTGCACATTCCCAAGTTGTGTCAAGAGTTTGTATCTGAACAAAACACGTTGTATCAATACAATTTAAAACTGCATCTACTTTTAGAGCTGCAACTAACGATTATTGTCATGATTAATCGAGCAATCGTTTGGTCCATAAAATGTCAGGAAACGTTGAAAAAACGTAGATCAAATCAGGAAATTGTTTTGTCCACAAACTAAAATGATTTGAGTTTTAATGATTTCTTTGTTATGTGGAGCAAAGGAACAAAGAACATATTCACATTCAAAAAGCTAAAACAATCAGAAATCATGTATTAATCACGAAAAAAGCTTCAAAATATCAAAATAGTTGACGATTAATTCAGTAATCGATTAATCGAGTAATTGTTTCAGCTCTAAACCCTGTAGTTTTAAATGATTCCTTAAGCCACAGTGAGTTAAGATTGTCCAGCATTTTGCATTTTGTTTCGAAAGTTTATTTTTAAGTTCTTTTACTGATAGATAACATATTCATTTGCCTTTGCAGCTTCAAGAATAATCCAGAAAAAACTATCTTATCTCTGTGTTTTTAGACAAATTCAGTTAAATACATAAACAAAAATAGAGGCTTTTCAAAAAACAAATTAGATACGAATTATTCTGCTTTATCACATCGTGTGTTTGATGAAATTCTGTAAGAAGTTGCTGAGTTTCTATCATGTGTTGAAACATGTTTGTGAAATACAGTATGAGCGCACGTGTGTGTGTAGTAGTAGAGTCTAGCAGCTGACCAGCAGAGGGAACTATAGCAAACTAAATACTGTACCTAAACATGATATTATGGTTCTTCAACTGTAACAAGAAACACTCACCACAGCTTCTTCATCGCCGGAGTTCCTGTAAGAAAAATTCACAGAGATTCAGGGAAAAGATGGAAGAATTTAATGGAAAGTTCAAAATGTCCACTGTATTTTTTAATGTAAAAACCCCTTTGTGAGGCATGAGAGCGTCTCTGATGAGTGTTTCTGTCGTTATCGTCGAATGTTGACTTTCAGGTTTAATCCACGCAGAAGGAGAACTTTTTTCTCAGAATTCTGGGATTAAAGAAGAAGTAAGATTTTCTTTTATCTCTTTTTTTCCCCCTCAGAATTCATGCTGACGTTTTCTCTTTCTTTCTTTCAATTTTTTTTTTTTTTTTTACATGTGACCCTAATACTCTAATATTAAATTGCGACATCGCAATAATAATAATTTTGACAATATTTCAAAATAAAAGTGTTTTGAAATGGAATGATATATATATAAAAGACATAGAAATACAAAACATATAAAAATAACTACGGGCCGTATGAAATCGAATTGGGGGGGCCGCATGTGGCCCAAGGGCCGCAGGTTTGAAACCTCTGTTCTAGAAGCTGTTATTGACTGGTTTTGCTAATAATTGCTTTTCCGACTTCTTTCTGGAACGCGGTGAACATGGAGGTAAAGTTTCTCCTGGGCTCCGACGTCCGAGTTCCGACGTAAATGTAATGCAGCATTGAGCTATGATGTCAGTGTTTTCCTATACAGTTTATGTGTTGTTTTAGGGCTCCAAAAATGCCAGATACATAAGGGTTAAAAAGTCGGTGCGATACATAACTTTTGTAGATTCCTCTAATCCTTTAACACAGAGTGTAACTCAGATGACATTTTTAAATAAACGCACTTTGCGTTACTGGAATTACAAAGCTGTTTGAGCTATCGAAAAAATGCTAAAGGTTTCTGAAAACTGAGAATTTGCACGTCGAAGCCGACAAGCGGTTATTACGGTAATTTCACTCGTGTTGATGTGAGAGGAGTGTTGGAAAAATGCCATTACGTAAGTTTCCTCTATTTTTGGCCTTTTTTTGCACATTGAAACAAAAACTCAAACAAATAATATTTTAAATATGTTTTTTACGCTGTATTTCTGCCAGATTTTGTAAGTTATTCTGGAAAAATGGACAAAAGCACCAGAAAATTATTTAGAAATTTAGAAAAATATTTTATGGCTAAAATAAGCAGTGTTAAAGCGGGGATATGGCTACTCCGATAAGTTCTGACAGAAAGTATAATATAAAACAAAGTCAGACACAAGTGGAGCCTTTAAACGAATGGAATAAAAACAAAAAAAAGTTTTCATATGACAAGAAAACATCATAAAAATATGTAAATCAGGAAAGTACAGCACAAAAGATAAGTCATTCACGTCCCTTACATGTCCTCTAGCAGAAGGGGAGGAGTTAACACCGGAGCCACGCCCTCCCTCACACACAGGGGACGCCCACAAAAACCAGACAATAGGAACAACTGAAGACTAAAGTTCCACATGTCTCTCCCAGGTGAAACAAAGGACTATTTCCACAATTTTTTTGTGTGGTTTTATAATCACATAAACGGATACCAGAAACTAGAAAATGTGTAAAATCCACACATGATTGTGTTCTTTTCCACTTCCTCTGTGAGTGAGTGAGCACTCAGTCATGACTCCCCCCCACCCCCCCTACCAACCCCCCCACAACACCAGTGACCCCTGGTGGGGTGAGTTCCTCTGCGTATGGAAGTGAAGTGGGGGGTGGGTGGACGAGAGAGAGAGGCTGTAAATCCACATTGTCCCATGGGTTGAGATAAAAGCTTTGGCCTTTTCCTCATCAGATGAGAACGATTATTCTCAAAGGTTTCCGTACAAATGATAGTGGACGATTTATCAAAGGAAAAATCTTATCTCTTGTAAATGTGTCATTTCAGGGGCCAGAAATTAAAGCAGAGGTCATTGAAATGTCTAAAAGTATCCTTAAAAATCCACTTTTAATGCACTAAGTGATTGTTATACTGTATATGTGCATTTTTTCTTTCATTATCTATCCATATATGATTGTTTGGTCTCAGGAAGAAAACATAGTATCCACAGTGTAAACAATGGTTAATCATGTGGTAAAAAACAAGTCAGTGTGTATAAAAGATCGGCCAAAAAAACGAGGAAAATTGATTTATAGAGACAGAAACATCACACATTTATAATTCAGTGGTAAAATAGGGCGTCTTCTGAAAGTATTTTCCATAATTTAACATGATGTAAAACATGCCACACCCACAAACAGTATAAGAGTATAATTATTTTTATTATTATTTTGTCTGTCATGCAACATCATTTGGTGAGTATTAATTTTCTAGTTCTTAAAATCCTTCATTTAACCTTCTCTCGTTTTTTTTAAAGACAATAAACTATTGTGACAAAGCTAAATCTGTGCCAAAGAACTCTTCTATAGTGCCGTTTTTTACATCTTATAATATTTTGATTTGGTAAACTAAACTTTTATGAGAGATATGCTTCATTAATCAACCACAGCTCAATTTTTGGCATGTTGTTTCAAGAAAAAGGGGTTGTAACCTCTGGGAAAAAGTGATTTAAACTGTTTAAATAGGGCATTTTAAATTTAATTCCATTCTCATAATGTCTTTAAAACTCAGGAATTTGGTTTGGTGAAGCCTGAGTTCCATTATTTGATAAATAATCACCCTGGAAATGATCTCAAATGCTACTGAAACAGCAGCAAAAAAAGGTTAATTTACAATAATGTAAACCCCACGAATCTAACAGACAAAGAAGTCACTTCACCGGTCGCCAGTACCTGAGATCCAAAACATCCCGTCGTCCCGATGCAGCTACCACACATCTGCCCCCTTCTCTCTGAAATGGCCTCCCACGTCTAAGCCCCTCCCACCAGAGGGGGGGAGGGGGGGCGTGAGTCTGGGGGTCTCAGTCTTGTTTTGTTCGGGGGCGTCCACCATTGTCTCAGCGTGACCCCGAGGTCAACTGAACTCACCTCTCCTGACCACGGCCTATTCAGCTGCGAAGCTTCACAGGAGACAAAAACATCACACAAGAGCGAGGCGCACACTGGGGGGTGGGGGGGGGGGGGAGCACACACACACACACACACATACACAAAAGAAGCAAACTCCTGCTATATTGTGTTTTTAAGACACTACAGGTAATTCAAAGTAACACAAAAACTGTCTTTTAATGCATTAAATATATTTTTTTAAGAACACACACTGATTGGACACAACTTTAAAGCTGCAGTACGTAACTGTTGCTGATTTATTTTTAATGTTAATGTTCTGCCTGTTTGGCCACAGACAGAAAAGGTTGTTATATTATTAGTATGCTGCGAGTGTATTTAAAAAAAAAAATTTTTTTATATATAATATAATATATAATATATATATTTCCTTTTACTTAAATAAGCAAAAAATAACAAGAAGAGAATACTTTAAAGCGCTGCAATAAAATTGTCTCGAACTGTTGACAACATAAGTTTAACTTTGTGGTTTTTTACTAATTTTGTGGGCCCTTGCTGATGCATGTGTTGTTTTATTGTACGTAGAAATTTCAGACTCTACAGCACAGATCTTTTTTCTTCTGCGCTCTTGAAAAGATTTTCCCGTAAACACTGCAAACAAGCACCCACGACGACTGTAAATGCATGAGGCCTGTGTGTGGCGCTATATCCCTGCCACACTGACATACAGTACGTGAAGCAAAAGCGTAAAAGTAAAAATGTAAGTTCTTTGCACTAAACAGGGCTCCCACACCTTGGCTGACATCGAGTTCAAGCACTTTCCAGGAACATTTCCCTCAAATTCAGGGACCAAAGTGAGCTCATCAAGTCATGATATAGAGATGATATAAGTTAGAACTTCTGTTAGCGACTACATGTCTATAGTTTTTGATGGATCAGTCTGAATTTAAACGTGAGAATCTTCCCACTGATGACGACAAAATTGAGAATGTGACATTTTCTTGTGTATATAATCCAGCATCTAAATATTATTGACTTACCATCACATTAAACAAGGACTGTCCTCATAAAACCATATATTTATCTACGTGTGTGTAAGAATTAGTGACCTCTAGTGGTGACACTGCACTCATCAGCTTACCTTTCACTTCTTCAAGCAAGCCGGGCAAACTACGGTGGCCTGTGCATACCGGAAAAAAAGCTCTGCTTCAAAAATGTCTCGTGGATTCAGGCTGCTGTGGAAACACAGTTGGCATAAGATGGTCGTCTGCGTAAAAGCAAGGCCCTGACACACATAAAAGGAACACATTCTAATATAAATACTGTACGTTTTATTTCAAAGTATTTATACACGGATACAAACATACTTTTGAGTTGAATGTTCAATTTCAGTCCAATAAATCCTCCGAAATGACCGAAACTGACATAGTGCGAAATGCGGGGGGTTCACACCCTGGACAGATCACCAGTAGCTGCTGATTTAGAGTCAGGCAAATTAACTTCACCTTCATTTTATGTACATTATTTCTTTTTCTGCATTTAATCAATTCTTTTTACCCACCAGGAGTGAACACACACACACACAGAGCAGTGGGCGGCAATGAGGGTTGGGTACCTTGCTCAGCAGTGGCACCATAGTGTCTATCTCGATATTTGAACCAGGGACCCTCTGGTTTACAAGCCCAATTCACTTCTACTTGGCCCTGGGCTGCCTGAAAAACACATACACATAAATCTTTACTAATGGCTAGTGCTGGGCACGTTAGCGCGTTAACGGCGGCAACCTTAACGTACGACGTGTTTCAATGACGACTAATAGGAAAAAGACCAGCATGACGCCATGTTTACGTGCCGCGGCACCGAAGTTCAGGCACCGTTTACCAGTTAGTTCCCTTAGCTGCGTTAGCTCCTTCAGCGACGGCTAGCGCGACTACAGTCGAACTGGAGCGGTCTGTTTATTTAACGAAAAGATCAGCGCTACAATTAACTAGCTTACCTGTGTACTGCGTATGTGTGCATCCGTTTTTAAAGTTAAGCGTTACTTTAGAGACTCATTTTAACAATCGGGAGTCACGTAAACATGACGTCACGCACGTCTTTTTTCTGGTAAGTCATCATGGAATCGTGTCATGCGTTAATGTTGATGCCGCTAACCGCTGTTAGCGCTGTTAGCGTGCCCAGCACTACTAATGGCACTTTTCATTATACAGCTCGACACGGCTCGTGTCAACATTGAACAGAGGAGTCTGGTGTATTTAGCGATAGCACTGATGAAAGCTGCCGATCGTGAGTCAAATCGCAACCCGTTCAGCTGTATTTCAGCTCAGTGACTGTGGTGAACAAATGTTTTTGATCGATTCTAATTATTCAGTTTCATCGAAAAACAACTGCTTCACAAGTCACTAGTTTGTGTGTTTGTGTCGCGTATAAAAAAACGTCACAGCAGTTTCGCGCAGACGTGCTATGACGTATAACTATGAAGTCATAGAAAACAAACTCTCTGATACCAAACCGAGTAGAGCCGAGTCGTGCTAGTAAAGTTTGGAAAATTGTGCAGATTTGTTTTTCAGACCCCAAAAAATCTCCCGTGACCCATCTGTGGATCCCGACCCAGTCTTTGAGAACCACAGTTTTTTAAAATGTATGTATGTAGCCCGAGGCCTGAGCGCGTGGAAATCACGACCTCTGACGTCTGATGTTGGAGTGGCAAACATTACACTTTGTAGTAAATGTTGGTGGGCGCCGACGTGGGCGTGACCTCCTGAACTATGTACACGGGCGCCCCGTAGTCTCCGCTGCTCACGCGCTCGTAGTGGCGGCAGATCATGCCGTCAGAAGGCCGCAGCGGGAAGACGACGTCGCTGCGGTCCGAGCCGTTGTTGTCGCTGCTGACGCTGTCCCGCTTGGGCACGGCCAGAGTGTTGAGCGACACGGATGCCGACCGCTGGCTCCCCGCGGCACAGCGGCGGCGCCGGTGCCTCCACAGCAGAACCAGCGCGGCGACGACGAGTAGAAGGACGAGCGCGCAGGCGGAGAGAATCCACACGAGTCGCCGTGTCTCAGAGTCACTGGGGTTTGTCTGTCCGGCGTCTGAGAGGACAAGAGGAGGACAAAAACGCTCAAAGCCGGACACTGGAGAAGAGGCTCTAATCCTCACTGTATGAGAATCCCACAATGTACTGTATGTGCATTTACATGATTATGAATGCTACATGCATGACTTTACTCAGAGCCCTTACTGTATCGCCCTCAATATTGAGATTTTCCAAGACCACCCTTGGGAGCGAGGGCTACCCAGAATGCATTGCGTGTTAAGCACAGCAAAGATGCCGAAAAGACGCCGAAAGCAGCGAAACGAGTACGCTACAAATTAAGTATTTTCTTTGTTAATAGATATATAAAATTATGAAAACCATTGTATTATCTTAGTTTAGGCCCATATTATGGATTACTGACATCATTGTTGCGTAACATTTATTTTTATGTTACGATCTTTTCAATAAGCCGTGGTGTGTGGTAACTGTCAGCTGAATATGTCCGTGGTTGTGGTATTTGTATGAATATCATCTTAAAACTAACTGACAACCTAATAACTTGACTGACAAACGGATCGTAATTAATAATCCTGACATAAATGTGTTCTGCTTCTTCTTCTTTTTTGGAGTTGACAGACTGGACGCAGCTTTTCGCGTTATTCTGCCCCCCACAGTCTGAAGACGTGTCTGCATTTAAGGGGTGTCCCATTTCTAAGTGACAAAATAACCCTCAACACTTGGTTTTGAGGGCCAGTTAAGATTAAGGGTTGAGCTTGAGGGGTAAGATTGAAGGTTAAGATAGGAATTGGAATTATCTCTTTCGATTCTTAGATTAAGTCTGAGATGAATCGAAGAATTCTGACAATAGTATCAGAATTATAACTATTTTCTGAGAATTCTGACTTTTTCTCAGAAGATTTTTTTTTTTCCTTTCTTTCAAATATTTATTTTTTACTTGTGGCCCTAATACTCTTCCGTAGTAATATCATACAGCCCAAAATAACAAAGACCTCTGGATATTCTTCAGGACATAATTTAGTTTGTACCGTGTTCTGTCACAGCAGTGTCCTTGGCCTTGGACTTTGGTCTCTTGGGCGGGAATCTGGTGGGAGACTCCTGCAGGGTTGACACCGGATCCGAGGAGTCTGGAATGTGAAGTGGAGCAGTTAAACAATCAATCAATACAAATCGTGTCTAGTTGTTGTCTCGTCATGACAAAGTGTCTCTGTTTGTTGACATTGTTTTGACAGTTGTGGAATTTTTAGCGTGTGTGCGTGTGTGAGTGTTTTTTTTTCTATTATTCAGATTATTATTATTCTGAGCCTGCCACTCGTTCAGGTAAAAACACATCACAGGAGAAAGTCGGGGAAACGTCTTCTTGTCTCATTAAACCACAGGAAGTGGCATTTGAGTCACCACTGAGACTCACTTGTTCTTGACGGGAAGAATTATAAACTGATATGTGGTCACACACACGCACACGCACGCACGCACGACACATAACAATCCACTTCTTTCCAAAAAGGTTTTAGGGGAAAGTAAAGGGGCATTCCAAAAATGTTATTGTTATGTGTCTCCTATGAAAATAAATGAAGTCGCCCCTTAGTGGATATTTAATACAATGAATGAATGAGGAAATAAATAAAATGAATGAATGCCAGCCATAAAAAAAACATTGACAAATACATTTCTTCAGTGTATTTATTTATAATTGTATTTATTTATTCATTCATGTATTTATTTCTGAAATTATTTATTTATTTTTTAATTCACCTATTTATTTGTAATAATTGTAATTATTTATACATTAATTTAGCCACCTCTATTTATGTATTTTATTTATTCATTCATGTATTTATTTATTTATCTATGTATTAACTGATTAATTGATAAATTAATAATTATTTTAGTTTTTTCAGATTAATATTATTACTTTTAATTATTCCTTTCACTATAAAAAACAAATGGGTATATATTAACATTTACTTATCACAATTATTAATTTCAGTTTAATATTATATGAAAAAAACATGATAATGTTTCCAGTTCCACAGGCGCCAAATACACTCTTGGGACCTTTAATACGCTGTTTGCAGATATTAATAGGAGATTACACCTTAATCTGAGTTTAATCTGAGTGAGAATATCATCTGGTGCCGTTACAAGTCTGTTTACACAAGCAGGATGAACACATATTTCTTCGTATCTCAAACCCAAATTCTTGAATCATTTATAAATAATATTCCTCATCGCTGAAGCAAATTAATTCCACTTTGGAGCTTTAACAGATTACGGCTTTTAAAGTCTTGGAAAAACACACAGAAACATGTTGATTTTATCTCATCATGTGACGCTCAACAGCACAGCAAACGATGTTTCCTCTTATATTTATCCCTTTAAACTGGTGTCTGTGATAATATCGCAGTCTTATTTTAAGGAATAAAATGCAGGGATTAATCCCAGGACATGTAAGGCAATGGCGTTGAATAGTGTTCGTTAAATTTTATGTATAAATGCACAAATACAAACACATGAAAATCTGCTATTCTGATGTTAATCCAGGAAGAAAAAGATTATTGAATGCAACAACCAATGTAAATCATGGCATGCAAGATAATACTGATGTTCTTAAGCTGCCAGGGGGGTTGAATTAGGGATTTCAGATAATTTGTGATGGTAATCTCCCTTCCAGAGAATGAATAGATTATGGAGATTATTTCACTATTTAGTAATTCCAGAGAGAATGTGATACAATGAAATAATGTGAACTAAACGGTGATTTAATTGTTTCTTTTAAACTTATCCCTTTAGCACCGAGCGGATCGCAGACGACACGCTCGCGAAAGCACACTTTGCATGACCGTAATTGCACCGCGGTTTGCGCTATCGGGAAAACGCCAACGATTTCTGAAAGCCGAGAAGTTGCTTGTCAAAGCCAACGTGTGGTTATTACGGTAATTTCACTCGTGCTGTTGCAGGAAGCTGACGAATCAGCGTCTTTGTCATGGTACTTAGTTTGCATATTGAGACAAAAAACTCAAAGAAATGTTATTTTAGATATGTTTTTCAAATTTAACATGCACAATCTGGTCTTCGTGTCCAACTACAGTATTATTTTCCTTCATTTTAAAGGTGCATTATGTAATAGATCGAAAGCAACTGGCCATAAAATCCTCCTAATATGTCACAGAGACTCAGGAATAATGTTCATATAACAAACTGAACTCACCAACAACAACAGTACAGACAAAATATTTGCATTAAAAAAATATATTTTGCAGACTGCAAATCATGTTTATGTTTTCATGATTTGGCATGTGGCGCCACCTACCGCCGTCTACCAATCATTGCAGTCATTAGAGTCTCAGCTGCCGAGCAACCACGGGTTGCCAGTTACAGTATTTCATTTGAGTATTTCAGTATTGTGAATGTGAATGTAGTAACCGTTTTTGGCCACAATCTTACATATGGTGCCTTTAAATTGTTAATACAATATTTCAACATGCAGTAAATTGTAAATAACCAGATATTGAAAGTTATTCTGAAAAAAACCCAAAACATTTTGAGGCTTAGGTGTTAAAGGGTTTTGAATTAATGTTCTTTTTTGCAGATCGAAGAGCAGCAGCATGCTTTTCTTTTCTTTCAAGGAAGTGACTTTGATGAGGATTTTTTTCGTCAATTTTATTTATTTATTATTAATAAATGATATATATATATATATATATATATTTTTTTTTTTTAAATCGCAACTTCCTCTGTTGTTTTGGGAATGATCCACAGTATGATGATCACATGACACATTTATCTCTGGAATTAAGTAAAAAAAATATATATATTTCCTGGGTGAAGTGGCCTTGGAAACACTACTTACTTTGTCCGACTCTCAGCACCACCTTCATGGACTGTGTTCGACACGCTCCTCCGTTAGTGTTGTCCAGACCTCGCAGAGAACCTGTGGATGTGGCTGGAGAGAGAGAGAGAGAGACACGTGTTAGATTACTGCTTCAATCAAATCCATCTTTATTTATCAGGGACAATGCAGTGAGACAGAGTGCATGGATCAGATTTACTGCACAGACAGAATTACATTGCTGTTATTTGCTTGTTTGCACATCGGCAAATCAGTTTCATTTCATTCGACGTTGAGTTCCAGACCCGAATGTGGTTCTGTGAAATGTGGATATTTTACAGTCGTTACTGACAGAGCTCCTGGTGAGTCTGCTGCTGTCCTGTCTTTGGACGAAACCACACATTTCACATTGTCTTTGCACGAGATTATCAAACAATGCACAGTTTCTTTATGTATAAGTTGTAGAACGTGGTGCCAGGAAACATTAAAAGATGCACCTATTATTGTGTTAATCTGACTAAAAACGCAATTTAGTGATAGTCTGACCCATAATTTTAAGATTTTACACATTGGACATTTAAAAAATAAATACACTGTTAAATCAACATATAATAGACAACTCTCAATGACAAAAATAAGCACCACAAATAAGTGTTAGTTGTAGCTGTACCTAATAAACTGACACAGTAATGGCTTTGGGGTTGTTTTCTAATTCACTGATGATGCAACTTAATTTATAGCAAATGTAACTTAAAAATTATTTCAATCAGGCAAAATAGTTGTTAAGAAATAATTCTAGAATTTTTTTTTAAACAAGATTTTTCACATTTGACCTTCAAAATATGCTGCATTGTTGAATCAACACATAATAAAGTCTCAATGACAAAACAAACACCATCAAATAAGTGTTAGTTGTCGCTTGGTGTGCCTAATAAACTGACCCTTCTAGATGCAACGTAGAAGAATCAATACTTTTTTTGCCAGATGAAATAATTTCAACATACTTTTACACACCGGACGTTTAAAAATTAGTCTCAAAAAAGTATTGTATTTACTGATGATTTCAGTTCTAGAAAGAAACTTCATTTATTTTAAATACAAATGAGACAAAAAAAAAACTGTAAAAAGACGCACAAAGAACTCTGGTTCACCCCAGTCACTTCCAAACACACACACACAGACTTGTTAGCAGCATTTAGGTCAGATAACAACATCATCACGAGCCACGTTGCCATGAAAGCTCCCTTCAAATCTGCCTGATGCTGTAAAAGCCTGGTGTGATTTGGGGCATGTAAGCTCTTGAAATCACACTGGCCTGCCAGAGCGAAGTGTGCTGTCAGACAGCGCCGCCACCGCCGCCATCACCACCGCGCTTGGATGAGGCTTCATTGTCAGACTTACTCTCTGTCTCATGCATCACTTGCCACTAAGACGCTGGTTTTAAGTGACAGCGGTCCAGAAACCAGGCCACGCTTCTTTTTTCTTTTTTGAATCTCACGCAAACTGACAGATTGAAAGGGAGTCAATGATGGTGGCTTCCTTTTATTCCAGGAAGAAAGAGGGACGGGGGTGGGGGGGATAAGAGTAAACACTAAGTGACACAGCTAAACCTGTAGTTTTACGATATAATAACTCCTTATTCAAGACATTATCAGATTGTTTTCCCCATTTGACAATTCAACCAGATGCTTTATTTGATATTTTTTGTGGGGGTAGCAGGCGTAAACAATAACAAGTTGTCCTGTATTAAATCGGACCTAGACCGGAAGTTCCTATTAACGCTGTTTTTTTGGTGTGTATCTGCGTCATTACCTTGTTTACGAAGCCCTGACGGTTCGAAACAAACAGTTCAGCCATTGCTGAGAACGCTGTGTTTTATTGTAATCTCGGTGCTCAACGAGATCACTGAAAATCCCGTAATAGTTACGTAAGCAGCGGTTCTCCTGAACAGCAGATCGTCCTGCTCCGGGCGGTAGTCCAGGCACATCCGATTACGTACATTGAACCGCAGAAGAAGAATAACGTCCGTTGTGGAGGTGTTTCACGAGCGTCAGTGTCTTCTGACTCTGGTTTAAAGTCATAAAAGGGACTGCGGCGGGGAGTCGTGAAGAAGCTATTTTTAAACATTGTTAAAACAATGTTTGATAATGAGGAGCAGTGCATCCACCGTTCCAGAGGGAGGCGCTGCGCTTCTGAGAACGGATGTGCTGGATAGTACTGGCCAATCACAAGACTCTGTCTTCTGGGGGTGAAAGTTCATTCTGAAATCTCTCAGCAGAAAAACACTGTCAGAAAAGAGGATTTCTGACGGCTCGTTTACAGCAACTAGGAGGTTTTTGACCATAAAAACAAGTTAATATATGTAAGTAGACCTCCATAACTAACATTTATGTGCAACAGGACCACTCTATGTCACCTTTAAACTCAAATTGATAAATGTGTCACTGCTGGCACAAACATTGAACCCACGTCTGCATCTCAAACTTGAGAAATTGAGAATCACGGTGCACCACAAAATCTGGCAACTGTTTATTCCTGTATTTCATCTATTTTACATATTTATTTATGATAGTTTTTCTCTATTAAACCCACCTCAGTGAACGAATATTCTGACAGAGAACTTACGTTCTGTCACTGCCTGTCACTTCTTATAGTACTATTGACCTCCGCCAGGAGGTATATGTTTTTGCTGGAGTTTGTTTGTCTGTCTGTATGTCAGTCTGTTAGCAACATAATTCGAAAAGTCGCGGACGGATTTGGATGAAATTTTCATCCGCAAATGGTACCCGGAACAAGTGATTAAATTTTGGGTGTGATCCGTAAACGTTGCGCGCCAGCAGGGTGTATTTTGTAGGAACTGCGCTGCCTTGGCGGAGGTCTGCGCTCTCTGAGTGCTTTTCTAGTTTTTTTTTTGCAATATATATTTAATTTTTGATGTTCTATGTTTGTCGTGTTGTTGATGTTTTGTAACTTTCGATTGGTTGTTTATGTTTTGAGCTATTACAAAATCCAATAAAATATGTTTTCACAAAATATATATTTCTGACAAAATGATCACAATATTTCAGTCACGATTCCATATCGCAATATTTCAGTCACAATATATGTCACGACATTTAAGTCAGAACTCGATATTATCACGATATTTAAGTCACAATGTGATATTATCACGACATTTCAGTCACAATTCCATATTATCACAATGTTTAAGTCATGATTCAATATCATCATGATATTTCAGTCAGAATTCGATATTATCACGATATTTAAGCCCCAATCCGATAATATCATGATATTTTAGTCAATTCAATATCATCACCATATTTAAGTCATGATTCGATATTATCCCAATATTTCAGTCAGAATTCAATATTATCATGACATTTAAGCCCCAATCCGATAATATCATGATATTTAAAGGTGCCATATGTAAGAATGTGGCCAAAAACGGTTACTACATTCAAATTCAAAATACAGAGGTCTTTTATGTTTCGTTTTCTGACATAACTGGCAACCTGTGGTTGCTCTGCAGCTGAGACTCTACTGACTGCAATGACTGGTAGATGGCAGTAGGTGGCGCCACATGCCAAAACATGATTTCAAAACATAAACACGATTTGTAGTCTGCAAAATATTTAAAAAAAATTATTTTAATGCAAATATTTTGGCTGGACTGTTGTTGTTGGTGAGTTCAGTTTGTTCTATGAACATTATTCCTGAGTCTCTGTGACATATTAGGAGGATTTTATGGCCAGTTGCTTTAGATTTATTACATAAATATACATAAAGTATTTGCGAAATCATATATATTTCATATTTGTAACATCAGTTAAAAAATCATATGCCAAAAAAAAATGAATCCTTCAATACACCTCAAAAGTAATATAATATTGCCTCACAAAATATATGCGATATTTCACTGTATTGATTCCCTACCCCTATTACTAGGCACTGACACACACACACACAAAGAGAGGCAGATGTAATGAATCATAACTCACAGGTGATATAATAGTCCTTCCCCTTGAGGAACTCCAAACCCCACAGGTTGGGGCTGAACTCCTGAAACTTGAAGGTGAACTTGACGTCCCGGTGAGGCTTGTCACAGTTCAGCAGGGGCGTGTCCATCTTATCCACGGCACAGCTCTCCATCTGGCTCCTGGAGACCAGGTAAACTCTGTAGAACTCCTCTTGGCCACCGGAGGAGGCATCTGACCGAGGACACACGATGTCCATCTTGTCCCCGATCTGAGGATACAGGACCAGACCCTGACCTGGAGCAAATCTGTGTGGGAGATTTAGAAAGTCATAATTCTGAAATTAAATGTCATGATTCTGAGATAAAAGGTCCAAATTCTGTGATTAAAGGTCAGAATTATGACTTTTTTTCTAGAATTCTGACTAATCTCAGATTTCTGAATTTTTTTCTCAGAATTCTGACTTTAATCTTAGAATTCTGACTTTCTTCTTTTTTTTAGATTAAAGGTCAGAATTCTGAGATTAAAGTCAGAGTTCTGACTTTTTCTAGAATTCTGACTTTAATCTCAGGACTCTTGACTTTTTTTCCTTTTTTGAGATTAAAGTCAGAATTCTGACTTCCATCCATCCATCCATAGAATTCTGACTTTTTTCTTTTTTTGAGATTATAGGTCAGAATTCTGACTTTTTCTAGAATTCTGACTTTAATCTTGGGATTCTGACTTCTTTCTAGAATTTTGATTCTTTGAAAAAAAAAAAAAACTCTACTTGTGTAGATAAGCCAAACATTAAGGTCATATTTGTTAAATCATCTGCTGGGGCCAAATACTGATGCTGGCAGGCCAGTTTTGGCCCACTTTCCACTTATTGCTGACCACTGTCTAGACTAGACAGAACTAGACAAGTCTAAAAATGGCAGAGCCGTCTGCGCTAAAAGAGAGAAAGAAGATCCAGAATCGAATCATGAGCTTAAAATCGAAAATCGAATCGAGGATTTGGAGAACCCCGACACATAATCTTCATCAGCAGCATCAGCATCAGCAGCAGCAGCAGCATCAGTACATGCACGCACACACAAAGTTGCATTGACCTGACTCCTCCACCTACTGTGGGTTAGAGTTGCTCCAGTGGATGGACTCCAGAGTGGCGGCACCGGCGCGACACCGGCACGCGACGAGCAGCAGCAGGACGCCGAGGACACCGCTGCTCCTCCGTGTGCGCCTCCCCATCACGCACTCAGTATCATCATAACACTACAGCGTGGAAACGGTTCAAAAAGTGTCCACGGCGCGTCATGTCTCCAGGTGCACGCGCTCACCAAACAGAACAGAGAGAGGGAGAAAGAGATCCAATACTGCTGCTGATGCTGCTGCTGCTGCGCTTGTATGAAATATTCCACATTGTGCGTAAATGGCACAAAAACATCCCTCACGTGACGAAATACATGAATTGAGGACAGACTATTTCACGTCAGCTGACTGACTGCTCCGCCCACTTTCAGTGTGTGTTCGTGTGTGTTTTTGTAATCTCCTTAGGAGACCCCTTTTTCTGTTTTTCTTAGGACCAGTAGTCCCCATGGAGACCAAAACCTGGTCATAATGAGGCAGAACCTCATATCCGAGTTTACAAAATCAAGTGTGTGTGTGTGACTTGTACGGGTATCCTTGTGAGGACCAAAAACAATGTATAAACAAGTGGTCAGCCCTGGGGCCCAAACTGGCCCGCCTGCATCAGAATCCTGTTCTGGGTGTTCTTTTAAAGCAGGGGTTCTCAAAGTTTTGATACCTGAGGGCCAATTTAGGAACCCAACATTGGACTGAGGGCCGCCAAAGGAACAAAAAAGGAAGAAAAAAACTGAAATAAATCCCATTTGTAATCATTTTAATGACCAGATTGCAGTTCTACAGTTTAGCGTTAAGTAATATAAGTGTTAATATAATGTAATTTAAGCATTAATATAATAACGCTTTATAATTTTTTTATTTTGGCTATTGTTTTTACCTTCTAATTACAGGTTAATACCAAGTAACACATTTCTGTTACCATATATTTACTGGGTAAATAGCAAGTAATTGGGGGCTGTAGCTACCTGCTTATAACCAGATTATAACCCAATAATACACTAATATTCACCATATAGAAACCAGGTAAATACCCAGTATTTTTACACTTATTGGTCTGTATCCAGTAATGTCCAATAAACATTTAACAAGGTTAGTAGCTCCTGGATTAAAACTATCTACTGTAATTCATTGAGGGCCGCCAGAAATGTTTCTGCGGGCCACCATTGGCCCCCGGGCCGCACTTTGAGAACCTATGTTTTAAAGTGATTACTGAGTGGATAACTTCCTGTATCTTCAGCATCTATCGGAGGCTGTAATCCCCTGATATTTGAGAGAATCTAAACTAGTGACTAAGTGGTTTTTTTTTGTCTGTTTTTTTATTAAAGATAATTCACATGCAGAGTTGCTGTCTCAAGACTAAAGCAGCACAAGCTGTCTCTGGCAGCAGCAAACTCTGCTATCCTTTCAGGATCAGGCCGGGATGTGCTCAAAGTGCCGTCAAGATCTGTCATATTCATAATTTATTCAAATTAAATAATTCATTTTTTGTAAGGAAAAGGCAGCAGGAGAGATGTTTTTCTCATGTAAACACGAAATTGTACGAGTCTGGCTTTTGGTGTGTGTGTTTTTCTGTGATGTTAGATTTTCCTGTCATGTCATTCAAGACTGAACAAATCCTGATTCAGCAACCAAGCAATTAACAAAAAATTAAAGACAGTAAATACAATCATACAATGAATATAGAAGAAGATTAGGGCCATACATTTTTAAAATGCCATAATTCTGAGGAAGTTTCTCTTTGAGAAAATTAAGAATTTGAGATTTAAGATGAATTCTAAGAAAAAAGTAAGAATTCTAAGAAAATAAGTCTTTGAGATTAAAGTCAGATTATTTTTTAAAAGGTGATATATATATTTTTTTTTCATTCATTTCAGAATTCTGACTTTAATCTCAGATTCTGACTTTTTTTCTCAGAGGCAGAGTTTAGTCATTACATTCAGAATTTGAAGAAAAACAATCAGAATTTAAAGTGAAAATAATCAGAATTTGAAGGGGAAAAACAATCAGAATTTGAAGTGAAAATACTCAGAATTCTAAGAAAAAAAGTCAGAATTTGAGATTAAAGTCAGATCACCAAAAAAAAAGTCAGAATCCTGATATTCAAGTCAGATTAAAGAGGTTTTTTCACTGAAATTAAGAAAAAAACTGAATTCTGACTTAAATCATCATTTAATTCCCAGAATCATGATGCTAAAATGTGAATTCTGACTTCAATCATTCAGAATGGGTTTAAATTCGTCATCAATTAAAAAATATATATAAATCAAAGCTGGATTAAGAAAAAGGGGGATTTTTTTGTTCCAGTCGCTGAACAATATGATATGACAATATGTTGGTGCCACTCAGAAGATAATTTTGGTTTAAACAAACACAAAAAGAAGTCTTCATGAAGTTCATTCAGTCATTAAACCTTTATTATTCATTTACTGGGAAGATTGAAATCTCCTTTTACAAGTCAACCTGGGAAGAAAATCACCATCACAAACAGCATCACAGAACTAAAAGTACGATAATGAGACAATAAAACAAAAGCAGCTCCGACGTGTGTCGTCCTTTATCAGTTAATTAAATCTGCTACAACTACAACTTCCTTTATTCCACGTTTAAAACAATTAAAAGTGACACGGGGATGGTTGTGATAATGTGTCACTGTTCTTGTTTATTTTAACACAGGGTGGATATTTAGGCTGTAAATAAAATTGTTTGTATAATGATTTTGCTATAGATTTATGGATAAGAGGTTTGTATACATAGATATATAGATAGATACAAGTTAAATATCACCATCAAAATATAAATCTCCTCTGTGATATGTGGTTACTAAAAGTTTGGAAAAACAAGGTTTTAGGAACTTGACTGTCTTGATCCTCAATTTATGCCAATGAACCCTCCGTACAGGCAGCCAAGAGGGGAGTTGTCAAGGCTCGAAGGTGCCCCTGAGCAAGGCGTTCAGTTTTTTTTTTTACATCGCAGAAACCAAGACTGTGGAAAACTTAAGGGTTATTATTAACAGAGGTTGGGTAATGGATCTACAATCGTCTATTTACAAAGTTCTAGAAGCTCACCTGAGGAGTGGGGTGTGTCTGGGGCGGTGGTGACGCTAGCAAAGTGTTTTTGGCGACTGAAGTTACACACAGGAGCTTTAAATACAGAAGTTATCTTCACTATCACTGATTATTTTGTGTGTGTGTGTTATAATGAGAAACTATAAATGTTATGCACTGGACCTTTAATGAAAACTGTCCATTAGAGGCAGTAGCTGCTGCGGCATTGTACTCTATATCAGTATTATGTAATTATTTTGAATGTACTTCGAGAAATGTTTAGTATTTCTCCTTTTACTTTTAATCTTAGAATATATACATATATAATTATCTATAAACATGTTTTTTTTTACTGTCCATATTTGGTGAACCGAGTTTGTTTTTACATGTTAGTCCACTGAAGTTTGACCGTCATGTGTCCTCCCATCCAGCAGAGGCAGCAGCAGCATTTCCTTTCGTGAGATCTCCCAAAGTGAGGCTAATGCTAACATGCTAGGTGTCTGCATAAGAACAACCCCTATCACGATTAGCATTAACCTCAACCTGAGACTCGACTGTTTTTTTGAATCCTGTGCTGCTGATGAAATCCTGCAGGGGGCGACAGATACAGTTGTTAGAGGAAACACAGAGGAAAGAATTGTTGTGAAAACCTGATTATTAGGGACTGGACTGCAAATGGTTTTTAATCCCAATTTATAATAGAAATCATTTTTAAAAAAGGCAAAGTTGAGCAAAAAATATAACATTTATATCAGTATTATACAAATATATCTGAATTTGCTTATTTTAATGTTTTGGTTTTAATGTTAAAGGTGCATTACAAACACGTGCTCTCTGTAACAGCTAATTTTTTTTTTTTTTTGAATTAGTTAACAAGCAATGCCCAAGAGGTGCATTTTATGTTACATTTATTTAAAGGGTTTGTAGTGTACATACAGCACCCCTAAATAAATTTAAAAAATAAATAATTAACTAACTAAATAAATAAAAGGCTATAATTTCTGCAAATCTCCAAGTGGTTAAATATGACTCAGGACATTACAAACCAGTGAAAAGAACAATAAACACTAATTTAATGAGCAGAAACTGTGGACACAATGTCCTTGAAAAAGTTGAAATTGCACCTTGAAATTTGCAAAAAAAAAAAATAAGTTCACTTTTGCAAAGTTGAAAATGGACAGCTGGGCTTCCATAGCACACACGTATCCCATCACTCTGAGGATTAATCTAAGGAGTGCTAGAGAATAGAATAAATGATGTTGTTTAATTTATCATTTAAGAAATAAAATGTTGGTCTGTTATGTAACATAATTTTTAAAATGTAAAAAATTGTAGGCCTTATAATAATCCATACAATTTCGACATTTATGTGTACAGTTTTTTTTGTGACGGTAGGTGAATACCCAAGTATCTACCCACTGATTATGTCACATCCACATCTTTTAATTGGCAAACATTATATATATATATATATAAAAAACATTATCTCTCATCAGATTTCAACAACATTTGGTACGTGCATGCAGGATTAGACATTCTGCCACAAGACTAAATTTCATCCACATCTGATTACGGATTACAGATTTGGCATATGGTTCATGGTTCCGTCCCATTGAATAAGTTCAGATGTGTACACGTCAGCGACATCTCAACAGATCGGGATGAATTTTGTTGTGTTTATGTCGGATGCTAAAAGCTATAATATAAGCAGGAAAAGTTCTATACACATCCAGAAAGTTCTTCTGGATACAGGAGATTTCTCCTGACCTTTTAGACAACTTAAATGTTTTTAAGTTCTAATTTAGTCACCAAACATGTTTTGAATGTTAGGTGTGACATGGCTGCTAAATTAGTTTAGCTTCTTCTCACAACTTAATTTTTGCAATCTTTTAAAAGAGTATCTGCATTTCCTATTTATTTGAAAAATGATATTGGTATTTTAATTTTCCTCTAGTTGTGACCCCCAAATGCCCAGAACAGGATTTTTTTCCAAATAAGGGTTTAAAACATGGACTTGTTCTCTGGTCGCTTTATCAGGTACACGCAAATATAAACTCAGCCAATCACACGGCAGTAACGCGATGCTTTTAGAGCGTGCGCGAGCACATGTTTCACAGAGAGAAAAGAAAGCGACGCCGGCTCTTGAGGTAAACGCATGTTGACAAACTAAAAACAAAAAAATTATCATTAGCTTTTAACTCTGACATCTCCACACGGAATAGTTTGTTATATGACTTTAAAACAGGCTAATAATCTGACGTTGAAGAGTCAGGAAGTGAAAAACGGTGTGTTACGGTGTGTACTGACCTGTCTCCACAGCGACTGCACTTCCTCTTTCAGCAACTGCTGTTCCTCTCCTCCTTTTGTTCACAGCTTCTCCCTCTCTCTCTCTCTCTCTTTCTTCCTCTCTCGACACCTCGTCGTATTCGCTCCCTCCGTGTGCGTCTCCCAGTCGACAGTAAACCATAACGTGGGTTTGCATGTCTTTTATAGGCTAATGTGACTCATGCGAAAAAAGTCCCCACCGCTAACTGAATGACTCTCAAAAAGTGAAAGAGAATCACGCAACAAATTGGAAGTAAGATGCCGCTCTGTCTTTTTTTTTTTTTATGTTAATGCCGCCTACGGTCGACAAAGAAACGCTCATTTACGGTTATGTCGACTGTTATTACGGCGGTCGGCGATGGCAGTTTAGCGTTAGATGAGTAAAATGTCACTGTTTACATTTTTTCACATAGGCAACAGCTCAAAGATTTGTCAGTAATGCGTGTCAAAGAAAATGACTTACTATACGGTTTTATGACTGATGGATTTTCGGTGTGACTATGTTAAATGTTAAATTAATCTGATAGTGACACCAAATTTTACATAATAGTCTAATGAATTACACTTAGGCTCTTTCTGTCGAAACAAAAGTTTCTTTTTACAGTGCTTCTTTTTCCAAGATGGTGGCTGAATACATAACGATAACTCATGGTTCATGGGACGATGTGGAAATGTTTATATATGAACAAAATAATAATAATAAATGTGAAAACGGAATAAAAAAATATTCAGTAAAAAAAACAATATTTTTATCATAAAAAAACAAAACCATTTATTGTTGAAAAAAAAAAAACTAAATGATACAAAAATTTCGCAAGAACATGACTTCCTGTCATTTGGGGGCGGGGCTTTGAGCGGAATGCCGTCAGGAGTGGGAGGGAATTGATCAATGAAATTTTTGAGTGACCGTTAACGGACAGAATATACAGTGAAATCACAGAACTCCACCTTTTTTTGAATTTTTTTGCATTGTTGATTGGACGCATGTGGCTCCACCATGTGGCAGTTAAATCAGATAAATCACTAAGAGTGTACGTTGGCGAGCAAGATGTCGTTTTTTCAAGTCACTTCTACGTTCGCCATCATACCGATGATGCTCATCAACTTTCTGTGATAGTTTTTTTTTTTGTTCACCATGGTGTAAAGCTGAAATTGAAGCTTTTAAAGATAAAGATATAGATATAAATAAATAAATAAATAAATAAATAAATAAATAAATAAATAAATAAATAAATAAAATATAGTTTGTTTGATCAGCAGCAGTACATTTTATTTTTAGATAAAACTGGATGAAAAAAGGAGAATAAACAGCTTTCAGTTGTCATTACTGTGTTAAAACTGATTGCACAATATAACAGCGATGGCAAAGTGACATCATGGGTGTTTATTTTTAATCTCCCATGAACTCAGAAAGTGGTTTCCGCAGGAAAATGGCGACAATAATGCATAAAGGAATTTATAGCATGAAGGAAGTTCAATTTTTTTCCATGTAATGTAAGTGTGTGTAATGTGGCCTGACAATTTCACAATTGCGTAGAGTTTTTAGAGAAAGCAGTGACGTTGAGTGCCGGGAGCCACAGGTGCTGATTTGCATGGGTCCCTGGGAAATTCAATGAGTCCCCAATAAAAATGAGTATTTCTTGAGAAATGTTCCTTTTTGATACTGGTATGTAAGAATCTTTAGCCATGACATGATATTAATGGCGTCAATCCATCATATGTGCCCACCTAAAGCATTTCAGTACAAGAAGACACATTTTTCAGATTGTCAACATTGTTTAAGATGCAGATTAGAAAGTGTTCAGAGTGTGGAGCCGCTTCACAAACGCACAATAGAATCTTTAGAAAGTTAAGAACCAATGAAGTTAAAAATGGGAAATTAATCAGACACATTTTTTTCATTTTATTCCAATGTTAGGCATTTACAGTCTATGCTGAATTGGGTGATGTTTTATCATAATAATTATAATAATAATAATAATAATCAATGTGTTTATATAATAACCTTTGCTATGTATATCAGCGGTGTAGTGCCCTCTACTATTCAGCCAATTTGTTTGGTCTCCCGCGACCCATTTGTGAGTCCAAACCCGTCTTTGGGACTCGCAGGATGAATTGTGGGTATTCAAGATGGCGACTGTAGTTATCAATAGTTTCTTTGATTGGTGAGCTGATATCTTCCTTCCTGTCGCTGCAATAAAGATTTTTGATTCTTCCAGTATTCGTCTACATAGTTAATTTTTAGGCGCATATAGTTTTTCAGGTTTTCTGGAAGGCCAGGTCGCTTCCGACACGTTATTGGTTGTAACTAATAAAGTGGACAGTCTAACGAGGGACAATTACGGCGAAGCCGAAAAAAGAAATTCGTTTTCATATTAACACCTCGACTCACACAAATACTAAGCGTCCGTGCCACCTGTGCGATCGCTGTAGCAGTTATGACTATGCGCCATCATGAAATGATTGGGAGTTCTCATTGTCAGTTATGGGATTGTCCTCAGTGGGGATTTTGAAAGAGACCCTTTTGACTAAATGACTGTGACCTTGCACACTATCCTCTTCAATAACAGCCTGTAAACTGGCCCAGGACCGTGAAGCCCGCAGTGTTTGCTTGTGGTAACCCAGTAACCAAGTCATCCCACTACGTTTCTGAGAAGACAAGGTGCCTCCCCGTGCATTTTTCGCTACCTAACCCCTCCCCCGACGCCTCTCCGGCACTGGGGCTTCACGCAAAATGCGGGACTTTGTCGCGCACTCTTCACTGCATCCCTGTGCGAGTGAGTGCTGAAGAGGAAACAAAGATAGAAAAGGACAGACTGGTGATGAAGTAGTTAAGGGAAAAACGGCTGCACGTACATGAAGAGGTGGGGGAAGAAAGTGCGACAGGGACCCCCCCTTCCTTCACATACTGGAAATTCACAGTGTGTAATATGGCAGATGAGCAGGGTTCAAACGTGACGCTCACTTCTTCTGTCTGGTTTTTCTGGCTTCTGTCTTCACTCCTCTGCTTTATACATTACAAATTCATGGAGGAAGTCGCTTTGAAAGTTCCCCCCCCCCCACCAATGATCAGAGGTGGCAAAAGCACTCGCAGTCTAAAGTCATGTACAGTTATATAATACATAAAAAAGACTCCGGTTAAAGTAGAAGTAATGATTTAACTTCCCCACTGAGATAAAAGTTACAAAAAAAAGTACAGGCTCTGGGATGAGTTTAAAGCTGCAGTGCGTAACTTTCAGTCATAAACAAATGTCTGTGTCCTGATTAATCTCCTCGTGCTCCACATGACTGCGTGTGACTGTTTAGAGCGGTGACATTTATATAGATACTGGTACAGTTGTTCATTTGTTAGTGAATTATACAGTAATTGTATAAATTGACATTGGATCAGATCAGTAACAAACTGACCTATCTACCAATACTGATATCACGAACTCCACTACCTATCGATATCGACATCCCAAACAAGAGTATCCACTGATACCGATATCAGAAATAATATTGATCGTGTGATCGGCGGTCTCAAAGGAGCGGCATCGTCTCCGCTTAAGTCCGCTGTGTGAGATCATTTAGGATTCAGCGTAGATTACGATGAGAATGAGAAAATCAAAACCGTACCGATACCGTGGATATCGAAACCGTATCTATGCAACTGTACCGTTGCATTCCTAGTATCTACTGATACCACAAACTTGACTTTCTACTGATACCGATATCACAATCTCGAGTATCTACTGATACCACAAACTTGAGTATCTACTGATACCGATATCACAAACGTTACCCATATCACAAACTTGAGTACCTACCATTACCACAAACTTGAGTATCTATACTGATACGGATATCACAAACTCACGTATCTACTGATACCGATATCACAAACGATACGGATATCACAAACTCAAGTATCTACTGATACCGATATCACAAACTCGATTTCCTACGGTTACCACAAACTTGAGTATCTACTGATACCGATATCACAAACAATACCCATATCACAAACTTGAGTATCTATACTGATACGGATATCACAAACTCACGTATCTACTGATACCGATATCACAAACTATACAGATATCACAAACTCAAGTATCTACTGATACGGATATCACAAACTCGATTACCTACGGTTACCACAAACTTGAGTATCTACTGATACCGATATCACAAACGATACCCATATCACAAACTTGAGTACCTACCATTACCACAAACTTGAGTATCTATACTGATACGGATATCACAAACTCACGTATCTACTGATACCGAAATCACAAACGATACAGATATCACAAACTCAAGTATCTACTGATACGGATATCACAAACTCGATTACCTACGGTTACCACAAACTTGAGTATCTACTAATACCGATATCACAAACGATACCCATATCACAAACTTGAGTACCTACCATTACCACAAACTTGAGTATCTATACTGATACGGATATCACAAACTCACGTATCTACTGATACCGAAATCACAAACGATACAGATATCACAAACTCAAGTATCTACTGATACGGATATCACAAACTCGATTACCTACGGTTACCACAAACTTGAGTATCTACTGATACCGATATCACAAACGATACCCATATCACAAACTCGAGTACCTACCATTACCACAAACTTGAGTATCTATACTGATACGGATATCACAAACTCACGTATCTACTGATACCGATATCACAAACGATACAGATATCACAAACTCAAGTATCTACTGATACCGATATCCCAAACGATACCCATATCACAAACGTGAGTACCTACCATTACCGCAAACTTGAGTATCTATACTGATACGGATATCACAAACTCACGTATCTACTGATACCGATATCACAAACGATACAGATATCACAAACTCAAGTATCCACTGATACTGACACAAAGCTTTTAAACTATGAAGCTGTTATTATTTGTATTGTATTAAAGTTAGAATTCTGAGATTAAAGTCAGAATTCTGAGTCAAATCTGGCAACCAGGGGTGCAGGGGGGCAGAGAACAGCCAGTATTGTACATATATCATCTTTAAAAATGGCAACCAAGTGCTCATACTTCATGACGTCCCGCCTCTGCAGATGATGCTGATGAGAGAACCTGAGGAAGTGACATCATATTATTTACTGATGTCAGGAGGAAACTGCCGTTTAAGCTTCCTGTAGGCGCGCATGTGTATGCACGTCATGCGGACACAACCGCCACCTTCACTCACAAGCCTCGACTCCTCGACAGAGGAAACCAGAAACGAAAACCAGTGTGAAAGTTTGTTCAAGAGTGCAAAAAGGATTTTTGTTTTTTTGTGTAATGTTGAGTAAAAAATATAAGCAGTTTGAGAGTTTCTTTTTCTCTGCTTCCTCAGCTCAGATTCAGTGTTTCCACGTGGGCAAACCAAACCTGACTTCACCCTGTTTTCCTGTCCTATGTGGGACAAGCATGAGACAAGTGACGCGACACACACACACACGCACAGCTGATATGATCTGATAACAACTATGCCGTCACACTCTGTCTCTGTCTGTGTGTTTGTGTCCTGTGAGGTGACAAACAACACAGGGAACATTTCAGCAGACACTTTTCTTAGGAATCACCAAACATTTGCCACCAAAATCAGCTACTTCTTCATCTCACACACACACACACACACACAGTATTTACATACAAAACACAGAACAAAGAGAAAGAGCTGTCTTTCATTCCTGCTCTTTCTTGGTGACATATGAGAGCGCTTTGGTTTCCCCCTGATCAAAACCCCAGCGTCTAAAATTAGCAGGTTTAAAGGAAGTGTAGGCGAGATTCAGAAGTGGAAAGACCAGCGCTGTTTAAGATTCAGCTCTAGAAACCAGTTCGAACAGACAGACACATACGCACACACACACTTCTGCAAAAAAAAAGTCTTTAATAAGTATTTTCCGCATAAATTTAATTTAAATACTGATTGCAAAAAAGCACATTCATTTTTCTGTATCAGAGAGTAAAGATTTGTTTGTGATAATAATGTATACAGTAAACCACTTTTTACTGTAAACAATTTTTTTCTTTGCTTACTTGGTATTAACGTAACTTCTTCACTTAGTCCACCAAATGTTTGTATTGTAAAGTACTAAGTTCACTATGTGTTTACTTAGTAATAACTTAACATTTTCCCTTAATGAATCATTATTACCTATTAGGTTAACTTAGTCTTCACTTATTTCACCAAGTGTTAATATTATTAAGTTCACTTAATAAATTAATGTCTTCACTTAGTTCACTTAGTGTTAATATTATGTATTTCGTTCATTTCGTAATACCTTAATGTCTTCACTTAGTGTTAATATTATTAAGCATTAACTTAACATCTTGACTAAGTGTCAGTATTATTAAGTTTTAACTTAATGTCTTCACTTAGTGTTAATATTATTAAGTATTAACATCTTCACTTAGTGTTACTATTACTAAGCATTAACTTAACATCTTGACTTAGTGTCAATATTATTAAGTATTAACATAATGTCTTCACTCAGTGTTGATATTATTAGTATCTTAATGAATTTAATTTCTCACTAAAGAAATGAAACCAGCTATTATCTGGTATTATTATCATTCATAGATAAGAGCTAATTATACTGATAAATAGAAATTTGGGGTATTTCGGTGGAAAATTGGGAGGGAATTTTTGATGTAGCTGAGAGAGAAATAAACAGAAATGTCCCCTGTAAGATGTGGACTGTAAGATTAGACTTTTGGTTAGGCTAAGGCTAAGGCTATGGTTATGGTTATGAATGGACATCAATGTGAGTCCTTAAAAGGATATTTTTAAGGATGCGCAAACCTGTGTGTGTTTGTGTCCCCAGAGGCCACGCCCCCAGAGTCTCAGCGCAAAGAACGTTGCTGAATTTCACATGATTTGAAACTTAATATCAAACATTTAGAAACGAAAGAACGAACGAAAATGAGCGAAAGAGTAAGAAAAAGAATGAAAGAAAGCGAAAGAAAAGATGAGTTTTTGTGACAAATTTAAATAACACATAAATTAGCTCGTGTTAAGAACTTAAGTTTTTCACCAAGTTAATATTATTAATTATTAAGTTCACTTAGTAATAACTTAAGGAAGTACGTTATTACTAAGTGAACTTAGTTCACTATGTGTTAATATAGTCAAGTATTAAGTGTTTACTTAGTAATAACTTAATATTTTCTCTTAGTGAAATTAAGTGTTAATATTATGAAGTATTAAGTTTACTTAGTATTAACTTAATGTCTTCACTTAGCTCACTAAGTGTTATTACCAATAAAAATTAACTTAAAGTCTTTAATTATTTCACCAAGTGTTAATTCAGTATGTAAGTATAAACTTATAATCTTCACTTAGTGTGTGTTAATCGTATTAAGTTCTCTTAATAACTTAATGTCTTCACTTAGTTCACTAAGTTAATAAAATTAAGTTCACTGAGTAATGTCTTCACTAAGTGTTAATATTATTAACTTTGTAATAACTTAATGTCTCCACTTAGTTCACTAAGTTTTAATATTAACAATTAAGTTCACTTAACGTCTTTACTTTAGATATGATTCCATATTTAGTTTCATTTACACGTGGAAATGTCTTTTAGTTTTAAATAAACAACAAACTGACAGTCAATATTAATACAAAACATATTCATCTTAATATGACTCATTTGAATCCGTTTAGAGATAATGGATAAGGGGTTTTGTGTCATGAAACGTTGTCATGACAACATTTCTACTGCTTCAGACCTCATCTCATCCATTTCTGTGTGAAAGCAAATAAATAAAACCAGTTCTTTTATTTTGCCTGTTTGTGTTTTTTTTTGTTTTACTTCATCACATGTTGAGAAAGGACATGAGTGCAGCATGAAGTGACCCTCAACACTGACTAAACCCTTTAAAACGTTCTTGTATTCATGAGAATGAATCATAAATGGACTGAGATTTAGAATTTTATCTTTGAGGAACTGAACACAGTTTTTGTTGTTGACAATTCTTTCACAAACAAGAGAAGCAACTGTTAAAGACCTAATTAGCAGGTTACGTTAAAACATTAATATTCAAATTGAAATGATACCAGATCAAAGGTGGCAATGAATAAAAAAAAAGGACACGTAACAAAGAAAGTGTTGTTAATTAGCAAAAATTTTACTTTTATGATTATATTTAGCTAAGAAAAGAAAATAATAATAAAAAAAACAATGGAAAGAGTAAGAGAAATGTAACGTAAGAATGTAAGATGTAGGAAAGAATTGGAAAAGCGAACGAAAGAAAGAGAGCGAAAGAACGTGAGAAAAAGTGAAAACGCGAGGGAAAGAACGAAAGAAAGAGAGCGAAATAACCTAAGAAAATTTGAAAGAGCAAGCGACAGAATGAGGCAAAAAGCAAAGAGAGTTCGTAAAAGAAAGAACATACGAAAGTTGAAAAGGACATAGTAAAAGAAAGAAAGAAAGACAGAAAGAAAAAGAGCGAAAGAATGTAAAAAACTGAAAGAAAGAGTTCGCAAAAGAACGAAAGAAACGACAGTAAAAGAAAGAATGATACGAAAGTGAAAGAACGTAAGAAAAAGAGTGAAAGAAAGATAGCGAAAGAACATAAGAAAAAGTGAAAGAGCGAGCGAAAGAAAGAGGTAAAGTAGGAAAGAAAGAGACGTCTGTAAAAGAAAGAACATACGAAAGTGAAAAAGACAGTAAAACAGAAATAGTGAAGGAACGTAAGAAACAGGGAAAAAGCGAGCGAAAGAAAGAGGTAAAGTAGGAAAGAAAGAAAGAGGTAAAGTAGGAAAGAAGGAATAAAGGCAAGAGAGTTCGTAAAAGAACGAAATGACAGTTAAAGAAAGAAAGAAATAACGTAAGAAAAAGAATGAAAGAACAAGAAAAAGTGAAAGAACGAGCGAAAGAAATAAGTAAAATAAAAGCAAAGTAGGAAAGAAAGAGATATTTTGTAAAAGAAAGAATGAAAGAAAGAAATGACAGTAAAAGAAAGAAAGAACATACAAAAGTGAAAAAGACAGTTTGTGAATGGAAGGAAGAAAGAGAGAAAGAACATAAGAAAGTGAGAAAGACAGTTCGTGAAAAAAAGTAAGAAAACCTACAAAAGTAAGAGATAAATAGTTTGAAATGAACGAAAGATCAATAAAAATAAAAGGTAGTAGTTTTTTAATTTTGAATAATTTATTAATCCCTGAGGAGAAATTGGGAATTAAATATAACACAGGATTAATAACTAGCAACGTTCATGATGTTTATATCAGGATTATTATTGTTTAAATTGTTTAAAGTTCACATTTTCAGGAAACACTGAACAAACACCTTATTATTCTATACCATACTCACTTGAATAATAAGATGTATAATTTAATTATAATTTAAAGCAGTGTTTATGCTTTAAATGAATAATATTCTACTTCAGTTTGTGGCTGTAACTAAAGGTCATCTTCATAATCTATGAATCAGTCAGTTTCCAGATTAATGGATCAGTTATTGGATCCATAAGATGTTAATTGATGCTACAAAAAAAAGAAAATATTCACTGAAAAATCTAAGAACTTAAAAGATGAAGCTATTTTAAAATCAAAACTGATTAATTGTTGCTCAAAATATTTAATTTAATTATTGATTAATCAGTGAAAAACTCCCAAAACTCATTTAGACATAAATGACGAATGAGAATGCCAGTTTTACCAAATAAACAATATCGCCACCTTCTGGTGAAGGCCAACAAGTGCATCACCAGTGAGAAAAAAGCTCTTAAATGGAGTCTGAACTTGACATTACCGTCAAAAAGGGATCGATTTTCATTTAAAAATGTTTAAGAAAACAATTGTGTTATTGTGTTATTGTGTGTAAGTTGTTTTTTTATTATTATTGTTATTATTTAATTATTACTTTCAATAATAATTATTACGATTATTTCACAATTGGTTAAAACACAAAAGGGACAAACCAAAGTCCAAAGGATTCACTCACTTTTCGTGATGTAATTGTTCGTATTCAAAACTAGTTTTAGTATTTTAAAAAACATTCCAACTCCACCGCTTATTAATACTTAACTTATAGTATACACATAAATGGAAAATTAGACAGGAAAAGCACACGTTAACATACACACAGCTTTGTTACAGTCACGTACTACATTCGTTTATTTTATTATAGGTAAGAAAAGAGGATTTAGGAAGGAGCCCATAAATGAGAATGAGGGGGAAAAAATATATATATATATAAACACTTTTACTTTGAAATAGAGCTGTGACGTTCACAAACGAGTCGAATCCCTTGAGCGGCTCTTTAAAAAGGAGTTGCGAACCGTTGCTTTGAATCTTACCTTATTAATTACAACCAGTGATTATTGTCTTGATAAAATCCCCTGTTTCACTTCTAAAGAATAATTGAATATAAGAATGAGCCACGACTCTTTAAAGAAACGGCTCCTCAAGAGCCATAGAAATCACAGCTCTACTTTGAAATTCGGTGAAAGATCATCATGAAGATCTTCGATGCAATAACATGATGGAATATTGTGCTCACCCGCTACTGAACAGATGTTTTTTTTACCCGGTATTCTCTCTTGTCCGGCCCCCTCTTGACCACTCCTGGACCCTTTTTACTCCAGTTTCTGTTAAAGAGGCAAGATGTAAAACATGTTAAACGGCGGCCATTAGTGTTTACAGCAGGTACTGCAACCACAGGTGAAAAAGCTGGAGAGCAAAATTCAATCATGCATTTACTGCACACTGTAAAAAACAAACAAAAAACTATTTTTGGACAGTTTCCCAGAACAAATACCTCAAATAAAAAAATAGAACAATGTTCTTTTTACGATTCAGGGTCAAACATAGGAAATGGCTTTTCCTTGACGACAAATGTGCGTGATGTTGGTTGGTATGTTGCCAAGAAAGATTGTGTGAGATGTGTCGCAATCACACAGAGAGAGAGAGATAGGGGAGGGAGGGAGGTAGAGAGAGTGAAATTTCTCTTTTAAACGCCTGTCGTCACACCTTCTTTCTTTTATTTCCTGCACTGTTTCTCCGAGCAGAAGGAAGATAAAGGAGGTAAGAACAAAACCCTTTAAATGATCTCCTCAGACTCTAGACTTTCTTACTTGATCACCTTTGAGTCGTCATTTCTTTACAAGCTTTTAATTACAGAACTCGCCACTGCTATCATTAACTTTGGCACAGAACAGATTTTTAATGCCGCTGCTACGGAGCTAATGGAGGTGTGATTATTAACACATGAATGCTGATGTCACAGTGGCTCAGTCTACATGTGTGGATTCATCCAGAGCTTGAGGCTGCAGGGAAAGAATTCCTACGTCTTTAATCATCACTGCTAACACAGTTGACATATGTGCATGTATAGGTGTGTGTGTGTGTGTTTTCACATTATCAAATACTGGTCCTTGAATGGTTAATTCTTAAATTGTCTAATACAGGCAGAGGGTCACAAACGTCTTACTTTGAAGGGCCAAAATTTCAACTTGATTTAGGCCAGGGCCCAAAAAAAATTCAACAGTCTGGTCACTTTTTTCGCCATTTTCTATACAGTGCTCCGCGCACACTTTCGGAGTACGTATTTTTACAACACAGACGTAAACATCCATCTATCATCTACCTATTTAACCTGACTGCTGTAAAACAACAGTCCTGACCATGCGTATCCGAATCCAACAAAAGCCGTTGAGCCTTGTCCATGCCAGTCGGCGTCTGTTTTTCAATCAAGACAACAATAACTCTTAAAATGGCTCAAACATAATGAGAAATTTCGTAGAAAGGTTAGTAGAAAGCTTAAAAAATAAAAGCTCAGTCACTCTATGGCCATAAACAAAGTTGTATTTGTGGCTCCAAAACCTCATAATCCCATTCACAACTAGTACTAAATACTATAATATAACCTCTCTAAGGTAGCCCTGTACATGCAATAGTGTAAACTGTTTTATATTTCTACAGACTGTTATCTAAAATGCATGTCTCGTGTGTTCCAGCTCGCTAAAGGTTGATACCAGCTCCACGGCCAACATGAATGGGACACAGTTTCCTGTTCATGAAGTGAACCAGCCACTGACCAACGCCACCGGCCGCTTTTGGCAGGTGGAGCCCATCAGCCAGGGCATCCAAATTGCCGCTACCCTGATCATCTTCCTGGTAAGATTCTACCCATCAAGCCTGTGCCGTTAATGTGGTACACTGCCATTGCATGTATAAGGCTAGCATGAAGAGGCTGTATTATGGCACATGATAATAACTGGGAAAGCGATTGTGAGACTGTGGAGTAGGGGTTGGTCAAATATTGATTTGGGGATATATTGTTGATCCTTCCTCTCGCACAATACGATAATTGATGCAGCAGGGAAAATATCAATATTTGAATGAACAAATTGAGTCACTCTACTTAGTAAACAGTCCCCACCAGTTATACTCACCGGGCGTCGCTACCTCATTTCTCCTCACGGCGGCGCTGCACAAAGGAATGATGCCCCATCCACGTTCAATACATAGACTTTATGCACAGAATCGTGCGATATTGTGATATTTTTGGTATCGGGGACCATGCATCGTGTATCGCATTGTGAAGTACCATGTGATTCCCGATCCCTGTAGCTACCTATACTGTGCCCAAAACCCAATTTGCATCACACGCATGTGTTTAGTGTGGCTACGTCCCATCAAAACCCTCGCTCTAATGTGAACCCTGAAAGCAACCTTGGTAACAGGATGTAGCCACACTTTAACATGTGCAGAACAAACTGGATTTCCTGTATGGATTGGGAAGTTAGGACCACACAATTAACTTTTAGTTTCAGTTTCACATCATCTTTGGTCTTATAAATCCTTCCTCTTATTTTTAAGGTTAAGGAATGTTGTGCAGTTGCAGATTAGTTCTGCTACAAAGTTGAGGGATGCTGGTCTGGATTGATATCATAGCCTACATCTAATTAACAGCCGTCTCTCTTGACTCCACTTCAGGTGGGCATACCTCTGAATAGCCTGGTGGTGTGGGCTCTTGGATTTCACGGTCGTCGTCACCTGATGCACAGAGGCACCAATGGATCGAGGCGTGCTGCCAGCAGTTTCCGTATATATGTCCTGAACCTGGCCCTGGCTGACCTGGTGCTGCTTGTGCGTACGCCTCTCATGTTGGGCTACCTCGCTAATGGAAACAGTTGGCCGTTTAGTCACGGCTTCTGTCGTCTGATCATGTTCCTGCGCGGCCTGGGGTTGTACGCCTCTGCCTTTCTCCTCTGTGCCGTGGCATTGGAACGATGCCTGTGCCTGCTGAAGCCCATGTGGGCTCGACTGCAACGGCCACCCTGGGCTGTTCCTCTGGCCTGTGGCATCTTGTGGCTGGTAGCTGCCATCCTGTCTGCCCCATACTTGCATAGCGCCACCCTTTTGGAAATTAATGAGACTTACCAGTGCCTAGAGAGTGGGAAGTTTAACATGGGCCTGTTTGTAACAGAAACCGTGGGTGGTTTCATTGTGCCCCTGCTGGTGTTCATTGGAAGCAACATTGCCGTTTTACTCACCATTCAGCAAGTAGCGCCTCCAACACCCACCTTCTCCTCCACTTCCACCCCACGCAGGATGATCAGGATGTACCATGTGCTCTTTTTCACCATGCTTTTTTTCCTCACCTGCTGGGTGCCCTATTTTCTTTGTCGTTTCCTACGAGTCTTGGTAGAGGGACGACCTGACTGGACCAAACTGTATACAGGAGCATTATATGGCACATACATATCACTGTATCTGGTGTACATCAAGAGTGCACTAAATCCTGTGCTGTATGTGTTTGCTGCCAGAGGCTTAGGCCGCGCCGTCAGAGATTCACTTGTCTCCACTATTGAACGACTTTTCAATGATGACTCCTCAGAGTCCCTACGAAGAAAATCACTTAAGAACTCACAGATTTGACGGGGAGTTTAGAGTTTTTGGTATATTAAATTTGATCTTAGGTTGTCTCCAGATAACCCACAGAGCTGAGCTCGGTAAATATTACTCCATTTAGATCTGGTATTAATATCTTTTCTCAGAAATCTGCTCCAATGTGCACAACCAAAGTGTGATTCCACCGTGAATTTTGAGTAACATGGTACCGGTACAGTTGGAACGGCTCCACCCAAAACAGCCAGCTGATTGAGCGACAGAAATACGTTACTCCCTTGCGATAGGTGTAAATATTTCAAGGCAGAGTCTTATCTCATAAAAATGGATGGATGTCTTGTCGAGACAAACAGCCACAAACCGAGCAGGAAATAAAGAGCTGCTGGATGTCCTCCTTTGTTGTCTGTCGCAACACAGCCATTGGCACAGATGGCCACGCCCCACCTACCAAGATACTGTTCGCAGTCTAAGTGGAAGTCTAACTAGGGCTTTATCGTTCCAAACTGAACCGTGCCATGATGGAAACACCGCTTATGAGTGCTGTGTTCACATAGAAATTAATGCCTTATTTGTGGGGCATGTATTACCACAAACACATCATCAGAAGCAAGCTTCAAGTTTGCGGGATGTGATGAGTCTCTTGAATGCATCTCAAAGCCACTGCTTTAGGCCAGTATTGTTAATATTGTGGTGGTGGCTACACATAAATTAAAGCATGGACGACTGAAGTTAGAGCTGTCTGCATGTATGTTAGATTACTTAGGACAAATATCAATATGAGGTCTAACAGGGTCTAAAAGTTATGTTTTGAGGAGTTGGATAGGAGGAGTTCAAATTTAAATTAGACCAAAAATCTCAACACATTACGATCTCTTGTCATGTACATGGAGAGGTTTTCCTACAGGCAGACTTGATTGATAGTTTGACTGCAGCCACTTTTGTCATTAGTACCATGTAACAAACACTTTGACGATATATTGGCAGGATAAAGTAGACAGAAACCATAACCAATACTTTTTTCCAGCCAGACCGCGAGTGTAAAAACATCAGCACCAACAGAGTGGTACAGAAGGACAAACAAAGCCACACAGGATTTCTCCACCATCGGCAAAAGATGACTGATGATGTCAAAAATGCTGCTTGTGTTGCTACATGCTGAAGGCATGGTCATAATTGGCATGAAAATGTATTCATGCATCATCTTGTCGATTGGTTTCATAGGCAGGAAACATCCTCTGCATAGATATTAACCTCAATGTCACTGATTCCAGGCCACAGAGCAACTTCTGTCGCATTACAGCCTCTAAAATAATTTTAAAAAATAACAGTATATTTGCACGTTCTTGTCCTGAAACATGGTTCTTAATGTGTTTAGTCAAACGTGAGATTTCCACGATAGAATTGGTCCTAATCTACATATCTGGTGCTACCTGCACCCACTGAGTGACATATTGAAAGTCTCTAAGCTCTAACACGACTAAGTCATCAGGATGTAAATATGTTGCAGGATCTCTTGTTGCACTGTAATTTAACTGCATCTATGACTATTTATGAAAAGATGATTGCATTATTTTTTTGTTAATAAAAGCAGAACTATCTTTTGTCATTTTGAAACAAAATAAACTTGCATTTTCTCTGCACAAAAACATTTTAATTAGACCAGATCAAACAGTCACTACTTCTCCTGTACTTCATACTTTTTTACAGCACACAAGCAAACATGAGCAATTTGTCTTCACTGGCAAGTACATGATCAGTTTTAATGAGGTTTAGATATATGAACTTTGTTGTCAAATAATAACCTTTCAATGAAGATACTCACATTTAACTAAATGCTGAACTGGAGGCAGAAAATGAAAGTGGCCATAAGCAACATCATTAAGCGCGAGTAAAAGTTTATTTTTAAGCAGACCGCAACATTTCTTTACTTGTTTTAACTTCTTCTGTTGTTGTAGGGCAAGTTGAGGTTTTTTCAAGTGTTGCTGTATGAATTACTGACAGATTAGCAACACCGTCTTTGCAGACGGTGCCACCGCACCTCCATTTCCGTGAACTTGCCTCAGATGCTCTCAGTGATATCAGGAAAATGGAACATGTTTCAGGCTCTTAACAAAAAGCTCATGTTAAAAAAGAATACAATATCTTATGAATACGGTTGATACTTTTTCTTGCCACTAGACAGCCTTTTCTGGCCAGTTTGCAATACGGTCACTTTCTTGTGCCAAAGCCCATAGGGAGAAATCCGCATTTTTAGCTTACACAGGAGCTTCCGGTCTACTGCTGCCTCAATTAGAACATTTATGTCACTTAGGTGAATAGAAATAAAAAATAAGACAGGGACATGTTTTTAAGAGATCATAGACTAAAGCAGATGTAGAATTTATTTATTCTTGGCTAAAATCGGTTTTCTCCTCCATCCCCATATTAACGCGGACCCGCGTTGGTACACAGATATGGCAGCAGCCGCAGCAGTGTGCTCGACAAAGCCAGTGTTGGCACCTTATAAGACCGTAAATGGCACTTTATATGGATTACATCCAATTATTTTTGTTGGATTTGTTTAGCGCCCATGATATTAAACCACAAAAAGTACAGCTATGTGACACTGAGAAATGTTTCCCCGTCACACTAACATAGCAAACATTGTGTGCGCACTGCTTACACCTGTTCACTTCCCTTTGTTCCAAGACTTCAGAGTTCAGAGCTGTGTAAACAGAGATTGGGCTAGCTTCCTTCAGAGTGAGGTTCACCACTGATCGGAGTAAAGCCAGCAGTTACAGTTCATCAGCGTGTTTGTGTGCATGAAGAAGCAGCACCTGTGCATTCTGTATGGCCTCCGATTTCTGCAGGAGTTCTCCCAGTCTTTGTGCAGTGGCCTCACGCTCATTGTCTGGTATTGTTTTTCTCATTAAAACCTGGGGAGGAAACACAAGATATCATTTAGCACTACTGTGCGATTCCACGAGAATGTGAAATGAGTCATCCACAGACCTCTGCACTTCACATTCTCTCTGAGACTTACGAAATACACTTGTCTTTGTTTTTTACAATAAACAGAAGTTGCATCAAAGTGAACATGTTTAGACTTACCTGTCAGGAACTGACTCGGACACATTCATATCTTACTCACAAGAAAGAGAAAATAATTTGAATAAATATCTGTATTGCATTACATTTGTTGTTTTAGCAATACTGTAATGACCATACATTCAATATTTTTCAATCTCTCTATTATAATACAACTTGAAAATAGAGGAAATATGTATGCAGCATAAGAAAACAGCTTATTCAGGCTCAATTGTCAAGTATTTTGTATGGCCTCCTCATACTCAGGACTATATTAAACCTAAATGGCCTCCAACCCTTAATAATGTAATTGGCAATTCCTGAATATAATGGCTGGCTTATTTACGACATACTTTAGCATTGCTTATAGGGCTGCAACTATTGATTACTTTCTCGACAAATTAAGTACTTGTTTGGTCCACAAAAATGTCCGAAAATGTTAACAGATGTCTCGTTTTTTCCACAACATGATTCCATTTTAACGATTTGTCAAATGTAGCAAAGAAACTAGAAAATATTCAGATTTAAGAAGCTTGAAAATCAGAAAGCTTGTTTTAATCATTTAAAATATAATAATAATAATAAAAATTGATTCTGAAAATAGTTGACAATTCATTTAGTAATCGATTCATCTTTGCAAACACGTTTGAGTTTTACGGAAGAGGATTAGGGCCACGGAGGAAAAAAAAAATTGAGTTCTGACTTTAAACTCAGAATTCTGACTTTAATCTCAGAATTCTGACTTTAATCTCAGAATTCTGACTTTATTCTCAGAATTCTAACTTTATTCTCTGAATTCTGACTTTATTCTCAGAATTCTGACTTTAATCTCAGAATTTTGACTTTATTCTCAGAATTCTGACTTTAATCTCAGAATTTTGACTTTATTCTCAGAATTCTGACTTTATTCTCAGAATTCTGACTTTAATCTCAGAATTCTGACTTTATTCTCAGAATTCTGACTTTATTCTCAGAATTCTGACTTTATTCTCAGAATTCTGACTTTAATCTCAGAATTCTGACTTTATTCTCAGAATTCTGACTTTAATCTCAGAATTCTGACTTTATTCTCAGAATTTCTGACTTTAATCTCAGAATTCTGACTTTATTCTCAGAATTCTGACTTTATTCTCAGAATTCTGACTTTAATCTCAGAATTCTGACTTTATTCTCAGAATTCTGACTTTATTCTCAGAATTCTGACTTTAATCTCAGAATTCTGACTTTAAAGTCAGAACTACGGGTACACCGTAAGGACCACTTCCCTTTTCATGCAGGTGGGAGAAACGCAGGGTGGCAGAAGATGTCCATCGGCGATTTTTTGCGTGTTCGGGGGGTCCCAGAGGAAGCTATTTCTTTAATGGAAGACCAAAAGGTGAGTGAAAATGAAATACGTGTTGTTTAGGTGTTCGGAGTAGCACGCCCAGGTTAACACCCGCTTACACATTAATGATGTTAGAGACAGTAAAGACCCGCTGCGGTAGTCGGCTAATTTTGGTCTTTGTGTAGTCAATTGATAATAATGCATTTATTTTGCATACGGACCAAAACAACATAATGGCATGGTCACGTTCATGTAGCAATAACATACTATCCACCACTTGTAGCTTAGCTTCCGAAGCTACTCCCGTTTGCCAACATAAACAAACGGATATAAACTAAGAAAACACAAAATCGTGTGGCGCATATGTACTTTTCTCAACTAAGATCTTAGTGATAAAGTAGTGATTTGTAGCGTTTGCTGGGCTGCGGTCAGTGCCGCTCACGGTACCACTGCTGTGTTAATTTCTTCTTTGTGTAGTCTACTACAGCGTCCGTCACTCATATTTCCAAGCCACTACTGCCCCCTATTGGCGGAAAATGGTATAGCACTAGTTATTTCAGGGGAGTTTCAAATACTAGAAATGTGACAGAAACCCATTTGAATAAGAACAAAACTATACATATACAAAATACCGTTCATCTGTTTATCTAAATAATTACACAGGCATGCCCCTCCTTACAATCAATTGGCCTGTCAATTTGTTGTTTGATCCAATAACAGAACATTGTTTCGGTGTGTTAAAGTTTTATTTAGAATGATCCAGCCATTTAGCTCCATTCACCCTAATTCTCTCAGGTACCAGAGGGCTGGTCAAATAGCCATGGATTTCCCACTATGAAATGGTTTGACAGAAATAAATTAGATAATATCAGGTCTGATTGCAGTATTCAGATACTCATAATAAGTCAGTGAATGTGTAGTCTCACATTGAAAGGGTTATCACTACCTAGCTTGACACCAGTGTACTGATTTAAGGGGCTTAACCTCAACATTATGTTTGCAATGTGTACGTAGAAGAAAATAATTGTCTTTTATTCATTCTTCTTCACAGATTGACAGTGACGTCATTGAACTGATGGATGATGTGACTCTGGTAGACCCATGACTGGAGACCAAATTGCCCTCTCATGATTATTAGATAGATAACAATGCCTGCAATGACAGAATTGGATAACTTGATTAAAATGGAAGTGTACTCCCAAAGGCCAGCTTACATGTGATGAGACTGTTTTTGAACTGTGTTGTTTGCTGATGGAAGAGAAGAAGGGATGGGATGCCCCAGCAGATCCTCTATCTGCAACTGAACTATACATCATGTTAAGAGAGGAACTACTGAAAATTATTTGATCAATGGACAAATCCAATTTTTACGAAATACAACATTAGCCCCAGTGATATAATTTAATAGTATTTGTCTTATCTTGTCAGTATGGACAAGTATGGCTATACTGCAGGTGTTTTAAGAATGTGAAGTAATAGTAATTAAGTAATAAAGTAATGCATTTTGGGTGCAATCAAACACAATGCCTCCTTTTTGTTTTATCATCTTTCACTATTGTTTTTCAATCCAGCTGACAATGAATTAATTTGTAACATTCTATTAACACTGTATTTTAAACCTTATTTAGCCCATCACTTTTTACAAATGGATAGGGAGCTTCATCAACATTCAACTGAAGAACTTGATACAAATGTGATTGAAAAAGCACTAACCCTAACCCAAAACATTTTATTAACATTAAAGTAACATTCCAATGCATAAAGTAGCATTTTACAGTCAACGAGGCTTTACTAGAGATCTCAACTAAAGTAATAGTCATGAGCTAAAAGCAGTTACTGAGTGAAAAGCATACAATTTAATTTTGATGGTAAATGAAAAAACTTAAAACTTTAGCCTTAGAGAGTCTCATGTAGCCTCTTTTTCATAAAATATCTTCTACATCAATGACCTAATGTAACATATTAACATTTCAGGTAATACCAGCTACTCAACTAGGGTCTGTAGTATCACAAAATACCTCCCATTTCATCCATAAACATGGTGTAGAATAAAGGCAAGTGTTAATGCGTAAGAAGATGTGCATACAGCTATACTAAAGCTATACTCCAGACTTGCTTATAGCAACAAGGAAATACTTTCTGGTATTGTAATGATAACAAAACACCTGAAAATATAACAATGTGGAACAAGGAAGACTCAACAATTACAGCACCTGCTATTATCAAATTGGTTGACACATTAAGTGTGTAATATAAGAACACAAAATTATCAAACTGAATTGTTTAGTGCTTGTGCAATAACAATCATATTGTCCAAAATTAGAAGAGATTACATCAGTTTGTGGTCTGTTAATATGAGATCACGACCAATAAGGACAGATGCAGAGTAGCTATATCTTCATAAGATTCAACTGAGACGTGGTGTCACAAGATACTGTAAGACCATCATCATTTTGGTTGATGAACGAACATGTGGTACCAAGAAAATATGACATATACATCAGAATAGCTTCAGTATTTACTATATACACTAATTTGCTTTTGCTATCTAGGAAGTGATATTTTAGCAGTCATCAGCTAAAGTACCTGCATGAAAAGGGACTCTCCCGCGAAGTGGTCCTTATGGTGTACCCGTAGTTCTGACTTTAAAGTCAGAATTCTGAGAATAAAGTCAGAATTCTGAGATTAAAGTCAGAATTCTGAGTTTAAAGTCAGAATTCTGAGATTAAAGTCAGAATTTCTGAGATTAAAGTCAGAATTCTGAGAATAAAGTCAGAATTCTGAGATTAAAGTCAGAATTCTGAGAATAAAGTCAGAATTCTGAGAATAAAGTCAGAAATTCTGAGAATAAAGTCAGAATTCTGAGATTAAAGTCAGAATTCTGAGATTAAAGTCAGAATTCTGAGAATAAAGTCAGAATTCTGAGATTAAAGTCAGAATTCTGAGAATAAAGTCAGAATTCTGAGATTAAAGTCAGAATTCTGAGTTTAAAGTCAGAATTCTGAGAATAAAGTCAGAATTCTGAGAATAAAGTCAGAATTTCTGAGATTAAAGTCAGAATTCTGAGATTAAAGTCAGAATTCTGAGAATAAAGTCAGAATTCTGAGATTAAAGTCAGAATTCTGAGTTTAAAGTCAGAACTCAATTTTTTTTTTTTTCCGTGGCCCTAATCCTCTTCCGTAGAGTTTAACTCAATAGAAGATGATATCAGAATTTGTCAGATGTGGGAAGGATAGACATGACTAACTTTGCAAAGAACATCAAAAGCGAGCCGCAGCCTACAACCTTTGCACAACACTGACAAAAAGTTTCTACATGCACAAAATACAAAAAAATGTCAATGATTCATCCAATATTGTAATAAAACTTGTATAATAACAGAACAAGTCAAGACTAATATGTTTCACCACTCACCTCTAATGTTGGTTCATCTGCTGGTGGGCGATGAGGGGGAAGGTTGAGAACTGTTTGTTCACTTTGCTGTAAGCTCTGTGTAAACAGACAGGAAGACAAGAAGTTCTGAGGAAGTAGTATTTAATACATTTCTCTCCCCATTTAAAGGTCCAGTGTGTAAGGGAATCGGGGAAACGGTGGTCCTTTATCTCTGTTTCAGTAATAAGCTTCCACTTCAAAATGCTAGTTTGTCCATTCAGGCTTCTGTAGAAACACAATGGTGGCCTCCAAACAGAAAGACCCTCCTCTAAATTACATAACAGCCGTATTCCAAGGCTAGGAGAGACACAAAAAGCAATTATACACTTACACAAACATACATATCGTTACCTAGATGTTACACACTGGACCTTTAATGTTAAGACAGAGAAGAAACATGAGTTTTTTTCCTGATTGAGAACGAAACAAAGACAGAAAGAACCGAGAAAGAACAAAACCCCGTCAGACCACAGAAAAAAGCCACATTTTGACAGCTGAACCACCAACACTTGCTGAGAGACACACATGTCAAACCCTCGGTTATTTCTAGAAAAGTGTAGAAGACGCACTAAGGAACAAAATCCTACAAAGTGAATGCAGAATTTTTGAAACATACAAGCCTGTAATAAGAGCCAGTTCAGCACAAACTTTTTTTTTTTATGTACCTCTTTGGCTTTCTCCTCCTCATCCTCCACCTGGTCTCTGAGCGTTGCGCATGTTTGCTGTAAAGACACGGTCTCTTCCTCCGTCTTCTCCAGAGCAACTATCACAGATTTCAAGTCGCTCTATAAACAAAAATACGCAGAAATGTGACATAAAACCAAGATACTACAGACACATTATTACTCATTCATGACTGGCACTGACTGATACTCATAGTGATTATTTCTCCTGTTGTAGAAGTAGCATTCATACAGCAGAGAACATCTACACACAGAATACTGTCAGCTTCACACAACTCTCTCTGAGGTTGTGTCGGGCAACATTAGATTAGGTTAGACTTTACTGATCCCACACTGGGATCATTTGCTTGCCAAAGCAGCAAAAAATGTCTGAGATGGACTAGTGTCAAATTCAAAGAAGAAACTAATAGAAGAATATAACGCTATGCTAGAAAATATTCACATTTACTCCCATCTACACCTTTTATGTCAATATTGAACTAGTAAATTGAGACTGCTGCAAACAAGTTGCAGGGAAAACACGGAACACAAATGCAGTATGTGCCCACAAACGTTTTCAGAAGTGAATCCTACTGCTCAAAAGAAAAAAACACTCTCTCAGTCAGGTCTGATAGTATTGCTGGACATAAACCGTTTGCAGAGAAACGACAGCATGTAAATAATGTTACACTGTTTTTGTTCACGGATGCAGAAGTTACACACTGCAGCTTTAAAAAGTGGATTGTAAATTCATTTAGCATTAAAAGTCTAATGAACTGATCATAAAACGGATTGAGACCTGAGACCACAGAAGAGGTCAGATTTCAGATTTCATGCAGCCCACCACTTAATGAGTTATTTTTCTCCATGTTGGTTTATAGATATTTTTTGCATCATCAATGTTTTTCTTGTCAGTTGCATATACTTACAAACATTTAATTATGAAATTCTGTCACATATTGTTATTGCTTTATCACTCTGGAGCAGGTCATTTGAGTTTGGGACCCTTGGACTACAGTGAAAATATTCACCTCCAGTTTTTCCAGAGTCTTCTTTCCAACCTCCAAGTTCTTACTCTCCCTCTGCTGGTGGTGAGATGAACACTCCATATGTTTATGTTTCTGGACTGGAACACTGAGCTGTGCACACTGAGCCAGGAACCTACAGCAGTTTGTAAAAATATGTCATTTAAAAACAGAAAATCGATATTTATATAATGTCATATATTTCTCTTTCTGACACAAAGCATAATATTGGTGTAGTGACAACCAGTCGTATTGGGTTAGAGCTAGCTATAACAATTTACAGCACTTCATGCCACTTATTTACATATATTTTGACCCACTGCTCACCTGACTTTCATCATGTTCAGATGTTCCTGACTCTCTTTCTTCTGTGTCTTCTTCAAAGCAAGAGTAGCTCTGTTAACACAGGAGAAAACTAATTTGGTTTCACCTTGGTTAAATAAAGAATGTGTATCCACCTGAACATCACCATACAGCATAAGCCAAATCAGTCTTTTTTTTTTTTCAGAATATCTTCAGTGCTCATCTGTGATACTTACAGAACTGATAGGTCCATTATATTCTCCAGAGCAGTGATGGTAGACGGTGGCATCAGCTTCCAGTTTTCCTGTCCTTTAACTTTCTTAGGTAGGGATGACGATCGACCAACAGCTATCAGACAAAATAAAAATAAAGGCATAAGTGCTGGTATCTGGTTTCTTTTATGGACCAAACCTACAGTATGCTGGGGTTGGGGCAAAAAATACTCTACAGACCCCTTGCATGTATTATTCACTGAATATGAGCTGTTGCCATGAAATAGACGTTTCAGAGAACGCCTGCTAAATGAGGTGGAGTTGAAGTAGGTTTAGGGGTTACACTGTGTGCAGTATTGTACTTCAACCAAAATGTTGTGTTGTGATGACATATACATTGTGTGTTAGGTTTGACGGCAAGTGCTGTTGTCCCACGTCTGATGTCATGTGTTTGGTTCAATTAGTTATCCTATGCAGACATGTGTTTGTTTGTGTTGTGTTTGGAAAAAAACTAATTTCAGAGTAGTCTGAAGTAAAATCTAATAATATAATAAAGCCTAAAATAGCATCTCGTACCTTTTCTCTTTTGTCCCGGTTTGGCACCGTTGTTTTCACCGAGCTTCTTCTCCTGAAGTAAAAAAAAACCAAACAAACAAAAACACATGAAGCATTGGGAGAAGCTAACAACTGTTAACCAGATGCTAAAATAGGGCATAGTCGTTATCTCACCTGTTGTCCCGTTTGTTTTTGTTTCACTGTCTCGTCCATTTTTCTCTTTTTCTTCAGGTTTGGAGCTTTTGAAGACGTCCGGTTTGACCCTCGCACAGGTTTCATATCTGCTAAACTAGTTTCAGGAACAACGTCAATGCAGAGCAACGAGCAGGCTAAGCTAACGTTACAGTTGCTGACCCTGGTTGAGGAAACGACACAAATGTGTGTTCTCTGTGTTTAAAAGCGAGTATTAAACGTCAACCGTTGCATAGCGTTGTCAACAACACGGTTGTTTTGGTCAAAACAAAACTCTTTCGTCTTTCCCGCTTCTATTTTCGAATACTTCCGCTTACAGCAGTGCGCGTGCGCAAACACTGAATTGTGGCGTGTGGTCCAATCTCACTTTTAAATCTAAATAAACGGATTTTACTACATATTATGGCAAGGCGCTGATTTATTAGCTAGTCTGAAAAAAAATTCAGGCATATACAATGATATTCTTTACTCTTTCTTGGATGAATGAGACCAATTTTCTATGGAAGCTCATTTTCACCAGTTGAAAAACAAAAATACATAATATTAAAGTCATAATGACTTATTTTCTCACAATTAAGACTTGTCTCATAATAAGTAATCAATTTCATAATTTCATAAAGTCATAATTTTGAAAAGGTAACTCATTATTATGATATGGTGTCTCATAATTATGTGTTTGCCACTTTAAAAACATGTGTATGTATGTAAAAATATATGTATGTCATAATTACGAAATAGGAAGTAATTGTAATTAAGTATCTCATAATTATGACTATTAGTAAGTCATATACTGTATATGAGATAGTAAGTCATAGTTATGATAAAGATTATCATTAGTATAATATTGTAAGTCACAATGTCATAACATTTCATAATTATGATCTTTTTTCCTCATAATACTTTTTTTTTTTTTTTAATAATTAAAACATATTTAAAATCAAGTTTTCAGACTTTTCTGTTCCTCAAATGTGAATATTTTCTAGTTCCTTTGCTCCGTACCACATAAAGGAATCATTCAAACTGAATCATTTTGGTTTGTGGACAAGACAAGACATTTGAGAATATCATAATTTCCAGGTTTGAGAAACACTAATCAACATTTTTTGACATGTTACGCACCAGTCGATAAATCGACTTTGAAAATAATTGTTAGTGGCAGCCCTAGTATTAGTCTTGTGGGTACAAAATTACCCAATAAAAAAACTCAAATTCAAGTGTGTTGCAATACTTTGGTCACCGGATGAGGAAAGCTTTCAAAATCTAGTTTATTGGTTGTTTTGAACAGAAAAGAAGGGTAAAAAAATGAACATAAACCAATATAAAAATCCAAATATGACATGACTGAAAGACAGAGGTTTCCAAACATCAAAAACAGTGTGGTCAAGACGATTGAATTTAGGTTTGTGAGGTGGATCACACTCTCCCCGGCAGGTGAAATTTTCCTGTGAAACGTCCATGGTTGTGCAAATCATTGGGACTGACCACCCTCCTGATCCCAAGCATGTTTCCCTGCACAATCTCCTTAAATGTCCAGGGATTCTGGTTGTTCTGCTCGATTTCCTCCTGCTTCTTGTGCATGGTGGCTAGGCTCTCTCTGCTCATTACCTGAAACAAACAAAAAGCAATCAAATAGTCTAATCTATACACGGCAAAGAGGAAGTAATCATCAGTACAAATGTCTTATATATACTTATTTCAAGATTTGTGTAAAAGAAATATCAGTCACACATATAAAGTAACCTCTCAATAGTGTTTTTGTGATGATATCTGAGGACACATTGAGGATGGTTTGGGAGCATTAGACCAGAAACTTAGAGCTGCCAATACTATGTATATGGGATGTACGCTATTATCATCTTTAAGTCTGGTTCTGTCAGAGATTTCTACCTGTTAAAAGGGATTTTTTCTCTCCTCTGATGCAGAGTGTTTGCTCATTGTGTGAATTGCTGGGTTTCTCTGCTCTCAATGACGTTGTATATGTACAGCACCTTGAGATAATGTATGTTGTGATTGAAATTGAATTAAATGAACTCTGCAGTTGGGGAAAAACATATTAGGGCTTAACAATTAACAGAAATTATATCGAAATCGCAATACGGCCTATTGCAATTTTCAAATCGCAGGAGGTGCGATATTCGTTAAAGCCAAGATGTGTGTCAAAATATAATTTTTGATTAATTATTGTCTTGATCTATCGAGCACATTTTACTCTACAGACTGAATAGAACATTGTGTCTTAAAGATCTGCACAAATATCAGAAAATAATCCTTTTAAAGGTGCCATATGTAAGAATGTGGCCAAAAACGGTTACTACATTCAAATTCAAAATACTGAGGTCTTTTAGGTTTCGTTTTCTGGCAACCCGTGGTTGCTCGGCATCTGAGACTCTACTGACTGCAATGATCGGTAGACGGTGGTAGGTGGCGCCACATGCCAAAACATGTTTTCGAAACATAAACATGATTTGCAGTCTGCAAAAAAATGTTTTTAATGCAAGTATTTTGGCTGTACCGTGTTGTTGGTGAGTTCAGTTTCACTATTCCCTTAGATATCGCAAATCATATCACAATCCTATCGCAATTCCTGTCCAAAATAATCACAATAAGATATTTATATATCGGTATTGGTTATTGTCCAAAGCATTCCCAATATATTGGTATATCTGATATTGGCAAATATGGTGCATCCCTAGTCCATACATGATCTGATCGCTCAGGACCAATGTTAACACCACGTCCAAACTCGGTCATATACCCCAGTACCATTACTATAAGATTAGATGACACAGCAATTGGCAAATAATGTACACACTATATATCTGTCATCTCACCTTGGCAGGAAACGGGAGCTTCTTTGCCACTTCAGTCAAGAACTGCTCAACCTCCGCGAGCTCCACCTTTCCTCCCAACTCCACGATCAGACGACCGTAGCGGACCGGCGTCACGTAGTGGTCGATGGCTCCCTTCCCTCCGCCCATACGCTGCCCCAGACCTTTACGCGTGATGGGTTTGTACGGGGCACTGATGCGCCAGCGGGCAAATGTAGTTTGGGCATCCATCTTGCGATTGATTGTTAGACGAATCATCTCGATGTGGCCCCAATGCAGGTAGCCACCTCCCATGGCCTGAGGGAAAGGAAATCGAGCGAGAGATAAGGTTAGTTAAAGCTGTAGTGCGTAACTTTCAATGATTTATGGTGATATTCTGCCTCTGTTAACAGGTAAAACATGGAATATTATTTGTTTGTCGAGTCCTTCATCTGAAAACGGGGTCTGACAAGCAAAACTATCAGACCTGACTGATGGAGAGTTTGTGTCAACTATTTTAATTAAAACGATTAAATCAGTTTGAGTTTTTAGCTTCTTAAATGTAAATATTTTATGATTTCCTTGTTGCCATCAAACAACAAAATAAGTCATTTGAGAACATCATCATTTTGAGGTTTGGGAAACACTTTGGGAACATTTTGAGGAACAAATCAGTACTTGATTAAAATATTTTTAATTAAAATAATTAACAGATAAATCAATTATGAAAATTAACGTTAGTTACTGTAAATCCACTAGGGATGGGGCCGATCCGATCCAGTATCGGTATCGGGTTCAGATACAGACGAAATTGACGAATCGGAAATATCGGATCCAACTGTCAAGATGTCCGATCCGATAAGTCTGTGCTTTAATGTTGTCTGCTGAAATGTCTCCACAAGTGATTCCCTGGCTGCTCTGCTAGCTGGCTGCAAAAAGTGGAATGGATTTCCTATATGGAGGCGTGTCTCAATGAGGCGCGGAGTAATGATGCACAAGCCGTTCAGGAAATCTATTCCAGGGTTTACAGCCAGCTGGCAGGTGCGCATGATTGACCAGGAGTTCACCTGCAGCTCCTCTGCAGCCAACATAATCCCAGCCGTCACCATTTTAAAACACCTGCTCGCTGAGGTGAACATTACTGACAGCGGCATTAAAAAAAATGAAAATCACACTCCTCCAAGCCAGGGTTTGTGTTAGCCGGTATTTGTGGTTTGTGGATTGAACATCCACAGCTCGTCTGTTACTCCGTTTATGTGTGTGTCTGTGTGATTCTCCGTAAATAAAGTAAGATGGATCTCACTCGTGCGGCAGAATTGTGTGTTCGCAGTATTTAGGTTTATGACATAAAGTCGGTGGATTTGTCACTGTAAAGTCGTTCATATCATACTTCCCTGTATAAATGAGTTTAGTTATTATTAAAGCCTTATATAAAATCAACAATAATGACGATAATATTAAAGCAAACAGAAAACAGCAAACAGAACATCCATATCGGAATTGTATCGGTATTGCCAGATATCCAAATTCAGGTATTGGATCAGAAGTGAAAAAAAGTGGATCGGTGTGCCCCTAAAATCCACCTTCCATTTCAAAATAAAACTGCCTTGTGCAACCTTAAATTATAATGTTATTTGAATGTAGAGCCGAAACTAAATGATTATTCTCATAATCAATTCATCTGTACATTATTTTCTTGATTAATTGAGCCACTTGTTTGGTCCATAAAATGTCAGACAACCTGGAAATTGTGCTTTTGAATGTCTTGTTTTGACAGACAAACCAAAATGATAATTTATTTTTTTTATCACATTTAAGAAGCTGAAAGATTTAAGAAACTTAAACAATTGTGAAAAGTATTTGAAAAACACTAACGAGCCCAACAAATCACTTGCGGGAATGTCACTGGGTGCCGCTAGATCTAAATGTCGCTACACTGACAAACACAAACTTCTCATATGAAATAAATGTACTTACCACAATAGCGTACTGTCCTATTGTGAAGGTATTTGCTGCCTTTGCTGGACCTTGGATATCTCGCAGCTTCTTCATCTCTTTCGTGGCCTTTTTTAAGTTTGGCACCTTGTTGATGACCTTCAGTTTCGGTTTCTCCGGCAGAACCACATCTTCATGTGTTTTAAAAAAAAAAGGGCACGAGGAATCATAAGAACAAAAATTAGCACACTTTAATTTTCCGATGACTTTTGAAATCACCACAGATGAATAACTAGATGATGATTGATTACCACTGTAGTCTGGAGGGATATCATATGTCTTCAGCCCGGCAGCCATGACTTTCAAATGGCTGAACAAGGGGCCTGTGAAATGAAAAACGGTGAAAACATTTTTGTGATCCTTGACACTTAGATTAAATGATTGAAATGAGTTAAAGTCGTAAAACAAGTGTACGACACGATTAAGAAGGTCTCGAGTAAACATGGTGTAAAAGACCTTTTTCATAGCAGATATTAATATAAAAAAAACAGTCGGACAATCCCAGGTTTTACTAGTAACATTGACGGAGGGTTCTACTCCAGGGAGTGCCAGAGTTGTGCTATGGTTCAAGGGTAAATTACGCTAAATACTTGACACTTAAACCTATGGAATATACAGTATGTACCATTTCCTCAAGAAATTGTTATTTTAAAACTGCATACATGTTCCCCATATTTTCCCAATAAAGTGATTTAGGAATAATTATTCTGTAGAGTCATTATAGCTTGTTTTAAACAAAATCTTATTCTTCAACATGCAACATAGTCAACAGTCTTTTTTTCAGTTCCTTTAACTAAATGATTCCACAAAATTCTCCCACTATAATATTATCTTTTTTATTGTATGTATTGATGACTTTGGCCATTATCAGACCTACACCATAACTTATATTTATCTTATTTAATTTATATTTTTTACCCTTTAAATAATTCAATTTGACTGTATGCTATGTGTTTGGTTTTTAATGTCTCTGTACAACAGTGTAAATTCGGACTGCAACGATTAATTATTGATTGATAACTACATTAATTCATTCATCATCAACTATTATAATGAACAATTACATCAGTTTAATTGGGGGGTTTATACTGATTAAAACAGGTTCTCATTCATTTTCACTAAATAAGACGTTCAAAGAACATCATCATTTCGAGGTTGGGAAACACTGATCTGACATTGTGTGATCTTCGATTATTTGAGAAAAATAATCTTCAGATAAAGCCATTACAGGGCTGCCACAATAATCGATTACTAAATTAACTGATTTTCAGCTCTTATAATGTGAATATTTTTCTGGTTTATTTGTAAATTTGTAAATTTATTTGTAAATTTGTAAAGATGAAAACTTAATAATTTTGACAAGACATGTGGAGGTTCTGTCAACAAATATAATCAACAGATTAATCGATTATAGAAAGAGTCCTTTTCAAAATAAAGCTGCATTACAATATAACGTTTTAATCGTTTGAGGGCGACGTTGAAGAGCGATTACAAGTGTACAGTTATTTGCGTGTTAATGTGCACACTTAACAGTTTAATAACGTCGATACATACACCTCACAAACATTATTTGCCATTTCATTAGATGGTTACCTTGCCGGTGACCGCAGGCTCTACATACAGCGGTCAGTCCGCCGACAGCAGTCTTCGTTATGAAGGAAAACATTGTGTTTTACCGTGGAGAAAATACTAAAATCCTTCCTGTAATCGCTATGTCAACATTTACAGAGACTTAACTGAACTGAAAACTACCAACATAGCTGAGAAGACCATGCTCCAAACAAGGTCGCTGTTGCCATTGCTGCTGTGCTGCTTCCTTCCGGCACCACAGTTAAACCGGATGTACAGATCTACAAACTTCCTGTACGCTAGTTTTTCCATAATAAAAGCATAACCTCACATATTAATTTTGTTGATGAATCCAGTAATCGTTTTCCATGAAATGTCAGAAAATGTAGAAAAATAGTGATCAGTGTTTGTCAAAGCTGGAAACGATGATGTTCTCAAATGTACGGTCTTGTTTTTGTGCACAAAGGAAAATGATTCAGTTTTAATGATTTCTTTGTTTTATGGTGCAAAGAAACCAGAAAATATTCACATTTAAGAAGCTAAAACAATCAGAAATGTTGTTTTAAAAATGAAAAACCAATCATCAAAATAGTTGACGATTCATTTAGTAATCGATTATTCGAGTCCCAGCTTGCTGAAGATATATTCATGGACAAGTTTTTTCCAAATCCGGCTGAGACACAAGTCCTTTAATCCTTGATATATTCTTAAGGTCGTAGTAGGCCGACTTTGTAACTGTTTTAATGTGGCTGTTGAAGTTCTTCTTTACGTGGTATAATTGTTTCGATCTCCAAATGAACAAGAAGTGAGAAAACAAATAACTGGATGGTTCTTGATGAAATATAAACGTTTATTATCACAGCACACTAGAGTACACTAGATCTTTAATATACTGTACAGCTCATTTCCATAGGAAATATTGAAATATTTTCAGGCATTTTCAGATTTCTTTTAATTCACGTCAAACAGAGTTATAAGAGAAATCATAAAAGTAAAAATGTCCTATTGGTAATAAATTAAACTAAGGGAGCTTTAGCAAATTCTATGCCACTGCATGCATTTGTCATTCAATCTCAAACGAATGATCACAGTCTCACACTTTGAGTGAAGTGTTTTGTGTGCTGCGAACAAAGTTTGTCTTAATATTCAGGTCAAGGGTCGTGTGTTGTTTAGCTTCTATTGAAAAACGGTGGTAGATGCCAGTTAGAGAGAAAACATTGTGATCGCAGAGCGCACACACATAAACACAAACACAGTGGGCATATTCTTCTTCTTTGGGCGTCTCCCTTTAGGGGTCGCCACAGCAGATGTCCTCTCCCTTGTGTCCTCTTCTGTCACACATCTGTCCTCGTGTCCTCCTGTGGACGCACCGATGAGTCTAAATTCCGTGGTAGAGCAGATCATACTTGGGAACATTCCGAGAATCTATTGGACTCTGAACAATCATCTTTCCTCGCATGGCTCCTCTGTAGATGACTTCTATCAGATCAATGAAATCCTGCTTCGTCTTAAAACTGCCGACAAACTTGGTGTGATCTGGGGAGCTGGAAGCGAAAAGAGGAAACGGTTATTCATGTTAAAGGAATAAATTATCTGTGACTCTGTGGTTACGTCACTCCAAACTGTAAATAAAGCCGTAAATTATAGTGAAAGGAGACAAACTCTGATACGGTTAATTCACTGACCCATAATCCACTTTCATGTGCTGCCCATTGAAAAAGAAAACAGTGGAGGGGATGTAACTGATGTCGAAGTATCTAGTGTAGACCGGAGCTTTATCCACATCCACAATGTAGATGGACGCCATGTTGCTGAGGTCATGGGCGGTTTTTGACAACTGTGAAAAAAACATATAAACAAGTGAAAAATAAATGTTTACAAATCCCCAGGCAATGTGCATATGTCATCATTGTTCAATATTCAGTTGCATTCAAATATGTTATCGTTTTGTGTATGTCCATACATCCAGTGTTGTAATATAAATGTGTAAAAATACTTTCTGTACAAAACCCACGTATCAGTATAAAATACTGATACGTGGGTTTTGTCAGTATTTTATATGTAAACATATGTATGTATATAAAATACTGATACGTGGGTTTTGTACAGGAAGTATTTGTACTTTGTTATATTACAACACTGGATGTATGGACATACACAAAACGATAACATATTTGAATATACATACATATATACATATGTATGTATATGTATATATATACACACATATATATATTCCTCTATCTATCTTTGCTATTCGTTACTACCAAATCAAATCAGAAGAATAAGAGTTGCTAACGGGCTATGGAGCTATTCAGTCTTAATGAGCTGCTAAACGCTATAGTTTTACCATTCACCCACAATCTTCAAGTTGAAAGACAACTCGTTCATCATTTTTGAACCATGGTAACCGTAATATTATAATAAGTGACTTCAACTTCTACCAAGTTCTGGTAAGACACTTGTACTTTCACACAAGTTTCCCTTTCGGGTACTTTATACAAGACTACATACACCCCTATACTTTGCTCTTTTTCTTTTTTATATTCCTTTCTTTGTAAAGCGTGTTGTCGTTTGACCATACATTTTTCTTGTCGTATTGCATGTGTATTGTGTCTTTTCTAACACACGGAGCAAAAAAATGCCACTTACTATCTCGTCGAGCTGGAGACAAATCGAGTCTTCGTCTCTGCCGAACCTCAAGACAAGGACTTTCTCCGCAACGCATTTGATGACTTCGTCGATGTCTTTTTTACAAGTTAATTTGGGCAAAAACAGGCTCATTTTAGCAGCTAACTAAACTAGCGTATGTCGGTAGGAAATTACGTCATTGTCGCTGTGTGTGCAGCGCCGTAAAAGGTCCACCTAGAAACTACATTCATTTGAATTTATCGTAGAAATAAACTCAGATGAACGTTGCCTCTCTTTTTCATATTGAGGTGCCATGTAGAAACAAACATAAAGTAAATATTTAGTGGGCTGAAATGTTGCCTTTTAAACTAGGGTGGAAAATCTAGGCAGTACGGCATATTTTAGTGTGACACCATGCAACAACGTGACCTTCCCCTAATTTTGACAAGCATGGACGCCGAGAGGAGCCAAGTCAAGTCGGGAGGATATTTTAAAGCATTTTGTTGGATTTAATTTGCTTTTGTGACCTTTCTGTAAAATGAAAAAGAAGCGGGGGCTCTTCAGTAAGTTATTTTGTGTCATTTAAGTGATCCCTGACACAGTTGCAGCCTGTGTTCCGTAGTTTTCAGTTCTCAGCAGATTAAAAGCCACATATCGCGATGTTTCGGCTCTCCACCGCCCGCAGCCTCCACGAACTCTACAGATATGGAGAGTTTGTTTCATTCCGTCTCCCAAAAAAGCAGCTCATAACTTTCCACCACCCAGTGTGTCGTCACAGAACAGTCACCCCGATCCTGGCTCACCCCTTCTGCTCTGGGAGCCCACTGTGGAAAGATGTCCTCCAGCCTAAAGGAGACACGAGTGAGGAGGTGGAGACAGTTGATTTGGACAAATGGAAATCTGTAATGAGATCAAAAGCTGTATCAGAAGAGATGCAGCAAGTCAACATTGACGAGGACGCAAGTGATGGTGATGATGGAGACCTCACACAACCTGAAGGCGACTTAAAGGGCCAGTCTCTTCTGGAGGCAACCAGGGATCTTGTTGTGATGTGGAAGCAAGCCGGGAAGCTCGTACCTCAGCAGATGACCGACGAGGAGCTTGAGGAGCTGTCAAAGCTCACCACGAAGTCCTCCAGAAAAAAGTACCTGAAGTACCTGGCAATCAAGGAGGGCCACAAAAGGGCGCGCAAGGAGAAGCAGCAGCGGATAAAGGCAGAGAGGGAAGTCATACTGGAGCAAAAGAGACAAGAGGGCGGCGATGTGGAGGTGAAAAACACATTCCTCCTCCAGTACTGGACCCGCTCCCTGGACAAGCTTCTAGCCTGGAGGAGCGCCCAGGCCATGCTTTTCAATCAGCCACTTGTTTTTGACATGAGCTATGACTCCAATATGTCCAAGAGGGAGCTGGAGAACACGGCGACCCAAGTGTTGGAGGTGGAAGGGTGGAACCGGCGTGCCACTGAGCCCTTCCACCTCCACTTTTGCAACCTGCAACCAGGTGGGGCCTACGAGAAGGAACTGGTCAAACGATACGGTGCAGAGGCCTGGGACAAACTGTTAATTACCCCTACTGAGCGTCAGCACGTGGATGTGTTCCCCCGCGAAAGTCTTGTGTACCTCACTGCAGACTCCCCCAATATCCTCCGCAACTTTGACCACTCCAAGGTCTACATCATTGGAGCTCTGGTGGACAGGTCCATTCAGTCGGGCTTGTCTCTGGCCAATGCGAAGCGTCTGAAGCTGGCCACAGCTCGCTTACCGCTGGACCAGTTCCTCCATTGGGAGATAGGAGCCAAGAATCTGACTCTGGACCAGATGATCCGCATCCTGCTCACTGTCAAGGAGACGGGGAAGTGGGAGGAGGCGTTGAAGTTTGTGCCTCAGAGAAAGCACGACGGCTTCCTGGATGTGCAAAGACAAAGAGATGTCGTTGTGCAAAGCAGAGTCAGAGGAGTTGCTAATAACAGACCAGGAAAGTATAGTGACCGTGTGTTAAAAACTAGGGAAAGAAATACTGAAAGGACATTTAAAAATGTGGATCAAAGTCTGTACAGGATGCAGAACGAGTCCAGGTCACAGAGCAGAGACGGTACAGCTGGACTGTCCAGTGACAGAGACAACAGACCAGCTCGAACCACAGTACGGGAATCGTTTAACAGCAAAATGGTGGCAAAAAAACAGGCAGGCAAAGGCAAGACGTGGTGGCGTGATGATGAATGAAGTGATTAAAGTCTGGGACTGAAACACTAAGGAAATGTAAAAAATAAAAAAATCATAATAAAAAATAATTATGTACTTTGGTTGTACTGCTTTTTCAGAGGTCAAATGCAGGGTTATAAACAAGAACGAGACAAGAAAAACATAGAAACTACTTTGGTCTTTATTTTGGTCTGATATACAAATAATGTTTTTTGTTTTGGGGGGGGGGGGTTCTGGGAAGTAAACCACCACCATTGCTTTCCACAGAGATGCATAAAACCAAAGTAAAACACAGCGTAGTTTAAGAAAACTGCAAAACGTGTGCAACGTACAGCGTTACTCGTCATTTCAGAGTAGTGTACACTGAGGCAAAAGTTAACATAAATAAAATGTACTTAAATCATTTCAATTCATTTTTTTCTTTCAAGTAAAGCCAAACCTAATTGACAAAAGGTGTAATAATGCTATTATACTGTTGATATACATCCAACCTCTTGAATGTAACACTGCAATGCATTTTCATCTCACAATAATATATAAATTACATTAATACAGTGTTGAAAATCACACAGAGCAACTGGGGCTCAGTAATGCTGTTGCTGGCTGACACTGATGTATAGAAGCAAATATAAATAAAGCACACCAGGCTGAAATAATCACATTTGAATCGAGTAATGGTGTTGATTCACCTCGTAACACTGACTCATTTTGACCTCGCGTCCCACAAATAAATAGCTCTTAGCACAGATTTAATCCAGGCTGCAGCGGAAATGTAATCAGTATTATCTCAAGTTCTTTAAAAGGGAAAAAAAAGAATAAGAAACATCAAGGAAATAATAATAAAAAAAACATCTGAAATTGAAGAAGTACAATAATTAGAAACTGCTATGCAGTGAAATGGGTTGTACCAGCTTTAAAATGTTCCAGCGAGTGTACTGCTGTTTCAGAACATTTGAAATAAGCAGCAACGCTGCTCTGGAGTCAGACGGGGGAAGTGTTGCTGCTCTTTGGCTGCGTATACACTTGCAGGGTGCATGTGAGGCAATTCACTTACAACTGCCCCTGAAATATAATGCGCCCTTTCCATTATATGGTTCTAGCACTGCTTGGCTCGACTCGGTTTGGTGTCAGGCATGCGTCGCTTTCCATCACTTCATAGCAAAATCACTTTGATGGTGTTTTATAAGCGACAATAACAATGGAGGACATTGGTGCTTGAACTGTAAAATGGAAAAGCGCCATAAGCCAGTCCTTTAACTTCCAGTCAGTTCTCGCCATGGGGAAAATTGGACTTTGTTAGCATCTAAAACATTTGATATAAATCAAAAACATTGTCTTTTAATAGTTAGCCGAGAGGGGGTTCAACACCTACAATGAAAAAGGTGTTAAAATGTCAATGCTGTGAAAATGTCTATAATTCATCACTAAATACTACGGGTGGGAATCACCACGATACAATATTATCACGATCATGGAAAATACTGACGATATACTCACGCAACAGCTCTACTGAGAGTGAGCACTCGGCACCATCTAGTGGACTGAAATGTCAATTGAAGGTTTAATGTTTATAACCTCGTTATAAATAAACTTTAAAAAAAAAAAACCCTAGTAAATGTTCTTGGTAACCTCTGCAGACACTGAATGCAGAACATCTCTGACGGCTTACTAGAAATAGATGGGCTGGCTTACTGAAAACCAGGAAGTGACATCATGCGTGTGTAAAATCAGTCTATGACGTCTACAGCACCAGGATGTCCCCCGAGCAGCGCTCGCAGCAGTTAAACGTGATGTTCTCGTAGCGCGTGTACGGGTGAAACCTGCCAATGCTCTTCTTGTTGTTGTTGAGAAAGTTTGCTGGGGAGTCGCTGAGCTCAGCCTCGGTCTTGCTCTCAGAGCAGGAGATAGGATCTAAAATCTTCAGCACCTGAGACAGAAAAGACCAAAAAGAAATTACCCATTTGAGAACATCAGGATATTAGAACGTGGTCAGATTTGTGTGAGGATAGAAGAGTTTAAAAACCTTCTCCGCCATCTTCTCGGCCGGTGTGCTGCAGAGCTGCTCAGCTGTGGCACTGCCACTCTTCACCACACTGTTGCTCTTGCTGTTGCTCTTGCTGCTTTTGTTGCTGGTGTTGCCCAGCAGGTGGGAGTTGATGGCGTCTGCCAGCTTGTGGTTGGCTGCTGCGAGCTCTTTGGTGCTGAGGGGCTGAGCACTGGGGTAGTACGTCTGCTGTCTGCCCCACTGCAGAGACACCAGGAGCTGCTCCAGAGATCTGTAGATGGAAAAGAAAGCAACAGCATCACCCATCAACTAGGCCTATATATTTGATATTCTTACTTAAGCTAATTACTACAAATTATGCATTTATGTTCTCAGAACTTGATAAGACTTATACTTAGACTAGACTTTTAGTGATCCCTTGGAATGACTCCCTCAGGGAAATTAGATTTCAAGCAGCTTACAAGTGAAATAAAAGTTAACTCTTAGCTAAATATACAAATATAGACAGAATAAAATAAGTAAGAAATAAATGCTGCTATGTCACTAAAACAGTTTTTTGGGGGAGGGTTTAATTTTCCATGTTTTTAATATTTAATTTTACACATTGTCATTATTGAAAATACTATACAGTGCACAGCTCATCTATTGTTAGCATTACAGGCAAGATTTCCATCTTTGCTCAAATTATTTGGCTCTGCCAGTTCCTTAAATACTAAATAAATTCATTTGCGATAAAGGGTTGTTTTTCTTTAAAAGGCACAAATCTCAGAAAAGAAGAGAATTACAGTCACAGTTTAATATCAGAATCTCTGATATTAAATGAAAATTTGTAGTCAAGGTGTATATATAAAAAGGCAACAAAAAACATAATAGTCATAATAGTAGCAAGAACAAGATCCTTATAATTTTCCATCCAAACCTTGTCCCGTTTGAGACGTTTAACAAATTTAAATTAACATTTTAAATTAAAGAATCTCTCTGTTGTCATCAGACCAAAGGAAATCCTGGTGATTTTTACTCGCTAACTGTTATTAGAACTCATTTATAGTTGGCCTAGTTATGGTGCAGTGGTGATGTTACCTGTGTGTGAGCACCATGTCACTGGAGAAATCGTCTCTCTCCAGCAGGAGATCCTGAATTGCTCCTTGTGCTTCTCTGGTCTGTCTCTGTAAAGCTGCTCTGGCATTTGTCAGCTCATCGGCCATGACTCTGAAAACACAACATGTATGTTAACACAACAACAGCAGTTCGTCCTACGGAGGCCAAGTCTACGTTCATCAAGCAGTGCAGGGTATGAAACTGTAGGTGACGTCGTAACAAAAAAATATCAATTTAACTTCTTTCTTGCAAAAATGTCAAAAACTTTCAAAGGCCTGTGTCTATTTAGGGCAATTTTCTAAAACCATTGAGGGCCTTGGGGAAAAAAAACATATGGATAAAAAGCTGATACACATTATCTTCTGTTTTTTCCATACCTGCTGGCCAAGAACTTGCTCCTCCAAACATCACACTGGATGCTCATTCGCTCCAGCTGCTCCGCAGTGTGAGCCAGGCTACGGCCCAGAGCTTCGTTCTCCAGAATCAGCTGGTTCTTCTCTCGCGCGAGTCGCTCAAAGTGATACTGAAGGTCGTCGCCCACAGACGCCACCAGCAGTTTCTTTAGCTCGCGGTTCACCTGCAATGAACACAAGGAAGGTTGACGCCAAAAATTCCTTTCACAAGTGGAGACATGCAGAAACAAACGGCATGTAAAAGCGCTCATTCACTGGGAGGAAACCAGACACAGATATCTTGTTGACAATAAGTGGCACGCACAGACTACACTGCATTTTTCTTGTCATTCTTCCTGCGTGCTCACCCCCTCCCTTTCCCAAAGCATATCAAGGAACTACTGCACAATATGTCACACTGTCTGTGTACTCAGTATCTGCTTGAAAATGCAAAAACATTCCGGTACAAGATGGCATGTCCTTGTCTCTGGTCGAAAAGTACAAAAGGCTTATTCTAAGGCTACCAAAAAGCACCTTTATTTTGAAGTGATAACACGATTATACAAATAAAGTTATAAGCAACTTCAATTCTTCCACTAAACCCTCCTAAATGTTAGACACTGGACATAAGACTTGAAACAACAAAAAACATGGATGTGCAATCTTCTGGTTTACGGCTGGGTAATATGTCCAAACACGTACGTTACAATAAAAATAATGAGAATTAATGTGAGCAAAATGTCTGACAATTAAAGATTAAGTTTCGCTCTCGAGTTAAAGCTGGGGAAACTTTTTTTTTAAACAGTGGTTTTAAGGGATAGAAAACACCACATTGAAGTAAAACCACATTATAGCTATTGTGTGTGCTTCTATGGTGCATCAACATTAGAATAGAAAAATAATTATTGCCCAGCCCTGACCTGGTGTAACTTAATATTTAAATGAAATTAATCAGTTTCAAAGGGCCTTTACCTCTGTCTGCACCCGGAGCTGATTGGAAAGCCCATCCATGTCCTGCAGCAGCCTGCGCTCCGAGTTCTGCAGCTTCTTCAGCTGAATTCTCCAGTCCTCCACCAGAGGCAACGGGGGAGAACCCTGCTCCTCACCCTGCTGCGCCACCTCCCCTTTCCCCTCGGCAGGTCTTGCACGGCTGCAGCGACTAATGGCCGCGCGCGGGACGACGATCCTCACGGCCTCCACCTCTGTGCAGGCCTCGCGGCTCACCTTCCCGAGGTGGAGAACCCCGAGAGGCTGAGGAGCGGGAGGATGCGAGGACTTCGGGCTGCGTTTTGGACTGGCCACCTTCAGAAGGGGGACTTCAGGTAGACACGGCAGCAGCGAGTCTGTGTTCACCTCCGGGTTTGCCAGAGGTTTTTCAGTTTCCATGCCATCACCGGCGCCTCGGACAGGCACCCTGGCAGAATCTGGGAACAGTAAATGAGGTCATGAAGAGACAATGTGAGAGAGACAATAAGTCTAATACTATTATAAGTTATTGAGATATGGGATACCCCAATGTTCAAGTTTTTTTTGTTGTTGTTGTTTTTTACTTTTAAAGGTTATATTTGTATATATAAAAACAATTCGAAGAATTTAGAGTATCCAAGCCTCAAACAATGCAAATTATGATATTTAATCCAGGTCAAATGAGCCATATTTTCCAGAAAGTGGAAGAAATTGGGTATTTTTCCCAAGACATTTCAAGGCTTATAACATGTGTCAGTACCAAATAATGGACTGGTGTGCCCTCATTTTATACATGTTAGTATTTTAAAACAAAAGAACTTTGTTATAGACAGTACAGCCAGTAAATTGGATAAGTGGGAACATTATGTTTTGGCATTTGTGTTTGCCAGTCAACACTAACACTCACTAAATACTTCACTAATCGTAAGATAATTGTAGCTACATACTTCATAAGGGAAGGACTCGGTCCCTGTTTTTCAAGACTTAATATAATCATGTATGCATGTATTTTAATTCACAAAGGAAGCCAGTGTATTTGTGTATGTATATTATCCTGAAGTAACGTGACAAAAAAACAAACAACAAAACCAACCTCTCACAGCAGCAGTCATTGTGGAGCTGGCGTTCGCTGAAAGAGAATCCGGTATTTTTCCAAGTGAAACCAATGGCTCCTCTTCGTCCTGTGAACATAAACAGGAGAGGAAGTGTTTTTCGTCAACATTTATCTCATACAGCGATGGGGAGGCCGTCGATCAGAGGTCAAAGGTAAGATAACGCACTGTTGTTAATAATATTTACTGATTACACGGTGGCTAGCCTGTGGCTAGCTTCACTTGCTAACGTCGAAGGAAGGTTTTTTACGAACCTCTTCAACAAAGACAACATTTAATCTGCCCGGTGAGCCATGAGATGTGTGTTAGGACTTATAAATAACATACCGGGTAAAATGGATGCGTCTCCCTCGGTGTCTGTCTTCTTTTTGTCGCCGGATACAGTTGGCTTCTGCCACTGGGGGTTTTCTCTTCTTCTTTTTTCCGATGGAAACCACGGTGCATTATCGTCACCTACTGGACAGGAGTGTGGGGCAGGCGAAATGACAATTACGCAAATATCTAAAGAAAATATTTGCTCTAAAGTGTGTTAAAATATATGATAGTATGTATATACTCACCGTCCCATAATTATGAGGTTGAGATTTTTGGCTCCCAACTCCAAATCTGTTCAATCACTCTCCAATCCAGTAGGGGGCAGTAATGCTGTTTAAACTTGTCACGAATTAAAACAACCGGAGAAGAAGAAGAGGCCGGAACCTTCGTGTGTAAAACATTTGTTCCAGGGACGACGGACGGACGGACACATTCGCTGTTTCAAAACAATGGTGTTACTATTTCGCTCTCGGTGGAAGCCACCACCACGGTGTTTCCGTTGTCATAGATATTAATCGATGAACTCGTTATCGTTTCACTATACTGTAAATTAAGTTTAATAAGTGACAGTTAGTGATGGGAGTCCACGGACTGTGGAGGCTGCTGGAGAGCACAGGCAAGCCCGTCAACCCGGAGACACTGGAGGGGAAAATCCTCGCTGTCGGTATCCTCTTCCTCTTCTTCTTCCTCCTCTTCTTCTTCCTCCTCCTCACCTGTTTGTCACTCAAATGCTTCCAATCAATAACATGGAAGCTGCTCAAACACATAATAATAATAATAGTAGATCATTATAAAGAGATATTGAAATTAAGAAGTTTATATAAAAAAAAACCAATCTCTATTACATGTCACAAATAGGATTGCTACATGTAAATGATTGCACATTTTGATTTATATTAGACGTAGATTAATAGTTGGACCGGAACTAAAGCTCATTATTCATCAGATACTGCCTCAGTTTATCAATTTAATTGTTTTAACAATGTTTATCTCTAATATGCAGTCAAAAAATACTCTGTTTTGAGTGTTTCAGTCTCAAAGAAGCAGAGGAACCATAACATATTCACATTCAAGGAGCAAAAACCAGATACATTTTTATTTGATGAAATTAAATCCATCAAACCAATGAATCAACCATAATATATGTTTATGCATTTAGTTGCATAACATATTTAATTTAGACAATGTGTGAATCATTTTTTTCAGTATTAAACTGTTTCGTTATAAGATGGAGGAAAATGGGTGTTGTACATCAGCAGCCCTGATTACTAAATATCAATGTTGGCCATAGAAAAACAAATATAAGTTGACCTCATATTAATATTGACCACATCGGTGAGTATTTGTGTTGTTTAACGTCATTGAAGTAGTCAAGTACATTTTATTTATAAAGCGCGACATCACAAACACAAATTGCCACGAAGGTCTTTACAGTCTGTACAGCAGACTGCTGACACCCTCTGTCCTTAAAAACTCCAGTAATGCAGATACACTGATGCAACGTGTGTTAAACCACAGCATTAACCTTAACCAGACACTTCCAGACATCAGTATCTGGCTGAATCAGGCTGTGAAGGGGGTGAGGGACCGTGAGGGCAACAGTGTCCAGAATGCCCACCTCCTCACCCTCTTCCACCGCGTCTGTAAGCTGCTCTTCTTCCGCATCCGACCCGTGTTTGTGTTTGACGGAGACGCACCGCTGCTGAAGAAGCAGACTCTGGTAGGTGAATCATCTCAACGTCAAACAACATTTCCTGTGATTCTTTTCCCTTACCTTTGGCGTGACTGTGGCCTTTCCTGCAGGCTCTGAGGAGGCAGAGGAAGGAGGAAATGAGCCAGGAGTCCAAGCAGACCAACGAGAAACTCCTGAAGACGTTCCTGAAGAGACAAGCTATCAAAGCTGCACTTGGAGATCGCAGGTGAGGGACAGGAACAGTGTACTCTCTTCAACAACTCGAGCACCCCTGAGCTTTGACATGGTGTGAATAAAGTGGTTAAATTGAGTCATAGCAATGCTCTAGAGCAGTGGTTCTCACACTTTTTATACCAAGCACTACCTGAGAAAATAGTGAGCTCTGGAAGAAGGGAGAGATATAGTGACTTATAATTATTATTTAATTAATTATTATATGTTTCATTTTCTACACACTCCAGTCAAAATCCCTCCTCTAAGCTCCCCTCTGATCACATACTCTGGTATATAATACAGTGGAACAGTATTTCTGATATTTGAATCTGCAAAGGGGAAAAACAATGTCATATTCCTCGTAATCCCTGTTTTTTTGTTTTTTTGTCACAGTCAGGATCCTCTGCCGAGCCTCTCCAGCGTGAAGAGAAATGAGGTGGACGACATGTACGTCCTGCCTGCTCTGCCACCTGCGGAGGAGAAGGACGAAAGCAGATCGGAGGCCGAGGAAAGGTGACGTGTGTCTCTAGTTATTGTGGTAAAAAGCAATTAATTCAACTTAGCTGCATTTTTCCTGCAAAACATGTATGAACGCTGTCCTTAAAATTGCTTCAATTTAGTGTTATTTCACTCGTAACTCAGACATTTGGATCATTGTATGTTTTTTTTCCCCTTCTTCAGTTCAGGAGACGAGGAGAGGAGAGAGTGGGAGGAAGAGGACACTTATCACATGTATCAGGTAAAATAAAAATATCACCAGTAGGAGCAGCAGATTATGTCGCACCAACATTAATGAGACACATTTTTTTATGTTCAAGGATACAGCGTTTTAATGTATAATCCAAAATTATTTTCCAAAAACCAACCTGGGACCAGCAGAGTTGGAAGGGAAAATGGATTTTTGTCATATCTTCAGAATATATTCACTGTGTTTTCTTGCATTTTACAGTCATTTCCTACAGGAAAACTGAAAGTTTGTAAACCTGTCACTCTCCTGCACCAGAGTTCATTGATAACATTTCTGATTTTAAATCATGGCACACAGGATTTCACTCAGGAGATCCAGTGCTGCTTCCATCGCTTCGTTCCAACATGTTATTTAGTGAGGTTGGGGTTTGAAGTTTTGAGCTGCAACTAACAATTATTTAATCGATAAATAGTTTGGTCCATAAAATGTTTAAAAAAAAAAAAACCTTGTTTGTCAAACCTGGAAATGACCATGTTCTCAAATGTCTTGTTTTGTCCACAAACCAAAATGATTCAGTTTTTATGATTTCTTTGTTATGTGGAGCAAAGAAACAAAGAAAATATTCACATTTAAGAAGCTAAAACAATCAGAAATCATGAAAAAATGTTTTAATCATGAAAAAAGCTTCAAACTGATTAATCGATGATCAAAATAGTTGACGATTCATTTAGTAATCGATTAATAATCGATTCATTGTTTCAGCTCTACCTGTTTCACAAAATTGCTTAAAAAAAGGCAGCGTTAGACCAACTGTCTGTGTCTCTGTGAGCTAAAAATTATGATTTTCTCTATGGACTTTGGTGTTAGAGAGTGAGCAAGTTTCTAGCCAGAAAAGGCCGTCTAATGTGAGATAAAGCAGTGGATACAGTTTTAAGATATTGTAAACATAAGAGGGTGTAAATTTGATTGAGTTTAATGTCCTCCTGTCCCTGCTGGCTCCCGTGTCCATGGAAAAATCTGTGTTAATCATGTGTAGCAGTTATTTTATGTTCCAATGTTGGTTAACTTTGCTCGCTGCGTTTCAGGGTGAACTGCACGGAAACCCCAACTCCGTGGACATCAACTCGGACGAGTTTTCCTGTCTGCCTCCTGAAATGAAGCACGAGATTCTCAAAGACATGAAAGAGTTTTCCAAAAGACGTCGAGTCATGTACAACCCACCTCCAGAGGTCAAGCTCCTTCTTTTACTAAAACTCACACCGGCTGCTCACCGATCTACTCCTGCAAACACCGACCCCTTCTTCTTCTCCTTCTCTTCCCGCCAGGCTTCAGGAGACTTCTCCCAGTACCAGTTGGCCGGCCTGCTGCAGAGGAACCAGCTGAACCAGCGTCTGATGAGTGTGGAGAAAGAGATGAGTGAGCAGAGCGCGGGCAGCGCTCCACAGCTCCACCAAGAGGACGGACAGGATCACAGCGTGGAGTCACGTCGGCTGGTTTCAGAAGACAATTCTCACTATATTCTTATTAAAGGTGAGAATCCGGACCATTGTGATTTCGTCAAAGAACCAGCAAAACTGTTTTCAGCTGTGCTAACATCATTGCACAAGGGTTTTCAAGGGTTTTCTAATCATCCAATAGCCTTCTAACATGATTAGGAAACACACTGTACCATTAGAACACTGGAAATGGGCCTAATATTACATATACATGTACATATTCTATTAAAAACCAGACGTTTGCAGCTAGAATAGTCGTTAACAACCACATTAACAATGTATAGAGTGTATTTCATTTAATGTTATTATTCATTGAAAAAAAAAAAAAGAAAGTGTTTTCCTTCCATACGTTTGAACAGTAGTGTATTGAACACACCACTATGTTTGTTTCCACTCAGGCTCCACAAAGACTAAACCCGTCCCTGAGAGTCAACCAGCAGCTGCTCCCTGGTCCGGTAGCTCACTGTCAGGCTGCAGGAAAAGAGCAGCAGACAAACCCGAACCTCTGTGGCGTACCGTGTGCGGCGGAGAGGAAGAGGTGCCGAGTCTTTTCTCCAAAGACAGCAAACACTCAAAATCACCTGAGGGAGACGCTTTGCCACCCTCACCTCGTACACTGAAGGCAATCCAAGCTGCGATGAGTGACGGTTCAGATCAGGAGACGGTGGACGAGGACAAGAAGAATGGTAGTGTGTCTCCACGTACTCTGCTGGCGATCCAAAACGCTCTGGCTGAGGAGGAGGAGGAAGACTCTGTCATCCAACGCAGAATAAGAACCACTGACTTGAGTGTTCCCCGTCCTGTGGTCATCAGCAGCTCAGAGGAAGAAACCGAAGAACCGAAGGAACCGGATTCTCTGGGGAAGTCAACGGGCCGGAGTCTGCACGAGAAGGATATTCTGTTAGTTAGTAGTTCTGAGGACGAGATAGAAGAGGTGATTAGTCAGAGAAACAAAGCTCTTCACCTCGCTGTGCTGCAACAACCTCACGGGACAGAGATGCAGTCAAAGAACGAAGATCTGACCGAAGATACGAGGAGGACATTAAGTGGAAACCAGACAGAAACACAAAGGGAATCAGAACACGGACGCGTCAAACATGGAGGGTTTAGTTTGACACAAAATGCTGTTGCTGCCCCTGCTGCTGCCCCTGCTGCTGCCCCTGCTGCTGCCCCTGCTGCTGCCCCTGCTGCTGCCCCTGCTGCTGCCCCTGCTGCTGCCCCTGCTGCTGCCCCTGCTGCTGCCCCTGCTGCTGCTCCCCCTGCTGCTTCCAGTCAAAACACACAGTCATCCATCCATCTTTCTGAAATCCAGAGAAGTAACTTGTCGCCTGAAGCTTTGGTGGAGAAGGACAGAGGTGATGTGAAGTCAGACGATGGCGAGGGAAGCGTTTCAGAAGGTAAAACTCTCACAAATCACACTCTTTTCACCATTTCCCAAAAAGTGCATAATGTTATTTTAGCTACTTAACAAAAGGTTCGCTAAATGCCTGCTTAAGTCTTCAATGTTTGTCTTTGAACATTAGCCATCTTTTTCTGAGTGGAAACTGAAGTTTGTTGACCGCTCATTCTCCAGCACCAGAGTTTCTAGTCTATTTTGTACGTTGCACATTTAAAGTTACTGAGGGATGGAGTCAACAACTCCTGTGTGCCAAGATGTAAAATCGTTGGTTTCCTCGATGGACTTTGGTGCAGGAGAAAGAGAGAGGTTAATGACTGTATGTGTTTCTTTCAGAGAGTTTCATCGAGGTGTCAGACGAAGAAATAATTGAAGAGCATGAATCGCTTGTGAAAAATCCAGAGGAAGTAGTTTCTCCAGCTCAGGTCGACAAACACGAGGCGGAGAAGAAAGAAGAAGAAGAAGAAGAAGAAGCAGAGGAACGATTGAGCGAAGCTCCTGTTGCTGTGCTGACATCAGAGGAAGACGAGGACGAAGAGATTGAAGAGGAAAAGCCGAAGGAGGCGACAGAGACAGAGTCCAGCTCGACTCCAGCTTTCAATGAATGGGAAGACATGGACGTGGTCAGTGGTCAGGGATTAACAGAGACACAGGCGGCCATTTTGACATGTTTTAGCAGGAAGTGCACAAGTGTTACTGTCTAGTAACTTTATGTTCATCAGGTCAGTGTAACAATGAAACTGGGGAATCTAAATGGAACTCAGCCACCACCAATGCGACTGTTTACACCTGTGGACTTTCTTACTGTGACCTGTCAAAATGGCTGCTGTGCATCTGTTCCTGCATAAATTGTGAAACTTAACGCAGCTTTAACCCCTGCAATGTGATAAATAGCTGATATTAAGTTAAACAGAACTTATTTTTCTATTGGTAATGCTAGAATATGTTGTCAGGGTTTGGAGGATTCATAATCATGATCACCATGTCTACAGTACATGTCTAAAAGCAGATTAATGTGGCTGATGCGGGTGTTGTTTTCTCTGTGTGTGTGTGTGTGTGTGTGTGTGTGTGTGTGTGTGTGTGTGTGTGTGTGTGTGTGTGTGTGTGTGTGTGTGTGTGTGTGTGTGTGTGTGTGTGTGTGTGTGTGTGTGTGTGTGTGTGTGTGTGTGTGTGTGTGCTGTGGTGCAGGAGGAGCTGGAGGCTCTGGAGAACGCTCTACAGGTGGAGCAGAACAGCCTGACGGAGCAGAAGCAGCAGCAGGAGAGGATGGCCAACACCGTCACCGGACAGATGTACTTGGAGAGCCAGGTGACGCCATCACAGGGACACATATAGAGACAAACAAGCATTCACTCTCACACTTATGGTTTACCTAATCCCTATATTGCATGTTTTTGGACTGTGAGAGGAAACCAGAGAACCTGGAGAAAACCCACGCACACACAGGGAGAACATGCAAACTCTGGGTTCTAAGATTAGTATAAGAAACTTGCAAATCAAAAGTATCCACCTATAGAAACCATTAAAATTGAATACGGAAAGGTTTGTCCTGTCTTATCTAGTGGTAAAATGTGACATTGCTTTGGAGTCTTTGGGTCATATGACATGGGAGGTATTGGGAAATTTGTTTTTATTGTTGATATTCATGTTCATATGATATAAAGAAGTGCAACAATTCAAAATATGAATCTAAAATGTTCATTTAATAGCACCTAAAAAAAATTATAAGGTTACTGACAAGATGACCATTTGAATCAGGTGTGTTTGTTGAGCTAAAATGCAGGACAGTGGCCCCCAGGACCAGGAGTGAGAAACCCTGCATTAGGCAGAGTTATTTACTTAATGTAAGTCAGTGGGTCACGTGGTTTGGAAGCTAATGGTAAAAAAAAAATGCTTGCTCCAAGTTTCAAGTTGAGCAAAACATGAGCGCAGACCCTGTCACTGTCTTGAGATCTGACAATCCAGAGCAGGTGGAACTAATTGGGGGGGTTTACATTTCTTTTTTGTGCCTCTGCCAAACATTCCCGGAGCTACCGCTACATCACCATGTTTACTGTGTGCTAGCGTGAGAAATCACTCACACTCTTACACTGTAAATGTCTCAGGCTGTCAGATATTTGTTTATAATGTCAATCATTTTCAAAAGATATGACGTGATATTATTTCAGTTTAACTGGGAAAAAAACTGTAATTTTCATTTAAAAAAATCTAAAATATCCTTTTCTATTCTTTTTTTTTTTCAAACTCTCATAAAACATTTCATTTTTCATTTTCAAGAGCTTTCATTTTCTCATTTGAGGAGCCAGATGTTTTTGGCTTTTGATTCTTGTAGCACTGGTTTATTGCACTTAGTCATATTGCAATTTAAATTTAGCTCTCAGTGTAAACCACGGTGCAGATTTTCACACGTGAATGTTTCCCCGTTTTGAAACCAGGAGCTGCTGCGGTTGTTCGGCGTGCCGTTCCTCGTGGCTCCGACTGAGGCCGAGGCTCAGTGCGCGGCGCTGGACCGGGCCGACCAGACTCACGGGACCATCACAGACGACTCCGACGTCTGGCTGTTCGGCGGACGCCACGTGTACAAAAACTTCTTCAGCCAGAAAAAATATGTGGAACACTACCAGTACAGCGACCTGCAGAACCAACTGGGTCAGTGCTCGCCGTCTCTGGTGTCAGCTGACGAGTGTGTAACTTTTAAAGGTCCCATATTATACCCTATTAACCCAAGTTAAACTAGGTCCTGGTGCCCTAATGAACATGTCTGTGTCATGCTTTAGTCAAAATATCATAAGGATGAAGCACAATAGCAGTTCAATAACTCTGCCAAAACAGCCTTTTTCAGAACGCTCGGTTTTGTGCCTGGTCATTTACATGTGAATGAGACCCAGGTAAACGCACACCCACTGCTTCCAGGGGAGTTTCGCTACTTATCACCTATTGTCATGCACCGTCGCCACAACCCCCGCTCCATATACCCCATAGTAATGTCCGTTTACCCGTTGTTACTGCGTTTCACCGTAATGCATAGAGTGACCACGATTTTGGCTTCACGCGATCATAAAAACATTAAAATCGAAGAAAAACGATTAATGCGCCGCGCAGCGAGTATGTAAATTCCCATGCTAGAAAAAGACCCTGAACGCACCAGTGTTACTGCGGCTGAAAGTGAGGTGTGTGGATCGACAACACGAGGAGAGAACGTGGAAACACGACAGAAAGGAAGCCTTTGGTTGAGAAGAAATGTAGGACAACATCTACATCTTTCTGCAGTGCTTTCAAACGCGTGCTCCTCATATCACCGATCCACACACGCCACTCGCTAACCGCAGGCACGTAACTGGTGCGTTCAATGTGTCCCTCCAGCATAGGAATTTACACACACGATCAACAACAAAGGGCTTGTGAAGCTTGTGAACATTTTTAAATAATAATAAATAAAATATATCCACTGGACACAAACATCCTCTGAGGCTGGAAGTTTGTGTAAAACACAGTGCTCTGCTGTGCAGCCACTCTTCCTACCTCGCCTGCACTCTCGTAATTCACAGGGACAAGGGGGAGCTACGGTGGAGCTGTGAAGTACTCTGTCTGGCGGGGTGCCAACATTCACGGTGAAATGTCCGCACTGTCGTCACTTGGTCGGGAGGTGTAAACATCGCGCGTTTTATCGCCTATACTTACACAAAGTGGAACCACTAAAACATGACTGAGTCACGTTTTTTCACATTTTGGGGACTGGTATGGCCCACTGAGTCCCAAATATAAGTACTAAAAGATTAAAAAGTTGATTTTGCACAATAGGGGACCTTTAAACAGTTACATTCAAACCATCGTCAAATGAGTTCACGCAATACTAATCGGGTCTATCAGCTCCACCTGACTCTTCTCTGTGTTTAACAGTATAGCAGTGTTTAGAGCCCATGTTGCCCGGCAACCTTCCTGCGCTGCACACAGGAAGTGATTAAGTCAAGACAGATGGAGGCTATGGCAACATTGCGCAAGTAAAGCAAGACGGCTGCAAACATAAATAAGCTCCCATGAAAAGTTACAGAGGTATATATATATATATATGTATATATATATATATACATATATATATATATGTATGTATATGTGTGTATATCTCATGTGACATCATTTCACTTTTCTAGGCCCTGTTTTGGCAGAGTGAGGGCGTTGGAATAGTGTTAAGAAAACATCACAACAGGAATCTTATAAGCTAATCGTGGGCATATCAGGGGCAGGTGTTAATGTTGGTGCTGAGTGATATTCCTGTCAGCGCGAAGGCCGCAGAGTGCATGAGGCTTTACGTCGTGCTCTCAACTCAGCCCTGTCTACAATCTATGTCTCTCACTGTCTCTCTCTCTCAGGGCTGGACAGGAATAAGCTCATAAACCTGGCTTACCTGCTTGGGAGTGACTACACAGAAGGCGTGCCGGGTGTCGGATATGTGACTGGCATGGAAATACTCAACGAGTTCCCGGGATCGGGTTTGGAGCAGCTGGAGCAGTTGAGGTGTGTGTTCGTTTTAGTGTTCTTATCGACACAGAACTGGTCATTTTCTCACTTCTCACTGTATGAGAACAAATTAGGAAGTGAATGTGGTGAACTTCATTTCCAAAGGTCTTCATTTTCCATGTGTTTTCAAACAAAAACAAAGTGGTCTCGATTTAACAGAACATGCTTCCAAAAGTGCTCAAGAAGATCCTCAGTTGTGTCATTTTAGGAGATGAGCAGATAGTTCAGGGTTCCCACAAGTCCTTGAAAACCTTGAAAGTTTGTGAATTTGAAAACTAAAATTCAAGGCCTCTTAAAAGTTTTTTTGAAAATTGCCCGCATGGGTCATTGAAAGTGTTTTGGGTTTTTTTGTGCAAGAAAGAAGTTAAGTTGATATTTAGGTAAATGTCTCCCTTGTTTGTTACGACGCCACCTACTGTTTCATGCCCTGTGTTGCTTGATACATAGTACGTAGACGAGGCCTACGTAGGACAAAGGTGGACTCATAATTACTAGCAGTGTTGTGGACACTGTCCACTGTCTCTCTCCGCCATTGACGTGAGATTCTGTGCAGAACTATGAGCGAGTAAAGTTAAGTAAGAGAGAGCAAATGACGACGTGATGCCTGGGAAATGACAATTCCAAGCTCTCTGTCTCACCAAAGAAAATGACAAAGACTGACTTTGACCAAGGTCCCAAGGAGAATCACTTGCAAATCAGTAAAAGTGGACGCCGTGGACGAAGCGGCTCGCACAAGTTCTCCTTCCATCATAAACCGTGTCAGCACAGTCCTCGAATTTGAGGGAATTGGTCCTGGAAAGTCTCTGAGAAGTCCTTGAATTTGAAGTCAACCTGGGTGTGGGAACCCTGACAGTTACTAAGCACAAACTCAACGGCCCCATTCAAACCTGGTGCTGTAGTTTTAGACGGACTTTGTGCTTCAAGGTTGTATATTTTGAACGTGATTTTAACACGCGTTGTTGTTGTTTTTTTCCTTTTTGCCTCACAGCGCCCTCTGCTGGACCATGCAGTATTTACTTCAGATATCATTGACATTTAGCTGCTTTCTTTGTGCGTTGTGTGTACTCAATCTCTCCCTGCTGTCATCTGTGTTTTGTACGTTGCAATTTTTAATGTCTTTTTTTGTCATTCTTTTCCCCTCCAGCTCATGGTGGTCAGAGGTGCAGGACAAGAAGCGCCTAGTGGCTGATCCTCGGCACACCAAGGTGAAAAAGAAATTGCGGGACCTGAAAATCCATCCCGGTTTCCCCAACCCGGCTGTGGCTCAGGCTTACCTGCAGCCTGTGGTGGACCAGTCGGACAGCTCCTTCTGCTGGGGACGCCCACAGCTCGACATCATCAAGGAATATCCTTTAGCTCTTGTGTGAGTGAGTGAGTGAGTGAGTGAGTGAGTGAGTGAGTGAGTGAGTGAGTGAGTGAGTGAGTGAGTGTTCGTATGTTTGTTCATAAATGTCTGAATTTTGTTCCTGAACTGGTGTTTCTCCACGTTCTGTCTGAGCCGCTTTGGTTGGAGCAGTCGAAAGACGGAGGAGACTCTGCAGCCTGTGATCAAGCAGCTCAACACCACGCAGGTAATTTGACAACATTTCAACCCACGGTTCTTAAACTGTGGTGCGTGAGCTTCCTCTGGTACATGGAGGAAAATCAAAAATACTGTTCTACTGTGTCTATCAGGGTATGTGTTTACTGAGAGAGATCAGTATTTTCTCATGTGGTACATGGTATAAAAAAGTTAGAGAACCACTGCTGGACACCATTTTTCTGAATGAGAACTTCACAAAGTGGCCTTCAAGATTTGGTGGCGTGGTCTCTTCTTCATACAGGTTGTCCCTGCATCCTTAAAAAGTCTTAAAAATTACAGTCTGCATTCATGTATCTAAAATTAAGGCCTTAAAATGTCTTCAATTCATTAAAAATGCTATATGCTGCTGGTCTTAAATACGTTACTCAAAGGTCTTCATTTTTTCAGGGCAGGACTATTTATTTAATGTTTTTATATATTTTTTCTTTTTCTCGTGGGCCTTCAAGGAGGAGATGTCAAGACTAGGATGTGCTATATTTTTTGTATATTTTGTATTTTTTGTTAGTGCTGGGCACGTTAACGCGTTAATGGCATTAACGGCGCCAACGTTAATGCGTTTCCATGACAACTGACCGGGAAAAGACGGGTGTGACGTGATGTTTACGTGACTCCCGATTTGTTAAAATGAGTCTCCAAAGTAACACTAATATTTAAAAACAGAGGCACTCACACGCAGTACACAGGTACGCTGGTTATTTGTAGTGCTGCTGTAAACGTACCACTCCAGTTCGAGTGTAGGCGTGCTAAAGGCACTAAAGCAGCTAACGCGGCTAACTGGTAAACGGTGCCCAGACTCCGGTACTGCAGCATGTAAACGTGACTGTCAGTCGTCATGGAAATCTGTCTTCAGTAAAAATCTTAAATTTGACTTGCTGAAACCTGCACATACCCCTGTTGAATTTATCGATTTGTTTGCGTTCAGACTCAGTTGCGGATCGACTCGTTCTTCCGCCTGGAACAACAGGAGAAGCAGGCGATCCGCAGCCAGCGACTCCGCCGAGCGGTCACCTGTATGAAGCGAAAGGAGAGGGACGGAGGCGAGGAGGACAGCGAGGTGGAAACGTGTTCCCCCGTCAAATCTACCAGTGGGAAAGCGACCGGCAGAACCCCGAAGAGAGGAGGAGGAGCAGAGAAAGAGATGAAAGGACCTGTGGCAGGAGGAGGGTTCCTGGGATCAGAGGTGACCGCAGAGGTGACCGCAGAGGTGACCGCAGAGGTGACCGCAGAAGTGACCGCTGTATCTCCGCTGCCACCGATACATAATGTGAGCAGCATCAGAGAGGAGTCTGTGTCGGCTAACTCTGTCCCTCAGTCTCATACGACTCGACCTCAGAAGGTCAGGAGCAGCAGCAGCAGCAGCTCTGGTGAGGACAGCGATGGCGACGATGAACCTGCCAAAGTGACAGCGAGATCTGTGTTTGAAGGCAACATTCGAGGCCGCAAAGCAAAAAATACACAGCACAGAGGAAGGGGAAGAGGAAGAGGACGAGGGAGAGGGAAGAAAATGAAATGAATAGTAAATCGAATGTCTAAAAACTGTAATATTAAAGCTGCATTGTGTGATTTTTGTTGTCGATGATATTATTCTACCCCCGTTTGGTTTTCATGAACAGAAAAAATTTAACTTTTTTTTGCTGCGTCCATCTGAAAAGTAAAACTATCACACCTGACTGAGGGAGTGTTAATGTGTATACAGCAGCAGCGCAGGGCCCGCCAAACTGCTGAATGACTGGGTATTTTGAACAGAAGAATGAAATTATGTAATTTTTCATGGCCGCTTCCCTACGTCTTTAGCCGTCTCATTTTACTAGAGCAAAGTTGCTGTTCTCTTCTTCTGTCTTGGTATAAAACAAATCACTTCCTGTGTGCAGCGCCGTACGTGACGAGATCCATACTGAGATATACTGTTTTCTCAAAGGTTTAGTCGACGCTGTGTGAGCTCATGGTTTGAAAGAAACAGAAGTCCATTCATACTCGGAAGTTACGCACCATAGCTTTAATGTATATGTGTAATGTAATGCTGGTTTAGGCAGGATTGTTTAGTGTTTTTGGCCAATAATTACCTCTAACCTTTTAAACGAAAATGTGTTTTTCTTTGGTTAGAAAGCTTTTAAATGGTAGAAAAGCAGCTGTTAGTCAAGGTTTCTGATCTCAGTGTGACTTCCTAGTAAAATAAAGGTACGAAACAGAAGAGACGGACTACAGCAGCTGAAGACCACACCTGATGTTTTATCAGCTATGTCTAATAAGTGGCTGGTGAGTGGGTATCAACTTTTGCTTATTCTTGCACCAAATTCAACTTAATGTATTTGTTCCTTTGTTTTAACTTAAATTATATGCCTCCTCCTCGTTCTCTTCCTCCTCCTCTTTCTTGCTCCCAGGCTCCAGTTCAGTAGCCTGGCTGCAGCAGGTGTTGCTGTCAGTCACATTTACAGCATGAGTGAGTGGGTTTAAGCGCAGCCAGGGAGTGCGAGAAATGTGGGCAAGAAGCAAAGAAACCCAGCCTTTGTGTGCAACTTAAAACCGGCAAAGATCCAGCTGGACGTCCGGACTTCGATCTGGATCCAGAGAACATCATCTGGAGCTACAAAAGCTGGTGTCAGGTTAGGTTTTTCTGCTTTGGGGCGTCCCTGCCCTCGTGGACGTTGGACGTCTTCAGACATGGACACTCAAGAGTCCAAGGCTGTGGAGGAATCTAAGCGTGAACAAGAAGGTCAGAATTGGTTTTCTCTCTGTTGTTTTAGTGACACTAACGTTTTAGTGACACTAACGTCCCAGTTTGCAAGAAGTGTGCGTTGAAATATTGATCGCCTGTGAACAACTTTCTCTCTCCTTGTTAACGACCAATATAACAGATATTTATAGACACACAAACCTATTAAAGTGATCGCCTGTCAGGTCCTCCTCCATGGGCTCCCCTGACCTTTCCTCTAAATCACTGTTATGCATAACTGAAGCTGTGCGTCATAGTCTCTGAGCAGAGTGACACATAGCTGAAGTCTGACCCAGGAGCGTGAGGTTTCACACCAACACCACAGGATCAGATCATGGGCCTGAACGTGTGATCCGTTTATAGAGTGGGGAAATGAATGTTACCATGTCATGTGATATGATAGGAAAACAATGATAAATCATCTGCCTGCTTCAATTCAAGGCTGCAGTATTTCAGTGGTCCAGCGCGCTTGGAATGGAAGTGTGAGGAGAGTGGTGTACGTGCATGTACTAATAAATGTTGCTAAATTTTACAAATTGTGCCCTTGATTTCATTTGCGTTCAATCAGAAGAACACCGACAGCGTGTGATGTCTCGACAGCACTCTTTACTGCCAGATCACAGCCCAGTGTGGGCCCCGGAAGGCTGACAATATGAGTCCCAAACAGGATTGTCCTGCCTGACTCTACTCATTTTCTTTCTTGCTTTTCCATAAGTGATAATAGTACCTGCTGCTTTTTTTGGTATCTGCTCTGGCGAGGTTCCAAGCGAGCTGAGCCCATCAAAAAAATGGTTGGTCAGAGACTCTTTAAGCGAACAATGCCGTACTGAACTGTGCATTTTAGAGTCCATTTTAAGATTATTTTATTTGCTTTTAAATCTTTAAATGGTCTTGCTCTGCCTTACCTCTCTGAGCTTCTCCATCCCTACGCTACTGCTCAGTGCTCCTGGAGGTACCGAGGTCTAAACGGAAGCTCAGAGGGGAAAAGCTTTCTCCATTGCCGGTCCCAAACTTTGGACCGCCCTTCTGCTCCATATTAGACAGGCCCCCTCACTGTCCATTTTTAAAACTCATCTTAAAACCCATTTTTATTCTTCTGCGTTCAACTCAGCATGAGACTCTGCTCTTGTTTTAGTGTTTTGTTTTCAATATTTAAACATTTTTATTGTTTTATAGTTTTACTGGTTTTTTATTCTTTAAACATTGTTATTGTTTATATATATATATTAAATTGTTTTATTGTTTTTATTTTGTCTCCTATGTTTTATGTGCCATGTTTTATTTATTGTATTGTTAAGCACTTTGTACCAGCTATAGCTGCCTAAAGCGCTCTATAAATTGAGTTGAGTTGAGTTGAACTGTAGAATGTTTAAAAGACTTAAAAAGACTGAAAACATGCGTTACTCTCCAACGTTTAGCTAAGGAAACATCTAAGTTTCTCAACATTTAACAGAGGAGTCTGGTGTATTTATCTATGTATTTAGCCATCGTGAGCCCGCGTCGCAACCCATTCAGTCAGTTTGGTGAATTATTCAAAACTTAATTTGATGCATGTTGTTCAAAACATATACACATAAATCTTAACTCAAAGGTTTGAGAAATTCAGCAAATTTCTTTGGGCACCTAGTAAAAAAAAAAAATCCCCAGAGACCCATTTGTAGCTTCATAACACATGACGTCTGTCTCTTCTTTTGGACACAGAGTTGGCTCAAACAATAATGGCTCGGAATTTCCACCCGTCTGTCATCGGCCCGGAGGCCTGGGAAGGCTACATGTTTTCTGATCTGGAGATCCGCATCAAAGAGTCCACGGACCTTTACGGAGCCGTGCTCTGGCCTTCGGTGCGTCCAGACATTTTACTGACTATTGGTCACCTTCTGTGTATCCCTCTCGCTTTCAGCCAGTGAAAAGAAATTATGTGTCTCCCAACAGGCAATGGTGTTGTGCCATTTCTTGGAGACCAACCGAGAGAAATACAACCTGACAGACAAAAATGTGATCGAACTGGGTGCTGGGACTGGACTCGTCACCATTGTGTCGAGCTTGTTGGGTATGAAACCTGCTCTGAGTTTCACTCCCTTTGACTAAAATATTTCACTTTTAGATGTTTGCATCTAATTAGCGTCAATGTTTCTCCTCAGGTGCTAAGGTGACCTCCACTGACCTACCAGATGTCTTGGGGAACCTCCGGTACAACGTTGTGCGCAATACCAAGGGTCGATGCAAGTACACCCCAGTGGTAGGTTTTTCTTGTTGTTTTCATGTTGTAGGGATGAAAAAATAAACAAGTTGATATAAATCAACTTTGAATCACCTCCAGGTCACTGAGCTCATTTGGGGTCCGGAGGTGCCGAAGCGTTTGCCTCGCACCACACATTGTTTCGACTACATCCTGGCAGCCGACGTGGTGTACTCACACCCTTACCTGGACGAGCTGATGGACACCTTTGACTACCTGTGCCAGGAAAACACACACATTTTCTGGGCTATGCGTTTCCGCCTGGACCCAGAGAACAACTTTGTGGATCGCTTCCAGCAGCGTTTCCACCTGGAGGAGCTGTATGACCTTCCCAGCCTCAGTATCAAACTATACAGAGCCTGGAGGAGGGACAAGAGCACCACAGACCCTGAAGTGTGAAAAACAGACTCACAACACATGTATGTGACGTCATTAAAGACCCAGATGAGTCTCCTGAGTAATTTTCTCCAAAGTTGGAGCCATCGCCGATGTTTATTTTTGAGTTAGTCATCAGGGGAACATTAACAACTGTTCACCTCCTAACATGACGAACAGCTGATCATTTGAGTACAGCTAAATATGTATCTTAGATTGTAAATGTGTGTGTGACCATGTAGCAAACGGTCCTGACATCACCCATAAAAAAATCTGAACTACCGTTTTTAAGCTCCCAGAATCTCAATTTGGGCAGGATTATGTTGAGGTTTCGCATCAGGAAATTCAGAGACGTCTGTTGGACGATAGCGCAGGTCAATGTCGACTCAAATGTGCCGAACTTTGACTATTTTCTTCTAAATTGAACAAGAACTGAAACTGTAATTAATACCCAAGTGTGGTCAGATTCAAACTGAGTTGTTTTTACAACCTGAGCAACTATTGAATAGATGGCTATTCAATAAATTGCTACTTCTGGGATAGATTTAGCCAGAAATGTATCATAGAAATATAATAATAATGGTTAAATTTAGAGGTAAAGGTTACAGTTAAGGGCTAAGGTTTGAGGTAGGGTTATACGAGATGTAATGCCAGTTGGCTCACTGGCCAGCTAGCTAGCTAGGGGACCGTACCTATGTTCCCCGGGTCCTATGTTCCCCGCTTTGTATGTGACCGGGGAACATAGGACCCTTTCTCTAACCCTAATCCTAACCCTAGCCTAGGTCCTATGTTCCCCTGTCACATACAAAGTGGACCTTTTTTGGGAAAAACGGGGAACATAGGACCCGGGGAACATAGGTATGACCCCCTAGCTAGCTAGCTTATCAACCATGTTTACACATGTCTCAGGAAACTGATTTACTGTATAGTCTGTTCTATTGTGACTCAACTAGCTTTACATCCCAAAAACTTTAAGGTTGCTGATATATCAATGTTGCATCAACACCTTGCTCCCAATCATAAAAAAATGTCCCCAAGGGGACGACAAATAAACTTATTTATTATTATTACTAAACATATCGGCTATGTTTTTTGATCAACAACAAACTTAAAGGTGCATTATGTTATAAATCTAAAGAAACTGGCCATAAAATCCTCCTAATATGTCACAGAGACTGATGAATAATGTTCATATAACAAACTGAACTCACCAACAACAACAGCACTGCCAAAATATTTGCATTAAAAAAATATTTTGCAGACTGCAAATCATGTTTATGTTTTTGAAATCATGTTTTGGCATGTGGCGCCACCTACCGCCGTCTATCAATCATTGCAGTCAGTAGAGTCTCAGCTGCCGACCAACCACGGGTTGCCAGTACTAAAAGACCTTGGTGTTTTGAATTTGAATGTAGTAACCATTTTTGGCCACATTCTTACATATGGCAACTTTAAAAGTGGAACTGACATGACTGCAAACTTTTTGAGAACCAAATACCACCTGTAGAGAAACATAAACAAAAGTCCCAAGTCCTAAGATCACCAGCAAAACACTTGGTTAACGGAGGTCAAATTAAAGATCACGTCCATATTGGACAGTTTGCACTGCTTCAGTAACATGAACACCACTGTCACCAATTTTTTGGATGGAGTCGTTAGGAACCACCTGCTTTTATTACTATGTGACCTGATACATCTGATCTCCAGTTGTGATTCCAAGTCCTCCAACATCGTCAGGGTAATTTTTTATCCTCTTATTCCTCATCCTCACGTGGTGATACGTGTAGTACGATTACTGAAAGAGAAGAAGCAGAAAGAGCCGGATTAAAGATTCTGCGAATGCTGGAAGTGAAGCACCGCGTAGGATTGTACGCTCAAACAGATATACGCTCCAGCTGGAAATGGAACAAACATCCCTTCAGTGAGATGCAGAGCTCAGGTGTTGCCTCTTGTGAATAAAACGGAACATACTGTGTTTTGCCAAATAAGGCTGCACTAGACCCTGTGCTTCTGCCCGATCCCTATTATCGTGTCAAAGGATGGAGACGATACCTGAAACTTAAACTTCCAGGCTGATCCTGTTTCCTGCCATGTTGAGTGAAGTCAATCAGGGCTAATGCAGGGCAAGTTCCAGGCCACATTTTTAAAAATAGGTTTTGATGATTTGCAACAAGAAGACCTGAGTTGGCAAACCCGTTTGGAGCAAGGGCCTTTCTGCATGGAGTTTGCATGTTCTCCCTGTGTGTGTGTGTGTTCTCTGAATTCCTCTCGCAGTCCAAAAACATGCAGATATGGCAAATTGTACAGTCTAAGAGTGACTGTGTGAGTGGATGGTTGTTTGTCTCTATGTGGCCCTGTACAGGGTGCCCTAACCTTTTGCCCTGTGTCAGCTGAGATTGGCACCAGCGACCCTCATTGACCCTCATTGGCTTGCGCCAAATCACTATCTCAAGGCAGCTGACAGAAAGTTCACGACCGTTCGTTCAATGGTCCTTTGCCAGGATGCTTTCAAACCAAACACAAGTCATGTTTTGGCCTGGTGCTCAGCGGTGCTTATCCCCCTGTGTCACTCTCTGAGGACGACCGTGCAAATCTAATGCATTCCCAGTGAAACGTGATCTGGACTTGACGTCCAGTCATCGAGTTATTTTTATTTTTGGTTAAAGCTAGAAAACTGTTGTTTTACAACTCATCTTATGATCGTGCAGGTTATATTTAGTATGACGTTACAGACCGTGGAAGCTTCCAGAGCAGCAGCAGCAGCAGCCTAGAGAGGTCCATGAGCGCAGATCTGCAGTCGTAATGTGGCAGTCCCGCCTGGCTCCCTCTCCAAACTATCTTTGTTGTTGTTGTTTGTGTGTGTGTGTGTCTGTGTGAATCTACGTGCGCCCCATTCTTGAAACCTGCTCGTGTTGATTTCTCTTAGGTCCTACATCTAAAAATACCCTTGTGATGAAGATGGGTGTGTCCAACAGGATGCTGAGGGTATAAGCTCGCAGTCCGCGATCTACAGATGCAATATTTTCACTCTACAGATCCACGCATTTTAAGTGGGAAAGCAGCAGCAGCAGCAGCAGCAGCAGCAGCAGGTAGGTCATAAGTTGCAAATTGGGCATAAACATTTGACTTTATAGTTTTGTATGAGTGAATTATATGTAGACAGCTTTAAAATGTGGATGTAATGTTCGATGGTTTGTGAACAGAACTTTCTACATGAGTCATTTGTCGACATCTTTTGTGGAGGATATAAATTACATGAGACCCAAAACGAAGGAGGAAGGAGGAGGTGAAGATGAGGGAAAATGTAAGAGGAACAACTCAAGGTGTATTTTCTTTTTTATTGTAGACAAATGTGAATGTCTGACTTTTATGGTATGTTTATCAGATGATTCTCAAATCAAGGAATTAGCCCTCCAGATGACCTGGCCTCCATGTTTCTTCAACAAAGCAGAAGAAGAGGATTTTCATGTTGTGGGACAAGAAATAATCACTGAAGAAACTTTGGACGTGAGTACAGCAATGTTTTTGGAATCTGGAACATCATATTAATACATCAGATGAGTGTCCTCTTACGCTGGTTGATACCAAATATTTTAATGACACTTTTAGTCTCGGGCACCCTGTCAGGCCTATCTAGCACTTGATATTCATGACCAGTGCACATCTTTGGCTGATCTCATACACCACAATGTTAGCACAGCCGCAGAAGAAGAAGAGAAACACTGGATTAAGGACTTCTGAGCTCTAAATCTAAAAGAATAATCTGTTATTGAGATAAAAAAAAAAAAACACATCCCTCAACTATTTCAGCCCCAAGTGCAGCACACCCCCCAATGAGCTAGCTGGTCAGTTAGCAGCTATTTAGCATCATGGCCACATAAATATAAATATGAATTACCAAGACAAAAAAAACACATAAATGGGGCGTAGAATGTGATTCCAAGAATGACAGTACTATGACAGACAGTAAACCAGTGTATCTCCCTTATGCCTTACTCAGCCGCCAGGGGACCGTATCTATGTTCCCCGGGTCCTATGATTTCCGGGTCCTATGTTCCCCGCTTTGTATGTGACCGGGGAATATAGGACCCTTTCTCTAACCCTAATCCTAACCCTACCCTTTTTCAAAAAAAGGGTCCTATGTTGCCCTGTCACATACAAAGTGGACCTTTTTTGGGAAAAACGGGGAACATTGGACCCGGGGAACATAGGTACGACCCCGCCGCAAGTCCACTTTTTAGCATTTTTCAAATCAGGATTTGGGTGGAGTTAGCTTCAGAAGAGGGGCTTTGGTTACCATTTAAGACTTGTTTCTACCTAGCAATAGACTGGTTCAGTTTGGTGTTATCCATGTATTTGCTTTTCGATTGTCAAAAGTCGCAACGCGTTTGGGCAATAGTAACTGTTCCGTCCCATTTTCCTCCACCCTATATGTGCTAGCATTAGACACTTCCATCTCCTGAAATCCCTATGTTCCGAAAGCACTATGAGGTTTGACCTCCTTACCCTGTTCCGACCAGCTCTTTGAGATTACAATGTAGTAATATTTCAAATACCGACCATGCCAGGAGGAGGCAGCAAGAGGTCCTAGAGATGGAGATCTAGTCTGCATTTAAGCCTCCTGGCGTGATGGTCCTGAGCCTGTGGATCCAGATCCTTTCCACCCTCTTTTTCTGCCCGCAGGTCCAGTGGTCATGATTCTCTAATCCAGAAATTATGAGATGAGTGGGGGAATGTTCTTGAAAATGTTTGACCAGTGGAGTCTGGAGTCTGCCTTCCCTAATGTTGTAGAGGTGTTGTTTTAAGCGGGTAAGGTTAGGGTAAGGTTTAGCATTCTGTATTCTGTAAGGCTTTCGGAACATAGAGATTTCAGAGCATAGGGATTTTGGAACACATGTGTGTAGTGTAGCCCACTAGACTCTAGTCTGTTTATTGGTAAACAGGGACATGTCTCCCAGGGAGGAGATGATGAGGAAGAAAAAGACGTATGTGATGTAGAGGAAGAAGATGACAAGGCCTGTGATTCAAACTGCAGCAGCTCCACAGCCAGCACTGGAGATGTTACAGGTGAGTCAACCTCATTCATTCATCTGTTATCTTCTACTTATCCTATGATGATCACCCAAGTATGTTCCCATTCAATTAGTCATTTAGTAAGAGTCTAAGAATTAGACAGAAGCAGAAAGTTCTTCTGGATCCTTACTGTGGAATTAAATTAATTCACATACAAAGCGATGCTATACATGACAAAGTACTGATTTGCCTGTTCTGTGTGCGTTGACAGGACAAACACAAACACAAGCTCCAGCTTGGCGTCCCAGTGTAATCTGCAGCCTTGGTAAAGACATCTACAACTACGTAGGACATGATATTGTCATTTATGAATCCATAGACTCCTTTGGGGCTGTCATGTGGCCAGCGGTGAGTGTTTTTATGCTGCAAACCTCATTTATCTGATCATCTCACCTCCTGTTATGTACACGATATGGACAAAAGTTGAATTCAGGTGACATTTTGGACAATGCTATGCTTCCAACTTTGTGGCAACACTTTGAAGAAGGTCCTTTTCTATGAACAAAGCTACTGTTAATTGAGTTTTCTCAATGCTCTACCTACAATGGACTGGCGAACTGACCAGGGTGTACCCCGCCTATCGCCCAATGTCAGCTGAGATAGGCACAGCACCCTCCATGACCCTCTGGTGGAGGATAAAGCGGTAGAGGATGGATGGATGACTTTTTTTTCTACTCTTCCACTCAGGCGTTAGCTCTGTGCTCCTTCCTGGAGAATAACAGGGAGATGGTGAACCTGCAGGGGAAGGAGGTTCTGGAGCTGGGATCTGGAACAGGACTGGTAGCCATCGTGGCCAGTCTCTTAGGTAACAACTGCATTTATACAAATGATATGCTAGTGTATAGTATCCACAATTCATTAGGTTGTACTGCATGACATGTTACTGATGTACGTTTTAAAGAAGCATTATTAGATGTAAATATTTTCCAGGAAGCGAAGAATCTTCCTGGAATATTAAGCTAAACTAAGCTAAATAAAAGGGATAGTTCAGTGTTTTTAATAGTGTTTGTATGAGGCTTTTTTCTTTCATGGTCCCTGCTTTAAAACTGGACACGAGCCATTTATCAAAAGGTTTGCTAAATAAAATGTTCACCTACTTTAGTTTATCAGCTCCACTCCGATCACATGCCCTGGTGTGCAGTTGAAGAGTACAACAGTTCTGATTTCCCTCCAAACACCACCAGAGGGAGCTCACGTACCACTGGTGGTGGTACATGTACCACAGTTTGAGAACCATGGGGGTCAATTTGAAGCACTCTGAACAAACTCTGTTCTGTTCCTTCTCTTGTTTTTATAGGAGCCTCAGTCACAGCCACAGATTTACCAGAGGTCTTGAGTAACCTCAGGGCCAACGTTTTGAGGAACACCAGGGGGCGATGCAGACAGCTGCCCCAGGTGACAACTCTTTCCTGGAGCTTCGAAATGGAACGCACCTTCCCGGCGTCCGTCTACCGGTACGACTACGTGCTGGCGGCAGACGTGGTTTATCACCACGACTTCTTAAAGGAGCTCCTGGCTACTATGAAGCATTTCTGTCAGCCGGGGACGACTGTGATCTGGGCCAACAGGGTCAGAATGGAGTCTGATCTGACCTTCATTGAGAACCTCAAAAAGACCTTTCACACAAGTTTACTGTGTGAAGATGGAGACATGAAGATCTTCATGGCAACCTACAGAGGGACAGAGACAGTGGACAGATAGGTGGACATGACCAATCAGATAAAAACTAATGACCCAGGTGGTAAAAAGGCAGAGACAGTTCTGAAAGTGTGCTTACAGCTTTTGTGTTATGTTAGGAGTAACAAGTTACCCTTAGGAGTTCTGTGTTTGTTGCACTCTGCAGTCTCACCACAGGATGTCGCTAATTTGCTGAAGTCAAATAATATCTTGAGGCATGGTTCTCAAACAGTGGTCGTTTCACTAAACCAGTGTGTGAAGTATATGTGTACGGAAGAGTGTGATGGCCACATAATAAAGAAAGAATAATAAATTGAAAGAAAAAATAATAAAACAGCATGAATTCTGAGCTGAAAGAGAGAGATTAAAGTCAGAATTCTGAGATTACAGAAAAAGTCAGAATTCTGAGAAAAAAAATCTGAATTCTGAGACGAAAGACAGAATTCTGAGAAAAAAGTCAGAATTCTGAGATTACACTTTTTTCAGAATTTCAGAAAGTGTTATTACTTTTTTTTCCTTTCAATTTGTTTTAACAGACTGCTCTAATCCTCTTCTGTATATGTGAGTTTGCTTTTCTATTTTTTTTATTATATATTTTTTTACTGTGATTGTTTTATTCTTTTGTATTTTTATTTTATAATTTTATTTGAATCCCTATTATTGTGTGTGCTTTCTTGTATTTGTCACCTCTAAAGGACATTTTTTTGTCCCAAACCTGGTCCTAATCAGGCAGACCCTCATTTCTGAGGAACTGGTTAAGTTTGAATAATGGTTAGGTTAAGTTTAGGATTAGGTATTAACCAGTTATGGAAAAAACACTTTATTTAGTCTGTGTCCAAATGAATAAAAGTCAATGCAGCAACCTCATAAGATTAGCTGCATGGACTTGTGTGTGCATGAAAAGTGCTTTACAAATAAAGAATGATTGATTGAGCAAACAATTGCATTATACATAAGCTGATTACAGTAATATTTCCTCCATATTATTATCATCATGTTATTAATGTTCAGTGATGATTTTTTTTTATGTTTAACGCGCTTGGACGAGTTTGCTCATCCAGTAGGTTGCAAATCGCCAAAATGGACGCCAAAAGTCAGAGTTTGGTTACAGTTTACTTTTTTGTTCGTCTTGGTCTATATCATCTTTTGTATGCCGAAGTCAGAGGGAACTTCCTGTTTCGTGGCTAATGGTCGGAATTTGGGCAAACTTTCGACAACTTTTCACCTTTAATGTGTCTAGTACACATTGGTGTTTTTTTTTTAATGTCGGTCTAACAAACACGATCGGACGAATTTGCTTATTTACGTCAGGTGCAAATTTCCAAAATTGGACACCAAAATTGAAGAAAATGGCCTAGTTCCTGTTGAGTTGAGGCCATGGTTACGGTCGACTTTTTTGTTCGTCTTGGTCTATAACATCTTTCCACCAATTTTCAGGAAATTCTGTGGAACTCAATTTTGCCTCTGTTTTCACCCTGGGGGCGCTACAGGGGCGCTGCCCTTCGTGGCTGGGGCCCAAATGCACCACGAGTGTGAGTGCTTGGGCCCCAATACTGGATAAACACTTATTTTTTATGTATGTATTTATTTATTCAGTTAGACAAATATCTGCCTTTTTTTAAATTTATTTTTTTATAATTTTTTACTTTTTTGTTCCAACTTTTATTTGAAAGGATTTGTACTTAAATACTCCCATACTATAATTAATAACATAAGGTTTTAGGTTATTATTCAAAACAATGAAGTTGCTTACAGGCGTCTGCCCTGGTGTAATTCTATGTACGACCACTTGGGGGAGCTGGAGTGATACATACATCCCGCCTCACTCCACCGCCATCATCATCATCATCATCAGATGGGAAAGCAGTGGAAAAAAAACTAGCACCACCATCCCGAGAGGGTAAGCAGGAGGAGATGAATGAATGAATGAATGAATGAATGAATTAAAAAAAAAAAGAAAATGAAATAAAGGTAAGTTTGTAACTAATAATGTCAAAAAGCCTGAATTAAACTTCTTCATCCAGAATATTCTTTGGTTTCTTTAGTTTTGGTCATACATCAACTTAAATAAATCAATCTATCTATCTATCTATCTATCTATCTATCTATCTATCTATCTATCTATCTATCTATCTATCTATCTATCTATCTATCTATCTATCTATCTATCTATCTATCTATCTATCTATCTATCTATCTATCTATCTATCTATCTATCTATCTATCTATAAAAATGTCTTGTCTTGATTGAGTAAAAATGGTTACATCTGATTGGTTGCCAGCAATTTGGCGTCGCTGTGACGTCATCGCAGGAGGAAGCGTTTGGGTAAAAGAGAGAAGAGGAGGAGAGGAGGAGAAGAGAAGGAGGAGGAAGGGAGACACAACATCATCAGCAGCAGCAGGAGCAGCAGGAGCAGGGGAAGAAGAAGAAGAAGGAGATCCACGCTGCAGAGCGGATAAAAACACGCGGCTCTGCTTCACGAAACCTCATCATCACAGGATACAAAGCTCTTTCACCCACGGCTCACAGCGCGTGGGAGGCGCGAGATCGGCTGCATGGTGAATGCTGTATGTGTGTGTGTGTGTGAGAGAGAGAGAGGGGGGGGCGGTTATCCATCTGATCCACGCGCTCACTCACCTGCACATGAGCTCAGATGATGCTGCTGCTGCTGCCTGCACGGGCCACTTATACCACAGGAACCTGTGTCTATGTGTGTGTGTGCGTGTGTGCGTGTGTGTGTGTGCGTGTGTGTGGAGGCGAAGGATCCAAGCAGGACGATGGAAAGTGAGTGTTTGAGTGTTTTTTTTTTTTTTTTTGCTCTGATATTGAACACATCATGTCAAACAGATAGATAGATAGATAGATAGATAGATAGATAGATAGATAGATAGATAGATAGATAGATAGATAGATAGATAGATAGATGTGTGTCCGTTTTCTCCTCCTACAAAGAAAGTGTCGCACACTCGCTGTATGTCAAGGAATTTAATCCGAGTTAGAACCGCTGACGTCACACGCACGTACTTGACAAAGAGAAGCGTGAGTTCACATGTTATTATTCAGTCATATACATTATATTCACAAAGATGATTGTCTTCATTCATATACAACTACGTGAAAAAGAATATAAATACAAAATAAAATGAAGTCAATTTAGTCAAACTGATAATAAGTCACAGAAATATCGACTCATTATCAGTATTATAGATTTATATATGGATAGATATAGATTTGGCACAGACTGAAGTTTGCATTTCAAGTCATTTTATGTCACACTTTATTTACACAATCGAAAAAAATAGGTAAATGAATTTAGTAAAACTGTTCATCTGTAAAAAACAGAATCACATAAATATCCAAGTATTGATCAAATCATTACCATCATTGTTACCAGTATTATAGATTTACATTTCACACCGAATACACAAATTCAAAGTTTCAAATTCAAACCACAGGTAAAAATGAACGTCCATTAAAGTATAAGTCAAAATAAACCAGGTTGTTAGTTCAAATCTAATAAAATCACATCAAATTTGAATACCTTAAGTGTGTTTTTAAGCAGGAATTCAAAAAATAGGATTGTTTTAACGAAGGTCAGTGTCTTTTTGTTGGCTCAAAATAACAAATAAATAGTTGATACCGAAAAAAAAGAGTTAAGAATTGATCTGAGAACATCTGCATTTCCAGGTTTGGGAAAACTAGAAAACATAGACAACTATTAATATATATATAATATAAAAACACAAAAGGTTCATAATAAGGAAGAAATATGTGAATATAAATAATTTGACTGTTAAAAATGAGTGTTAAAGTTTTGAGAATAATAAGGTTAATAACTAATGTATACAAAATGAGAAAATGACATTTAAATAAATTAAAATACAAGAGGAGTGTTAGTGTTTGTACATTTTAATTTAGACTAAAATGAATTAAACAGCAGTAAAGTTAACAACACAAACAAAATGCTGAGCTATGTGCAACAAAATGTTGTTGTGTTAATGACAATAAAGTTTGTCAAGTCTGATTTTGAAATATACTGGATAAACACTTTTTTTAAATTATGTATTTATTCATTTAGACAAATATCTGTCTTTTTTTTTTAAAGAAATCTTTACTTCTTGGTTCCAACTTTTATTTGAAAGGATTTGTACGTAAAAATACTCCCATACTATAATTAATAATGTAAGGGTTTAGGTTATTATTCAAAACAATGAAGTTGCTTACTGGTAAAAATGAAGAAAGAAAAAGAGAAAATTAATTTATTTGACCTTGTTTTATTGTCATTTGCACTGTAAAAAAAAAAAAAGTAGTTTATTGTTTCAGAATTGAAAAAAACAACAAAACATGATAAGAAACTGCAAATATAAACAAACAAATATAATCAGAACTTTACAGAATACAGTAGAAGACATGATGATCATTTCAACGATAAATATGTGTTGATCCACCAAAAAATTACAAAAGTTTATCAAATATTCTCAACCTTATGAACTTTATAATGAACTTTATTATGAATACTTTATGTTTATATATTATATCTATTTAAAGAAATGAATGTGGGGATGTTAGCTGCTAAATTAGGACATTTTTCATCCTTCCATCCTTGGCCCCTTCTCCTCCTCCTTTTCACTTTAAATGAAGTTCAAAGTAAAATATTCAAGTTATATAAATTAACTTTGTTCATTCAGGTGTTTTTTTTGCAGAGTATATTTAATTATTAAAATTTTATTTATTTTGTTTGTTTTGCAGGAAACCTTTTGAGAACTTTTTGGTCGTCGGGACAAAGCCCAGCAGAGCAGACCGGAGCGTGTTCCTGTCTTTGGTTATCTAGCTGTATGAGTGTTAGCCGTCCTTCATAAAGCTAGATAACCGAAAGTAGGAATGACCTCCATGACCTTCGACCTCCTGCCGTGATGACAAGACAAGAAGAAGAAGAAGAAGAAAGCGAGAAAGAAAAAGCCAGAGACACAAGAGGACATAAGGAGGAGAGTCTCAGGTATTTTAACTCAAAGCATAAATAAGCCAAAACTTTCTCTAAATCAAACTTCACATTTGGAGAAATTACCCTCCAAATAATTTTCTCATGAAAGTATTTTTCCAAGTGACACCAATTGCACTCAATTATGTCACTAAAACAGACACAAATAAGAATTAATTTTTTTCCCCTCAAGTGTAACGCAGGAAGATCACGTGACAGGTTTAACTCTGCATCATGAGTCAGAACCTCATTCCTGAGGCACTGGGTGTTTAAGTTCAAGGCTTTAGATTTACATTTAAGTTTGGGGATAATCTTTTGATTTAATCTGTCAAAGAAGAACTTATCTGTGCAATGTTAATGAATGACGTTCACACAACGGTTGACAAACTTATTCAGGCTGAGCTGAGGCCGCATCCTCTTCCTCCTCCTCCTCCTCCTCTTCCTCTCTTGATTGAAGCATATGAAGGTCAGAGTTCATCCTCACTGTCTGAACACTGTCATCGTGTGTGTGTGTGCGTGTGTGTGTTTGCATGTGTGTGTTTGCATGTGTGTGTTTGTGTGTGTTTGCGTGTGTGTGTGTGTGTGTTTGCGTATGGAAGGAAGCCATCTTGACGATGGAGCTGTTGTGCTGCCTCTAAAATGGATGTGTGTGTGTGTGTCATCAATGATGTCGTGTGTGTGTGTGTGTGTGTGTGTGTAGATCATCAGTGACGTCACATGCTCATTAGTGAGGTCACATGAGCGAGCAAGGCCGTGTGAAGGTGAGTCATTGCTTGAGTCAGTGTGTGTGTGTGTGTGTGTGTGTGTGTGTGTGTGTGTCTGTGTGTGTGTGTTTGTGTGTGTGACAGTAATGAATTCCTGCACATGTGGTCTGTGATGATGTCATGAATGGACACATTCTAACAGGTGAAAGGTCAAATAAGTCTAGTCCACTCGAGTCTATTGTAACACTTTTATGAGTGATGGCCTAATTTTAATGGTAATGTTTTTGTTTTTATAGCTGATATTGTATATGTGTATGTATACATATGTATATATATATATATATAAATATATATATATATATACATATTTATATATATATATGTATATATATATACATATATATATATATAATTTAAATTGCTCACATGCAAAAGTGTTGAGTAAAGTAAAAAGAAAATGAAACAATTAAGTAAAGAAAAGTCGCTGTAGCACCATTTAGAATATCACTGCATAGGAGAATGATTGATAAACTGAAGTGATCAAAGTCGCTGTTAAAGTGTTATTGTTTAAAATAACTTCAATAAACTTCACTCGTTTCTTAAACAGAAGTCATTTCATTTTTTTTAATGTTTGTCCATCGTTTTTTTTTTTTTTCAGAGTGAAGCGTGCATGATGGGATAGATGAATGAAAACATTCAAGTCAAGTCACTTTGGTTTTACACTTAAAAAGACTTTAAAGACAAACATCTTATACACAAATAACACACACTAATATGTGAAATAAATAGTAACATTATAAAAGTAAATGTCAACTGCGAACACAATTATTTGCAAATGAAAAATAAGATTTCCGGAGAAAATTAAAATTGGTAAAAAAAAAATAAAAATAAAAATCTCTAATCAACAGTAATAACACTGTAAAAAGTGTATTTTTATCATTAATATTATTATTATTATAATTAGCAGTAGTAATAATAAGGAATTATCTCATTATTATTATTGTATGTTATTTCGTGTTCTGAAGGACAGTAAAGTGAACCTTAAAATGTGAAGAAACAGAAACCGAAAACGGGTAATTAATAATATTATAATAATAAGAATAATAAGAATAATAAAAATAATAATAATAGTAATAAATAAATAAATGGTTCGGGTATCTTTATTATATTACATTATATGTGAACATGCTCGTGTGTGACATCACCAGGGAATGAATGCAACCACCAACAATCTATTTATTTTTTATATTTATTAATTTCTATTTTTAAAAGTACACATAAAAGTGACGGGACGAGGAACAGACGCACATTTTGTTGATGAAGATTTCAAATTAACGAATTATAATGTATGTATTAAAAAAAAGCATAGGCTTTCGTAAAAGATTAAAAAAATATTTAGTTTATTTAAGGAAAAACTATTTGTATGTTTCTCACCTTTACAAATATTTAAACTTTGAAATGTCTTCTTTCCTCTGTTTGCCTGAATTAATACTGGCTGCAGATTTATTTATGTATTTAATTAATTAATTATTTATTGCACGTGCGCATTCAACCAATCAGAAAACGTGTTCTCGAGGAAGTGACATTAAGAATATTCAAATGAGCAAATCGTGCACAGCGGAGAATTTTCACCAACAAATCCTTATTTATTTATTTGTTTATTTGTTTGTTTGGTCATGTTTTAATGTTGTTGACCAAATATTTTGAATTCCATTTTATTAAGGATTACAAATATAAATGATGTAACATTAAATGCATATAATCGAAAAGGAACATTTTTCCCTTGAGTGTGAAACGAATTATAGGATAATTATTCGTGGAGGATTTGCTGTTATGCAAATAATACATTACATACTTACTCCAACACACAGTTGTGTACAAACGTAATAACACATATTTGTAACTAAATAAATAAAAGCTGTAAATATTAAGGCCACTTACAAAAAGTCTTTTAATCCGACAGTCGCGCGCTCTCTCTCAGTTGGATTATTTATTCTCTGCCAGGCCGAAACTGCGGCGTGAATAAAAGAAAAAGAGAAAGAGGGGAAAAAGGCAGCAGGGCTTCTTAAAAACAAAAGAGTGACCCATGAAAAGGTGGGAAATAAAGGACAAGCAGCGCGCGCGCGCGGCTCCAGCCTGTAAATGAACAGGACGCGACGAGCTCTGCATATTAACATAATTGCATAGAAACGAAGATGAGAGAAGATGAAGATTTAAAGGCGCAGCAGCAGCAGAATCACAGTCAAGCACAAGTTATTCACACACGTCTGAATCATTTATCGAGTTTTTATTTCATAAATAAGTATTTCGAAATATGAAATAATGATTGCAAAACAGAAATTTTGCAAGCAATATTTTAAATTCAAATCAGACTTTAAATAAAAAACAACGCATTTAAAGACAGCACACACATCAAAGATCCCAAAAACACAAATACATTCATATTAATACAATATTATACAAAACGTGTGTTTATATAAAGTTGCAATCATTTCTGATATCTTCTTATTTTATGAATGAATCAGTGAATTTTATTTCAGTTTGTTTTATTCTTGGAAAAATGTTCTACATACAATTAATGACCAAAAAATAGGAATAAGCTCAATTAAGGTTTATATTGGCTAAACGTTATAAAACAAATAAATGTTTACAAAGTATGGGTAATTAAACTGCATTAATGCATATAAAAAAACCTTTAAAAATAAGTAAATTCCCCAGCTCAAATTGAATCTGTTAACTCTATATTAAATCTCTCCATTCAAAGATTATGACTATTTTTTTTAAATTTTATTCACTGCCTGCATTTTAATTTCTCATGGATAAATGAACGACTTAAAAGTATAAAACAATTCTGCATACATTAAATATTTTATTAAGAGCCTGCATTCCAGTTAAACTGTTTTTATTTGTAAATTCCCCTCTTGTGTAAAAACAGATTCAATCGTGTATCAGTTCTAATTGAAATCATTTAAAAATGAATAAATAAATAGAAATACGATAGAGCTGCAACTAACGAATATTTTCATAATCAAGTAATGTGTTGAAAATAATGGTTAGTTGCAGCTCTATCTCAGTGGACAGACTGCCGGCCACTGATTGGTCAGAGAGTGTCGTCACAGGAAGAGTCATTTTTGCTCGATGTCAGGAATCAAAGCGAACAATGCCGAACTGTAGATCAGTTACGAAGAAAATGTTCACATTTAAGAAGCTGAAACAATCAGAAATCTGGTTTTAATCATGAAAAAAGCTTCCAACCGATTAATAGTTGAGGATTAATTTAGTAATCGATTAATAACTGATTAATCGAGTAATTGTTTCAGCTCTAAGTATCGGCTCAGCTCGCTTGAAACCTTGTCAGTGCAGGCTAGTACTCGTACACTGTGACAATAGTTCAACGCAGTGTAGCACATAAGCTCAGCTTCACACTGCATGGAAGTTTATCTGGCATTAGCATAGCATTATCTGGATGTGTTAATCTAACGTTAAGAAATTAAGAAACTCCTTAACTTCCGGTCAGTTGTTACGGGGTAAATTTGAGTTTCTGAAGGATTCAACGTGGCCAAAAAAATGGAAGTATAGTGTTTGAATTCCAGTTTCTGCAGACACCGACTCTCTGCATCGTTGCCTGAAATCTTACTTGAAATTGTCGGCCCTGATTATTTAAAAAACAAACAAGGAAGTGAACATGCACATTGTCAATTTAGTACAGTTTCAGTCAGACTTAAGCCCCGCCCCACACTAGAGGATAATTGGTGCCGATTTCAGGCCCAATCTTGCTCTTCCGACGATCGTGGGTGTCTTCTGATTCTGAAGTCACGTTAAATCACGCGAGCCAGCTAGCGACACAACATTTTTGATTTGTCGTGACCTTTGCCTACACATGTGCAAAGCACTGTTGTTGTTGTTGTTGTTTTTTTTCTCGCCTTCCTGATGCACAAACACGTCACAGTCTGATGCACTGATGCACAGAACCTGTTGGTTAAACAGCAGCGTCTACACATCATCATTCTGATCCTGGCTTTGCTCCACAATGGCTGCTCTGTGAAAGCAGCACTTGACAAAGGTCTGACACCTTTTTTTATTTTACTCCCCCAACATTACATGTGTGATGTGTGAATGTCTGCAGCAGCAGCAGCAGCAGTGAGGTGCAGACTTCACACTCCAGACCAGACAGTGGCAGATGACTGCATTAACGCTGCAGCCGTGAGAGCGTCTCCTGCTCAAAGTTAGCCCTTTGTCTTCATGCCTCCTTGTGTCTGTGAGTGACTCTCTCACAGCGACTGTGTCTGTGTGTATGAGTGTGTGTGTGTGTGTGTGTGTGTGTGTGTGTGTGTGTGTGTGTATGAGTGTGTGTGGTCAGTCACATACCTGAACTAATGTTTATGAACAAGAACAAAGGAAATTAGGATACATATCTGTCCTTCTTTGCCACATCTGAATACCCCCCCCCCCCCCTTTTGAAAATATGAAGCTTCCCTAACATCTGCTTAGAAATATTCTCAAAAGAAAAAGGAATTTGAATTACTTTTAATATGTGGCCTGCAGTTTTCTGAAATGAGGTCATTCACAAGTATATGAGGCAAAGTCTTCATAATTGTAAATATATCCCACCACAATGAATCACAAGACATAAATGACACATTCCGAGGTTAGCTTTGTCTCATAAATATCTGTAAAGTCACATAGCGTGATCGACAAACGTACACAAGTGCTTTGCTGTCCACAAATACAACATTTGTAAATGAATCAGAATCAACGCAATATATATCTACCCCACACACATCACTTGACATAAATACTGTGCTAGAAAATGCTAACTTGAGCTGTGACGGCCTACGCTTGTTAGCTGTCTTTGCTAGTAAACATAAACGACGGCTAACATGCCCATAGCTGTATGTACAACTTATATTTATAACACAAGTGGTTGTAAACTGTATTGCAAGATGAGAAAAGCTTGTGGAGTCACTTATTATCAATCAATCAATCAATCAATGACAAACGCATGTTGCTAGCTTGGTACGACCCCGTTCCATTGCTATATTTGTAGCAATGAAATTCTTTGCTAGCAAGGAGACTTGCTAGCTTGTGTAGCCGTGTTTCCATAAAGACCTGGTTCAGGCTTGTGTTTCGAACAAAGAACAATACCTCGCATAGAATGCTGACGTGTTATCTGTTGAATGAATTCCTCTGCTAAATTTACTTGCGCTGTGTTTATAAGTGAAAACCAAAAATACTGTGATACATATTGCACGGATTGCATTGCAGTTAGTGGAGTCGCCTCCTGGCGGCTAACTGCTGCTTCCGCCCCCTTTTAAAACCAGAAATCTACTTCCATTTTACCTATGGTCGTGTATTTGTCTTTCTTGAACCCATTGAAGGACGGATTGACCCCCCCCCGTTTTACGTTGCGGTAAAAAAAACGCACAATCAGGGTTCACCGTTCCAAACTGTACCAATAAACACACAACTTCAGCCCCCGTCCACCTCCACCAGGACACTGCAGCTGCAATCCTGTCTTAATCTGGGCGGGATAAACGCGATTATCCTGCTACGGCTTGTTCTTGGCTTTGTAACAGCGACGGGGAACCTTTCACGGCTCCGTCTTTCCCATGGTTGAGTGAGTCTGAGCAGCTAAGACCCCTGAAGCGGACCAGTCCCCCATTCACAGAGCTTTAGGCCTCAGCAAACAGGCATATCACACAGATCCCGAGGCTGATGGAATGAGATAAACTCTGAATATTATTGAGCTGCAGCTCCTCACCGTCTTTATCTGGACTGTCTCAGGAGATTCAGCTGGAACTCAGCTGCTCCATGTTCATATACTGTGAGACTACATTGCAGAGTGTGGAAACACTTCATCATTTTTATGAAATCTAATAGTGCTAATACTATTTTTATGATATGCTATTCATTTTAGAGTTATTTTACTTTTAATTTCAGAATAACATAATTATTTTTAATGATCTCCATGATTATTGTCATCAAAAAAACAGACCTTGGGTGAGATTCAATTTTATTTATCAAAAGATTTGTCATCAAAAAGATTGATCATCTCCACAATTTCAATGAAGTACCTTACTTTCATTTCACGTTATAAAACCGTATCTTTGTGGTGACATTTGAAGTAAACTATACACCTGGAAAATACTTCTAAATATACAGTGTATTATTGTCAGTATTTCACTATACAAAATACAGAAGATACACAGCAACTTCTTGTGAACATACACAGTCATTATCTATGTACAGATACATTGTATTTTGGTCAAACTTTATAAAAAAAATTCACACTCACTTTCTATCATTGTCGCTGTTAAACATCGGCTCATTCGTTCGTTACATGACAGGTTTTTTTTTTTTTTTGTCCCTCAACGTGTTAAACTTTTTCAGAAGCTGAAAAGTCTCCCAGGACTGGATTTCCATTCTCCCCAGACAAGTCAGTCAAGTTCAAGTTCATGGGGGCAGGAATGTCTCGACTCCTCATTCACTCCTGTCATTCCCTCCCCCTGCTGTCTCACCCCTCCCTCCCCTCCCCTCTTCCATCCATCCATCCTCAGGCTCTTTGGTGTCTGCATGGCGTTACAATGACAGAGAGGCTGTGTCGTTGTTATGGCAGCAGCCCGGGTGACCTGGCTATGTGCTGCTGAAAAGCACAGCCTGTCAGAAAGAGAGAGAGAGGGAGAGAGAGAGACAGACAGAGAGAGAGAGAGAGAGAGAGAGGGCGAGAGACACAGGGAGAGAGAGAGGGAGAGCGTCCCAACAGCTGGACACAGGCTCGACAGCCTCCCTCCTTCTTTTCAGACACTTCCCAGACCCTGGGAAAAACGAAGAATTTGACATTCATCATCCAAACACGCACACATGCGCGCGCGCGCACACACACACACACACTGGTTTCCATGACTTCAGAGGACATTGCATCAGTCGTGTATAAAGTACCTTAAAGCGATACTTGAGTAAAAGTACAAATATGTTACCAAGTTGATGAAGTAAAAGTATGACAGAAAATTCCTGGCTCTGCTATGTGTCCCTGAGTAAGCATGTTAATGGGTGAAAACTGTAGTGTAAAGCAGCTCATCAAGACTAGAATAGCTCGGTATGAATACAGACCATAATACCAACTATTCTTCTTCTTCTTCTGATTTTATTTGGTAGTAATGAGTAATGAACAAAGATAGTTAGTAAAACAGTAAAAAGTTAATAACAGACTAAAGTACAGATATGTGATTTTTTTCTTTTTTTTTGCGTTATGGTTATTTGATTCGAGCCACAATGGTACAATCCCAACGCCTCCCTAACCCTAACCCTAAGTGCAGTAAATGTTATATACTTTAAGACTTTTACTCAAGTGACGTCAACTTCTACCAAAGTCATCTGGTATGACAAACTATCCCTTTAAAGGTGAAGTAAGTAGTTTATAGTGACATCTAGAGGAGAGGCTGAAACTTACAACAAAGAACTGCTCCTCTGCTCACCCCCTCCCTTCCCTGAGCGCTACGGTGTCCGCAGCCGGTCAAATGTCGTCCTCGTCGTCTTTCTCCGTGTCAGCAGATGAGGTTCGTGAGGTGAGGGAGAGGGCGAGCTACCGCGGCCGTAGCATACGAAGCGGAGAGAGTAGAGCGGGACTTCCGCTACAAGTAAAGAGACGCTAGATTTGTTCTTTACAGCGTTTGTCCTTACAGGCTCCGGTAGAAACATGGCGTCTCGCTGCTAACAGTGGCTATGCAACTGCGGCCCGCGACCATGTTATTTTTGAAACACTACGAAAATTAAACAAAAACTATTATACAGCGACTAGACAATGCAGGAGCACATAATATGTATAAAAAAGTGGATTTTGGATTATATAAACCCATAAATACTACACAGTGTCCCTTTAAGGTACTTTATACAAGACTGTTTAAATGTGTGTGTGTGTGTGTGTGTGTGTGTGTGTGTGTGTGTGTTCAATTAACTTGACTTTTTCAGGTCTCGTTGTCGTCATGGAGACCAAAGCCTGGTCCTAATGAGGCAGAAACTCATTTTGACAAACTGGTAGAAGAGAAGAACTCAGATGGGAATAATCTGGGTAGATTCTGCGACTGCACGATGTAGGATTAAAGTCAGGCTGGTTAAGCTTAAGGTTAAGGTAAAGGTTAAGGATAAAGTTTTTGTGTCGCCCAAATGAAAATGCACTGTCCTCAGAGGAATATCTGCACAAACCTATGTGTGTGTGTGTGTGTGTGTGTGTGTGGTGTGATTTGTTGAGGTCCCATTCAAGTCTGAGCATGAAAGACCTGATCATTTGCATAAACTACATGCTGTCTGAGGGTGTGTGTGTGTGTGTGCGTGTGATCGTGAATTGTGTCGCTGCAATAAAAAGAAGAAGAGAGAATGAATTGAGAAAGAGGGTGAAAATCGGCCCAAAAAAGAAGGATGAGACCATGTGACGCAGTGGGATTAAATCATCCAGGATCTTTTTTTCATTTAAATATAAATTTGGTGAATGTGACAACAGTAAGAACCTGCTGCTGCTGCTGCTGCTGATGATGATGATGATGATGATGATGATGACAACACGTGGATCATGTTCTGTGCTGATGTGCAGTTAAAAAGCTGTGTTTTTTAAACTCATATTTATTGTTTTTCTTTTCCTTTAAGACGATGTCACTGTGGACGACCTTCAGCGCTCGCATCATGGATTCACCAAAAGCTGAACATCATCATCATCATCATCATCATCATCATCATCACCACGATCAGACGACTGCAGGAGAATCCTCCCTCCTCGACAACCGTGTTCTGACTTGAAGAACTTTTTAAACCACTGTTCATGCACTGAATCAGTCTGGTACGGTGGCCTGGAAGTGCTTTTTTTTTTTTTTTTTTTTTTACAAATCCCCAAAACAAAGCAGCAAAAGACACAATTGTCACAAAAAGGGATTGCACATTATAAGCAGCTGACAGGATGTTTTTTTCTTTCTTCATACACAACAATCTTATGTAGCACCACTTCCTTTCAACCTGGCTTTCAAAATAAGAGCCACTGACTTTTCTGGTTTTAAGATGTCTTGTATCAAACTTTTCAAACATTCACTGTATAATGAAATAAAATAAATGTCATTACACAAGCCTTGTCTTGGCAGTTTGTGTGTTTAATAATAAACACACAAACTGCCTGAGTATTTGGGCTTTTGTAAAAGTGTTTCACGTTTTGTAACCGTGGTTATATAATAGTCTGGTCGTCGCTGATCCTCTGGAACACAGACGGTGGCTTGTCACCAGCAGATTCTCAGCAGTCATCAGGAGCGTCATCATCAGGCGTCGTACGGCAAACACCACTTGGACAAACCACATCAGACTGGAGTTAACGTTGCCAAACATCAGTTTATTCACGCAGTTACAACGGTACATTCGTAAAAAGGATGTTTTCATCATCGTTTACATGTTTTTCTGTCATTTGCTGTTCATAAAAAGTATGTTGACGTTTTGCAATAAAGTATTTTTTTTAGGGGAAAAATGGTTTGTTTCTGGTTGATTTGCATTGCCGTGTATGGCAAGACCACAAGGACAAATTTGTTAAATTGTCTCAACTGGATCATTCCACATATATTTTTCAGTAATATATGTGGAATAATTGTTCTGTGTAACGTTCAGTTATTTTCAAAGAAGCGTTGGGAAACGTGTCCTCATGGAGACCAAAACCTGGTTCTAATGAGGCCGAACCTCATTACTGAGAGACTGGTTAATTTTAGGGCTAAGATTAAAAATTGTTGTCATAGTTAAGGTTTACCCACTTTTTAAGTATAACAAAATAGCGTGAAAATAATTAACTCAAATGAAGTTCACGACAATAGATGTTTGGCAAATTGAGAATCAAAACTTTATGCTTCTTTTAAACTAAAAAAAAAGTTTGGAGCGTTTGTTCGGGGACCCCCAAAAAAAATTACCTGCAACCCATTGGCATTAGTTTTGCCCTCCATAGGTTTGATAAAACAACACAAAAACAGGAAATATGAATATGAATAATCCCCATTATTGACTCAATTCAGACAAAAAAAAGTCATTTTGAGGCTTAAATGAAAGAGAGAGAGCAAAAAACTTACAAAAACACTTACTCTGTTCAGTTGCTGAAGCTGCTGAAGTTTCTGCTAAAGCTGCTGGACTGAGGGAGTCGTGACCTTTCACCCCTCGAGGACATGAACTGACCTTGACACAAGCCACAGGCACGTGCTTCTTTTCCCCTGACACATCTGTGAGCACCCAAATCAGACATGAAGGACTATAACAAGGAAGGAAGGAAGGAAGGGAGACACATACAGTAGATAGTAAACATAAGTACATTCACTGGAAATTTAGTACAGAAAGAAAGAATATATCAATATTGAGCTGAATTTTATAAGTTGTTCCATATCATAACAAGAAAACTCTGACTCGTGAGCAGACTGGACGCTCACTGGTCCTCAATAAGACACATTTGACTTAACAGCAGAAATAGCTGTAGTTTTTACTGTAGATGCAAGTGGCAGCCATTTTGGAGCTTATACTGCGACTCTTTGAGTTGAAAATTTGAGTAGGAGTAGAAGGAAATCCGGAAACTCCGACTTCCAACGACAACCGGGCCGCACCACTGGCCCCTTTAACTGGCAGTTGAACACATGTTCCTAATAAAGTGGCCGGTGAATGTATCATGCCACTGCGTAAATGAAATGTATGCAAACTAAACCGTTTTTATGATTATTTCTGTACAAACACTGTCCACACACGACATTTCTGACAGTTTTTGCAGAAGAAGGAGAAGCCCGGGCGGCTGCAGACCCTGCAGGGTGGAGCTCGTGCGACGGCTGCGGATGATTGTCCAGTCATTTATATCTTCCAACTCAGTGAGCTTTAGGTCTTGTACTCTGCGTTTGCATAAGAATAGAATCAGGTCCTGTGAACTTCCCCAACCTATTGACCCAGCTCCCCAGACATGAATGGCACTGCTTAGAGGCTCCCCAGCCTCTCAAACAGGCTGCAACCATGCCTTAAGTCCCAATCATGGTAATTTAATATATCTTGAGCCTGTCTGTTCTCCTCGAGCTCCGCCGCAGTTTATTTTAGGCGTTCTGTGCTTATCACCTCATCAGCACTGCTCCGTATTTGACGAATTTAAAGGGTCTGCGAGTTCCCTTTCAGCTGCTAAATAAGCCTCTGTTCCAATTTGAGCGAGAAAAGAAATTCCTTGTTATCGGCGGAGAATAAAGACGAGTCTCACATCAGGGACAGACAAACTGTAGACAATATGGCGCAAATATTCATTTACACGCCATGGAAATTATTTTTCTTATATTTTGTGCCCACGTTAAACACACTTTTGAAGGTAAAATAAAACTTCCTGTGTGCAGCGCCGGGATGTCACCGGGCGACACGAGATCTAAACACAGCTACACCGAGCGACACGTGGAGCTGATAAACTTGAGCGTGAACTCATTTAATTAAAAAAAAAAAAAAAAAAAAATGGTTTGAATCTAATCATTTGTTGATATTTGAAAACAATTAATTCTTCCTCAGATGAAATGAAGACCTCACGGTTTCTGTCGAACATCTGAAATGAGTTATGATTCAAAAATGTGTTGGTCACTTTCTGTTTTTAAAATAAATATTCGGTGGCGAGCTGATTCACAAAGACACGGCAATGTGTCCTCTGTGTTTGCTGAGTTTTGGCATACCAAAATTTGGCTTTCAGACCAGAATAAAAAAGAAAATGGAGCAGTTTGTCCATGCAGCAGTCATGATAAAATCAATAAAAATGTTGAAATAAGAATTCATGTCTGCTTTCATGTTGCCCAGTTGTGTCATTGTCACTGTGGCGCCACCTGCTGGACACACACAATCGGCATTTACCTCCTCACACAACCCTAACCATCAAGTGCCTAACCCTAACCTTTACCCTCACTCTTACCTAATTCTAACCTTAAACCTAAAACCAGGTCTTAACCCTCAAAAAACTGAAAGTTTTGGACCAGCAGGACACACACACACACACACACACACACACACACACACACACACACACACACACACACACACACACACACACACACCATAACTACTGTTGACCTAATCCTAACCCATGACCTCTGACTTAACCCTAACTTTAAAACATGGCTTCACCTTAAAATGTGTGTGTAGCCCTGTATAAAATAATTTAGGATACAGTGCATAAAATGTATGTGAAACAAAATACAATAAAATGTATTAAAAGCTCATCATAAAAAAGGGAAGTTTATAATTTAAAAAAAAAAGTGGTTAAAGTGTGTGCTGAAAATGTTTATATAATGTGCACAGTTTAATAAATTTGACTATTTACAGTTAAAATATAGCTATAAAATATCATCATTCTGAGAGATAAGGAGATAAAGAAGCAGTGTACGTGTGTAACCTAACATGTTACCTGTTTTCCTGTCATTCATTTCATTTCTGTGTTTTCATTGGTTGTTATCGAACTCACGAGCCAATCGGTAAATTCGTTGTTCAGGGGGCGGGACTAGCGCGTGTGTGGCGTAGCAGGTATGCGACAGAGACACTCGGTGTTGGGAGTATTTGGTTTATTCGTGGCGGTTGATGACCACTCGTCGGTCAAAGATAAACTTCTGTGTGACATGAAAGAGATGAATATGATATGTATGCTGGTGTGTTTGTGCCATATCTTACTGTTAAATTCTTAAGTTAAGAGACTGGATGTAAAAAGCGGTTAGCGACATGCTAGCTAGCGGTAGCATATGGGGCTAATGGCAATTCAACAAGAAATAGCGTGTAATATTTTGGCTCAATTATTATTAAGAATATTCTGTAACGAGACAGACGTTGACCAAGGTAACAAAGGTGTGATGAGTGTAATCTATCTATCTACACAAAAGTGTTTTCTTTTAATTATTGTGTTTTCCTTGACACTGTGAATTTTATTTTTAAATATCTTTATTTAATTTTGACATAAAGGTGCAAAATTTTTTATACTAGGAAAATTACCTTTACATTACATTACCTGTCATTTAGCAGACGCTTTTATCCAAAGCAACTTACAAGTGAGTACCAGTCTTAACCACTGAGCTACTTCAGCTCTTCCTTTATTTATTTTAATATATGCAAATAAATAACTGTGAGCATTATTGCATTTAATGTACTGTTGTCGTAATAATTTTTGCAGTAAGATAGTACAGAGTACAGTGTTAGAAGTACCGGTCAAATAGTTATATTTAACTACATGAGTGTGTAAATAGATTTAGGTCCCCACAACATAAGGAATACCAGGTGCACACACGCACAGTAACATGAGGATAAACATGACAAATATAGTATATATTTGATGTCACTGATTTAAGATTACAATAATGTTTCCTCCACCGATATTCACTCGTTATAACGATGATTATTTAGAACCGTGATCGTGCTTATGACCACACATAATCGCTGTGAATGTTTTCTCTGTTAAATAAGTGTCAACGCTTAAATTATCCTTCACTGAAGAGCAGAAATCACGTCATTATGGCCACAAACCGATTTTAAAGTTGTATTTTGTGACAATTCACGCTTCAACAGCGCAGAAACAACATGGTAATAGTTTTGTAACAGAGAAGTAATATTATTGTAATAACATCTTATAATACCAGCTTTATAATAACAATGTAATTGTGTAGTAATAAGGAGACCATAATATTTCCAAAGTAATACATGAGAATACCTATATAATATTTGTAGGAATTCATCCTTTACTTTTCGGTAATTGTTATTACTGAACTATTAATCAATATTTATAATTTCACTTTTAGCTGTTTTTAAAGTATTATTGCTGTGCTGTTATGTAAAGTGTTACCTCTCTTTGTTGCAGCTCTACTGGCTCATAACAATATGTATTTGACAGTAGAAATAAAGTGGTTTTCAGAAGATTGCAGACAAACTTAACTCTGCGTAAAAGCCACAAACTCTTACTCTCTTGTTTGGATGTTTATCCTCATGTAAACTTCATCAAAACCCGTTTAAAAATGCATCCTATAGTTTATCAGGCGAGGCCATAGATAACCGCCACATTCAGTCATGTCAAAAGGACTCTCAAGCGTTCATCTCACATATTCAATGCGCTGCATTGTTTCACTTCTCTGACATGGCTGCTGAGTTTAGAGGGTGAGGGATATTTTCCCAAGCGCAGAGAAACGAGGCCAGTCCTGAAACAAGGACCTCATCAAAGTTCAGGACACACAAAACAGAAAGTCTCGGGACAAAAACCAGCAGCGAGGGCGGATTTGTTCAGGACAACAAAGCGCGCGCTTGTTTTCTCTTTCGCTCGACGTCGACAATCAAAGCCTCTAATGAACACGCTTTCTTCTCAGATATGTGCAGATCAAACCGTCCGCTATTATCCACAAATGCTGATGAGGTGGAATCCCATTGCATTCACGGCTGCATATTGAACAATAATCTCAGACTCAGTGAGGCCTCTGCTGAAAAACTAATGATATTTAATGAAAGTCCAGGACCAGAGGATCCAGAAAAATCACCCATGTTTACAGAAAAGTGGCTTTTTCCAGGGAACAGCTCGCTTGGAACCTCGACAGAGGAGGTACCAAAAAAAGCACCAAGTACTATGGAAGCCTAAAAAAAGACTGAGTAGGGCCGAGCACTGCTTGAACTGGTCAGAGCTTACAGTAGTGTGACACATGGCCGGTTAGCTCAGCTGGTTAGAGCGTGGTGCTAATAACGCCAAGGTCATGGGTTCGATCCCCATACTGGCCACAGTTGTTTTGCCCAAGAGGACAGGAACTGTGCTCGTAAGTAGAAGTTTCCCTTGGCTCAATCCTAGGACAGGTCAAGAGTTGGAGTGCGCATGAACAAGACAGTCAATCCCGCTGTTCACTACTTGCGTGTTATAAAAATGGAGGACTAATTCTAATTCTAAAAATACCTGGAACTTTCCAGGTTAGTCAGATGAAAGTCAGTTCTACAACTTAACCCAAGCGAGCAAGTCCGGTGACCTGCTGCTAACTATTGAAAACGTCTGACGGGCTTCAAACACGGCAGGTTTTGGATAATTCAGTTTAAAGAAGATCACAGGTTCACAGGTCGTTAGTGAACTGTAATTTTTCTGGGGATGAGGTTTGAAATAAAAGTGAAAATCCAAGGAATGATCATAAATGAACACAGTTGAGAACAACACTATCACAGCATTGTACACAGTATATATGCACAGTACACACATGTATAATAAGTGCCGCTCCTCCAAACCGGAACGCTTCAATGCAAGCGATTGTTTATGTACGGTAGAATTCAAATGTACCAGTTAATATGTCGCTAAGAACGCACGTCTACTCAAATACAGTGGCTGTGAGGCAGCGAGGGATGAGAACACAATCATGGGGCCACAGTGTCTCTGTCAGTGTGGCTGGGGGAAATGTGTGCGCGTCAGGTTTTGTGTGGCTGTGACGAGATGTGACAGCCCGGCTCGCGTTAAAAGATCCTTGAATTTGGTCCATTTTTATGCCCTTTTTCCATTTACAATGCTTCAGTGGAGATTTCTTTATTTCAGAACTGACAATGGTGTCTTTCTTTCTCATTGCCTACATCTCCCTCTCTCTGTCTCTCTCTCTCTCTCACACACACACACACACACACACACACACACACACACACACACACACACACACACACACACACACACACACACACACACACACACACACAAAGCCTTGCTGGCAGACGCACGCACACTTGCTTGCTGTCATGCTCATTTTGATGGTAATTAATGACATCACCACTGCGTGCGGGTGCATGGTGGTGAGGTGTGTGTGTGTGTGTGTGTGTGTGTGTGTGTGTGTGTGTGTTGGGGGGTGGGGGGTGGTTGCGTTTGTTTGTTGAGCAAACCGTGGGAACAGGGAGCTCTCCAGGGTGGCGAGTCAGGGCCTCCAACAATACACATGCTGTTGCTTTTCACCCAAACACTCTCCCTTCCCAAGAGAATCATTTGCCGTCCCCCTCCTCTCCTCTCCTCTCCTCTCCTGCTCCCCCTCCCTAACTCTCTGTTTCCCTCCTTTTTTTTTCTTCCTCTCCACGACTTTCCCTCCTTCCTTTGTATCTGTTGTAACAGGACGTGGAGTGTGTGAGACTGCTGACCCCTCTCTGTCAGCGTGTCTCATCATCAGCTTCATCAGATTAGCTGGAGATGATCATCTGTCAGAAGATATAGACGAGTAGAATTTAAAAAAAAAAAGCAAAACAAGAAGGGAATCAACTTCAGCTCCAGCAGTGAAAGAAATGTAACAATTATGCGATCAGAAACAAGTTCATATGAATGTTGACGATGATCATGGATCAAAGTAATGTCAGGAAGCTGGTGTGGAATTATATTGCATCTGGAATTATATTGCATATTGCTTTGCTGCACTTCTATTAACTTTACCCATCGATCTATTTATTTAATTTGCAGATTTATCTTTGACTATTATAATTTACAGAAAAGGATTAGGGCCACATTTAACAAAAACAAATTGAAAGAAGAAAAAAGAAAACGGCATGAATTCTGAGATTAAAGTCAGTTTTTTTGCCCTACTTTTTCTTTACCTACAGTGGTATGCAAACATTTTCATGATTTTCCTTTATAAATCATTGGTTGTTTGGATAAGAAATTTCAGTTACATATATCATATAGGAGACAAACACAGTGTGCAACAAAATTATGCATGTGCATAAATTTAGTCACCACAAAAGAAAAACATTGTGCATCCTCCTTTTGCAGAAATAACAGCCTCTAAACGCTTCCTATAGTTTCCTATTAGAGTCTGGATTCTGGCTGAAGGTCATTTTGGACCATTCTTCTTTACAAATCATCTCCAGTTCAGTCAGGTTTGATGGTTTCAGAGCATGGACAGTCCGCTTTAAATCACACCACAAATGTTCAATAATATTCAGGTCTGGGGACTGAGATGGCCATTCCAGAACGTTGTATTTGTTCCTCTGCATGAATGCCTTAGTAGATTTTGAGCAGTGTTTAGGGTCGTTGTCTTGTTGAAAGATCCAGCCCCGACACAACTTCAACTTTGTCACTGATTCCTGGACATTGTTCTCCAGAATCTGCTGATATTGAGTGGAATCCATGCGACCTCAACTTTAACAAGATTCCCAGTCCCTGCACTGGCCACACAGCCCCACAGCATGATGGAACCACCACCAAATTTTACTGTAGGTAGCAAGTGTTTTTCTTGGAATGCTGTGTTCTTTTTCTGCCATGCATAACGGCCTTTGTTTTGTCCAAATAACTCTATTTTAGTCTCATCAGTCCACAGCATCTTATTCCAAAGGTGCGTTAGCAAACCTCAAGCGACTGTTTGTGGCAGGTGCAGAGAAAAGGCTTTTTCTGCATTACTCTTCCATACAGCATCTCCTTGTGTAAAGTGCGCTTAATAGTTGAACGATGCACAGTGACACCATCTGCAGCAAAACGATGTTGTAGATCTTTGGAGCTGGTCTGTGGGTTGACTGTGACTGTTCTCACCATCCTTCTCTTCTGCTTATCTGAGATTTTCCTTGGTTTGCCACTTCAAGCCTTAACTAGAACTGTACCTGTGATCTTCCAATTCCTCACAATGTTCCTCACAGTTGAAACTGAGAGCTTAAATCTCTGAGATAGCTTTCTGTATCCTTCCCCTAAACCATGATGTTGAACAATCATTGTTTTCAGGTCATTTGAGAGTTGTTTTGAGGCTCCCATTTTGCCGTTTCTTTTATTCTTGTGTCGGTCAGACGTTGCACTCTGACCAATCAGTGGCCGGCAGTCTTGTCGCCAGAACCTCGCCAGAGCAGGTACCAAAAAAATCACCAGGGATTATTATTAGTGTGAGAACTGTATAATAGAAAAGCGCCATTCTTACCTCTAACCAACCACATCTATTGAATCCACTTTCCAGAGACCAAGTCTTTTTTAGTGAGAAATTGTTGCAATAACATGGCAGTCAAACATCACCCTTACAACCGTGTCCACATTATTTTACCTTCTTTGATTGCTCCATAGAGATGAGGCAATACGATCCTCAGTATCGGTGCAATTCTTCCTTCAACAATTGGATCTGGTATTGGAAAAAGAAAAAGTAAAATGCCATCAGTAAACCCGTTCACCAACACCAGACTGTAGTAGAAATGACTGGTTATTGCTAGGTAGTAAATGCATTGGCACAAATTCATTGTCTTAAAAAACATAAAGGACTATTAATAAAGGATAGATATTAATATTGGTATATATGTGGTGATATCGGAATCACACATAAAATATAAAATAAGTAGTTTCCAGTCTCCAAAACCAATCAAAGAACTCCAATAATCATAGCAATGATAGCGATCAAATCCCTTTTATGCACTAATTAGGCAGCAGGTGAGCACTGAATTAGCTGAACCATTCCTTCTCATATGTTTTAAGCAGCTAATTGTTTCCTTCTTTGAGTCCAGGCAGGGAACCAGTGGCCTTTGTGCCTGAATCAAAGCTCTCCTCTGCTATGAATAGTGATTTCTTTGGTGCTCCTCCTCAGCACTGCTGGCTGAGAGGTCTTCTCCCCTGAGACTCCCCTTTGACCCCAACAAATGGACTCTTGTCAGATGAATAAAGAAGAAGTGATCGGCCTTTAGTGGTCCCTGGTGTTCTGCCAATGTGTGTTTGATGAGTGATCACAATGACAGAGAGTATCCTATGGAGAGGCTGGTGGAGCTCAGTGCTCACCGGGATGTCTCGTGATGTGACATCAGCGTTACAAGCTCTGGACCAAAGAGGTGACACTATAGGGTTACTGCTCATCATAATACATAATATGTATTGATCAATAATTAGACTTAACATCTTATATGACAGAAAACTGACATGACTGGATGTTTAAATTCACAATAACTCAATAAAAAAATGGTTCAGGTGGGGGAAAAAACAAAGCAAGAACTCTATAGTTCTTGGCGATAATGTTTTACGGTGGTCACAGTTTTGCAGCTTTGCACCTTGGTCTCTGATTAAGTCAATCATTTATGATCCAGCAGATGAATTAAGTGATACTGTGATGCAGTTTTTTTTTTCAAATTCCAAATGCTAATGGACATGCTAACTGCTGTGCTAACAGCCAGTTGATGAATGCATGTTGTGGCATTGCACTGGAAATGGCACATGGCTGGCCAAAAAATAAAGAAATTAGCGTGTTTTCCACAGATACTGATCCAAACCGAAGCAGATAAAACCAACAGGCAAAAAAAGCTTCATAAGCCTCGTTTAAAAAAATATATATTTAAAAAAAAAATGTTAAAGGTGCCATATGTAAGAATGTGGCCAAAAACGGTTACTACATTCAAATTCAAAATACCAAGGTCTTTTAGGTTTCGTTTTCTGACGTAACTGGCAACTCGTGGTTGCTCGGCAGCTGAGACTCTACTGACTGCAATGATTGGTAGACGGCGGTAGGTGGCGCCACATGCCAAAACATGATTTCAAAACATGATTTGCAGTCTGTGAAATATATTTTTTAATGCAAATATTATGGCTGTACTGTTGTTGTTGGTGAGTTCAGTTTGTTATATGAACATTATTCCTGAGTCTCTGTCACATATTAGGAGGATTTTATGGCCAGTTGCTTCAGATTTATTTCATAATGCACCTTTAAGTCACGTGAGTTTCTGTGAGTTCAACTAGTCTGTGCTTTCTCAGGATTAAAACATTGAAAGTCAGTTAGGAAAGGTGGAGGTGTCTGCGGATACCGGTAGAAATGCAACATATATCGAGCCACTTTTCCCCCATCTCACACATTGCCAACTGAATCACTTCTATTAATATTACATCATTATTTCCGTGTCTGTAAAAGCTACACAAATAATTGTAGTAACAGTGACTATTCAAGCACACCCCAAAAAAATACACAAATAAATCCCCCACAGACACAAACAGCCTCATACTGAAAGGGAACTGCACTACTGATATGTAAATGTCACCAGTGACCGACTGAATGCCGCGTCTCACGTGGCATGCGAGTATCACGTTCCTCCAGAAGAACTGATGAGTTTTACTTTCGACCACAAGAGCTCCTGATATCTTTTATTCGGTGGCTCAGTGTCCGTGTTTAGTGAGGACAGTGAGAAAATGTAGGTTGTTACGTTCTTGTATGAGCCCAGATGGATTCTACAGCCTGTTCCAATCAGCTCACAAAGGTGATATAATTGGCAGGGCAGGATGGGACAAGGCCAGTGCCTTTGGAGTTTTTCAGTCTCCTCTTCTCCCCATTGCACCTATTCTCTCCCACTTTATACACACTGATTATAGTCTCCTCCCTCACAGTCCCATTATCCCCGTCCAACAACAGACCAATTTGTCCATCCAGCTTGGCTCCCGCCTCCCCTCCTGCTGCGTTATTTAGACTCTCTTCTGCACTTCAATGGCAGGTACTGATTAGAGAACTTCCACGACTCCTTCACTGTTCCTCAAAAAAAAAAAAAAAAAAAAAAAACTCCCCTCAACAGCAACCTTTAATCTGATTACAGGCTTTCTGCAGCTTTTCAGAGGAGACCAGTTCTAAGAGGACAATGGCAGCCCAAGTGGCTTCACAAACAACTCTCTGCAGGGTTTTATAAATTGGAAGGCATGCTACATCCAGTCTGTTTGTGCTGTAAGACAAACTTCTTTCACCTCTATTATTGTGTCCGATAAACAACAACAACATCTAAAAAGTTTGGACTTTCATCCAGGGTTCTTTATTATTTTCCTTTTTTCCTGTACTTACGAAAACAAGTTCAGGAGAATTTGCGTTTTATTGTATCGTACAGAAAAACCTCGGATATCATGCTCGTCCAGAAAAGACTTTGTCTAAGCATAAGCATGTGGCTAGCTGTTAGCATGGCAAGCGCTATTCCACGTCTTCCCATCATCCATTAACCATCAATCCATTAGAATATTCACTTATTTTCGGTCGACAGAGCATAAAATCAGTCCCATGTCATCAGTGTTGTAATGTAACAAAGTACAAATACCTAAGTACAAAATTCATGTATCAGTACTTAACTTCTTTATTTGTATTTATAACAACTTTTACTCCACGACATTGCCTCTACCTATCTTTGTAACTCGTTACTACTAAATCAAATCCGTAGAAGAAGAGTTGGTATTATGGTCTGTGTTTATACAGAGCTTTACTAGTCTTGATGAACTGCTACCCATTATTTTTACCCAGTTTTCACCCATTCACACGCTGCAACATGGGGTTAAGTGTTTTGCTCAAGAACACATACAGAGTAGTGAGTGCTCGGAATTGAACCCACTGCCTTCCTGTTGAAAGACTAGACTTGGTCTACCATTGAGTCACGGTGGTGGTAGTACTTCACTTAAGTACAGTAAATGTCATGTACTTTCAGACTTTTACTGAAGTAATATTATAAAAAAAAAAAAGTCACTGCACCGAACACGAAAGTCATTTTCTGGTAACATGGTACTTTTACTGAAGTATCCCTTTAAGGTGCTTTATACAAGACTGCCTGACATCACATAGAAAGTAAAAAGAAATGTCTCCTGAGGTTTTTGACCATAGTTTACCAGGCCTTTTTTTTCTTAACAAACCTCTTCTATCAACAAAGCTCCTGTTGCCTGCTGACCTGACGAAACGAGCACAAAGCACGTGTCCACCCACTGTATTCAGAGTTCATTAATGTCAGAGTGAACGGTCAGGAGGAAATGGCCCCATTGACTGCTCTGTCCAGGCTTCATTAGCATCAGAATACAGAGAGCAGAGGAACCTGGAGGCAACAAACAAGTCCACAATGACCTGGAGGAGTCCAGATGTGCACTGGACACCGGCTGCTTTTGCCCTTTGACTTTCCAGACTCTCACGTTTGAGTGAAGTAAGAGGCAAAATTTGGAAATTGATCTGCTTCTGCTACTTGAATTACTTGTATTACTTGCACACGCACTTACTCAAGTGTTCAGATACAGCTACTCCTGAACTCAGCTGCACATGTGAAAGTGAGCACATATTTACACTAATTTTGACATGATCATTACCATTTATCAGTTTTTTAAGCTTTTAATGGTCTCAGCCTCAGATTTGCTCTTAAGGTATGAACTCTCAGGAACCCTCAGGTCCTCAGGTTTATTATTCCTGAAGATTTTTCCTCATTATGAAATGTGATCCGTTCACGATCACAGTCCCTGTCTATGGAACAGACTTCCTGCAGACCTGAGCAAAGTCTTCTTTAACCGGTTTTTTACCTGAGCTTGCTTTATTAATTAATTAATTCATTCATTCATTCGTTTATTTGAATTTTTAACATGATATCCAGGAAGGGGGATATACTATAGTGTGCTTGTCATTGAATGTTGAGCCTCTCATTGTTTTCTAGTGTCAGGCTCTGTCATTATTCAGTGTGTTGTTTCACAGTTAGTTGACCAACAAGGGAGACGTTTCCCCTAAATATCAACTGAATTTCATTCTTGCACAAAATTCAAAATAAACACATTCAATGACCCATGTCTATTTGGGATGAAAACTTTCCAAAGGCCTTGAAATGTTTGTTTCAAATGAAAATACTTTCAAGGACCTATGGGTTTCCTGTTTTAAATTAACCTGCTGATGACACAGCAGATATTTCTTAATATATAGATTAGTTTCTCAGATTTAGAAAATGGAAGGAGCTTTTGGAAAAATCCCCAAAACTTTTTAGTGAGTGATTTGGTACAAATGGGACAAAGAAAAGAGTAAAACCAACGTTAATATAAAGTTTTATTAGTGGTTGCAAGGAGCGAGGGGCAGGATTATCTACAGATTCCCGGCAGTACTTTGCACAGGTGCATGCTGCCACCTACTGGACATGGGTGTAACATGTCACTTACTCGAGCTCACGTCAGTGCTGTTTGTGTCTGCAATCAACAATGACAAATAAACATTTAAATAATAAAAAAAATAGACATAGGCCTATATATAAAGCTTTAAAGGACCAGTGTGTGGATTTAGCTGCATTTCGGGGTGAAGTGCATACTGCAACCGACTAAATACTTGTAATAAAAAACACAAAAACAGTTCAGATGATGGTAAATCATCGACAATGTCATCAATTGAAATGACACTTTTAGCTTCTCAGTGCCGTAATACCTAAATGGTTGAATAACTGCCAGATTACCACAACATTTTTGGCGAAATATACACCTCAACTGTGTGGCTTCAATAGTCTGAATCTGTGTCGTGGGCTCAGAAAAAAAGTAGCTTTAGTTTTCTACTAGAATTCTAGAAATCATGGTGCATGTGATGGAGGAATGCAACAGTGCCTGTAGGGGGCGTGGCCTCACTAACTGGCCCTGCAGTATGTGCCGCATTCCCTGTGATTGAGGAATTAGCATATTACTTAGGACCATGATGAACAACCATCTCTGAATCAAATTTAACAGTCTACAAGAAAATGTGCATCATGGTGCAGAGGTTGGATACAGTTAGGTAAAACAAATATATAAAGACACACAAACACAACATAACTAATAATAATAATAATAATAATAAATAACCATCATAATGCTTGTGAGCCAGGGGTCTCAGGAGCTCAATCTGAGGAAAAATATGAGCAAAATAAAAAAAAAAAAAAATTAAATAAACCCCCCCCAGTCAACACAATGGATTATTTTGTTAATGAGTGGTTTTGGGGACGACACACACGCAGGCCACGGGGACTTTGATGGAGTCTATGGTGAGCAGATACTTGTGCTTTTTGACAGGACACTGTTTCTTCCTCAGCACAGTCACCTGCACCGTCACAGGCACAGAGTTGTAGCTCAGATCCTCACGATTGTTCACCACGCAGCCTTGACACAGACACTCTGCAAATCTGATGTTAGCGGGGATCCTGTCCACGTCTCTGTCCACTCTGCAGGAGACACGCAAGAGATGTCAATGTCACAGTGAGTTCACACAGATTTCACAGTGACGTCGATGATTTCACAGTGATGACGTCAATGATTTCACAGTGATGATGTCAATGATTTCACAGTGATGACGTCAATGATTTCACAGTGATGATGTCAATGATTTCACAGGGACTTCAATGATTTCACAGTGATGATGTCAATGATTTCACAGTGATGATGTCAATGATTTCACAGGGACTTCAATGATTTCACAGTGATGATGTCAATGATTTCACAGTGACTTCAATGATTTCACATTTACTTCACTTTGACGTCACAGCGATGATGTCAATGATTTTACAATGTCAATGATTTCACAGTGATGATGTCAATGATTTTACAGTGATGTTGTCAATGATTTCACAGTGACTTCACTTTGACGTCACAGTGATGATGTCAACGATTTTACAATGTCAATGATTTCACAGTGATGATGTCAATGGTTTCACAGTGATGTCAATGATTTCACAGTGACGTCAATGATTTCACAGTGATGTCATTGATTTCACAGTGATGTCATTGATTTCACAGTGACTTCACTTTGCCGTAACAGTGATTTCACCGTGATGATGTCAATGATTTCACAGTGATGATGTCAATGATTTCACAGTGATGATGTCAATGATTTCACAGTGACTTCAATGATTTCACATTGATGTCAATGATTTCACAGTGATGATGTCAGTGATTTCAGTGACGTCAATGATTTCACAGTGATGATGTCAATGATTTTACAGTGATGATGTCAATGATTTCACAGTGATGATGTCAATGATTTCACAGTGATGATGTCAATGATTTCACAGTGACTTCAATGATTTCACATTGATGTCAATGATTTCACAGTGATGATGTCAATGATTTCACAGTGACGTCAATGATTTCACAGTGATGTCATTGATTTCACAGTAACTTCACTTTGTCGTAACAGTGAATTTATCATCAATTCATTAATTCAGTGGCATTGATAAAATAACAAACATTGGAGTTTACAACTACAGTCTTGATCACGGACATAATGCATGATTTCTTTCGCTGTGTCAATAAATGTAATGATTCCATATAATTCTGACAGTATTCGTTGTCACAGAGTGTTTTTGACTCCGATGACACCTGAACTCATCACGGCCCACTTACTTGTACCTCCACGGGGCCAGAGAGCGCTCGCTTACGTCCCCTCCAGCTTGGGCGCAGGTGCGCTTGTTTTCCTCGCCGAGCCGCTGCTGCTGCTGCTGCTGCTGTGGCGGGGCGTTGTTGTTGTTGTTGTTATGGAGACTGAGCCTGTCCCATTGTCTCCTGCTGACGCACCTGCGGCAAGTGTGAGCTGCAGAGGAGGCGCGGTGAGTGAGGAGCAGCAAAGAGCCGAGGCACGAGACCTGGAGACAGACACACCGTTAAACACTAATAAATCACTAGTAAATCAATAGATTTGAAGGTTCAAAGTGAAAGCAGTCCCTCTGTTACCATCTGCAGTCTGACCCACGGCATGTTGAGTCCGGACAGGTGAGCGTGTGACCGTGCGCTCCATCGCACCTGGTATGTGTATATACACACACACACGCGCACGCACGCACGCACGCATCGTGTGGGAAAGTCCTTAAACCTTTACTTATTTCCTTTAGTGTGAAATATGTGAACAAGCCACCCCCGATGCGGTGTTGCCAACTCGGTAAGGACAGTAACTATTGGCTGTCCTTAAAGTCGCTAGAAGACGCCATCGCCTAATTTGCATAAATGGCAATTTGCCTGATGCGAGTGTGTAATACAATGTGCTGCGGAGGTTTCTGTGAGACTGAGCGCCTGTGAGTGCTTTAGAGCACAGTAACTGCACAGGGGTACGTGCTTTTCACAAGACACCGCTAAAGTCTCCAATAAAACCAGATACAGACGCAAGATTTGTCGCTACTCGCTTTTGACAAAAAAAAAGTCGCTAAAAAGATTTAGCGACACATGTCCCCAAGCTGTCAACGCTGCTCCAGTGACGTCTCCCACGTGGAAAACTCACTAAACGTTCAGTTCCATAACTGAACCATAACAAATTAGACAGCTGAAGATTTGTCAGTCATTAATATTTCTTTTGTGATGTGGTTTCTGGTCTGAAACAATACAAATATTGACACAAAAAATGAGATACAAATGACCACAAAGAGACATAAGATGTCGACAAACACAAGTAAAAATTACCCTATAGAGACCGATGACCCAAAGGCGACATACAATGACCTTTTCCAGACAGATGCCCCAAAAGGGACAAAAAAGTACCACAAAAAAACATTAAAAAGTGTGCATTAGTGACCTCTAATGGTGAAACTGCAGATTGTAACAAGGTCCTTCTCATTATGTGTCCTATGTAAAGCAAGTATATGTATAAAAGAATAGACTTTTCCTTCATGTTATGAAGGAACTAGTGATGATATTATTGTTTAAATGTATAATCCACAGTTTATGACATTTACTGTTCTTGAGAATCAAAAATAATTTTCTGATATAAAATGTATTAAAAAAGTGAGCTGTCAGGATTGAGACGTGGTGGCTCAGTGGTAGGGTGAGTTGTCTTTCAACTGGAAAGTTGTGGTTTCAATTCCTGTCTAATCTATATGTGTCCTTGAGACCATAATACGTCTCATAATAACTCTTCTTTTTCTGATTTTATTTGGTAATGACAAGTAACAAAGATAGTTAGAGAAAATGCAGTCGAGTAAAAGTAAAAGTTGCTAGAAATATAAATAAAGTGAAGTAGAGATATGTTGATTTTTACACCAACAAACTCATCAAACTGGGATGAAATGATGTTTTTGAATGTCCTGTTTTGTCCACAAACCAAAATGATTCCTAATCGATCATCAGAATAGTTGGTATTGGATTAATAATAGATGAATCAAATAATCATGGAAGCCCTGATGCTAACTGATGCTACGTAGACTGAGGTGAGAGATATTCAGTGGGAACATGAAACTTATAATCAATGATAATTGTTGCTACGCCTGTGCAGGATCAAATCATCACATCCTGTGGACTTTGACCGCAAAGCAGCATGAGGCAATGTCACTGTGGCCCCGCCCACTGTGGCCCTGCAGGATATAAATGTTTTACGTTCTGTTTTTAGAAACACACACACACACACACACACACACACAGAGAGAGAGACAGCTGTACACCTGGTCACTTCCTAATCTCACTATCAGCGCTCTGATCTACAGGGAAGTGGAGTCAAACAATGGCTGTTTGCAGTGTTGTAATGTAACAAAGTACAAATACTTGATTACTATACTTAAGTACAATGTTCCTGTACCTGTATTTCACTGTGTTATTTACATTTCTAGCAACTTTTACTCCACTGCATTTCCTATAGAGCTTTTCTAGTCTATAAGAATTGTATACCCTTCTTTATTTTCAGCACAACCTATAGACAATCTGATCTTTGACTCAACAACACATTAGAAGACGGGGAAAAAAAACATTTTAAAGCCTGAATATGTGAACACACAACCCCAGGATGTCCATAGAAGGAAAGGATTATTATTCCCACGGCAATTTACCATGGGTGCACCTGTGGTACCGATCCATGATACCGAACAGTAAATGTCATGTACTTTAAGTCTTTTACTTGATTAACATTATAAAAAGTGACTTCAACTTCTACCAAAGTCATTTTCTGGTAACATACTTGTACTTTTAAGGTACTTAAAAGTATTCCTTTATGGTACTTTATACAAGACTGAAAGGAACTCCCTCTGTTTGGAGGTGGTAGATCTGTTGAATGCACTCAACCTTAATTCATTTTGAATATGAAAATTCTTCCATCCACCATTAACCCCTTATCGGAGATCGGGGCCCTTTCCACGGCCACATCCCCAGCTGCTCCCAGGTCAGCGTGGAGTCACCGGCTGTCTGTTGACATCACATTTTAGTATCGACACAGCTTGCTTGGAACAAAGACTCCAGATCCATTTAGGCTGTATTCCAATTCACATTTTTTGATTTAACAATGTGTGAATGAGTGGCATGAGGGGGCGTGGCCTTCACATCACCTAGATGTTGTACTGCTCTTCAGGAAATGGAGCTGACGGGGATTTTCCGACTCTCTGATCGAATGCAAATGGCATGTCTTGTTTTCACTCTTCAGTTTGTGATATTGTGATACATCAACACTGTCTATCCTCTCAACCTCTGCCCGTCTGGTGGTAGAGTCCAGAGGCTCGACAAGTTTGCGTCGCAGTAAAATGAAACAGTGAGTGTATGCAGTATACACGCTGTTCCTACGGCGTCTCCTTCTTCGTCTGGGTCAAAGACCGAGACTGAAATTGTGGTGCTTGCGCAGAACGGCGAGTCCGACTACAGTACAAATTTCCTGAACCTGAATATCCAGGTATGTTAGTCTGACTAAGACTAGTTCGATTTTAGTCAGACTAACGTGCTTACATGACATTAAAGCTCCCATAGAACGGAAGTACCAATTAACTCTGTTTTTTTTGGTGTGTATCTGCGCCATTACCTCGTTTAAGAAGCCCTGAAGGTTCGAAACAAACAGTTCACGCTGTGTTTTATTGTAATCTCAGGCTCAGCGAGATCTCTGAAAAAATCTGTTCTCGTTATGTAACCAACATTTCTCCTGACCTGCGGATCCTCCTGCTCCAGGCACTAGTCCGGGACTGCGACGGGGAGTCGTGACGAAGTTATTTTTAAACATTGTTAAAACAATGTTTTGATAATGAGTAGCAGTGCATCCACCGTTCCAGAGGGGGGAGCTGCGCTTCTGAGAGCTGGTGTGCTGATTATGTCAATTCCAGGTACCTGGCCAATCACAAGACAGTTGGGAAAGCTCTCGTTGGCTGGCCAATCACACCACAGTTCTGTCTTCTCGGGGCGAGATTTGAGTCTGAAACAGCGCGACTGAGGAGAGCTTCAGTGAGGAGAGATTTCTATCAGCTCATTTACAGCAACTAGGAGGTTTTTGACCATAAAAAAAGTTAATGTTTGTAAGTAGACCTCCATAACTCACATAGTGACCAATATTGGGCATACAGTATGTGCAATAGGACCACTCTATGGTAGCTTTAAGAATGCCAAATTATTATCTTAATCCAGCTAAAGTTGGACTTGGAGTGCTTCTCAGTGCGAGATTGCAACGTATTTAGGTCTTTCACCATTTAGAAAAAATTCAGGGAAAATCTCAAAGTGCATTGAGGCTAAGGAAGAAACCGCTGCTGAACGTTTGTGAACATGGAGTCCTCAGGTGGTAGTGTCAAATAAAACCGTCATACTGATGTTTCTATCTATTGCAAATGTTGTGTCTTTGTTATTTTGATTCATGTTTCCTTTACTTACTTCGTACTTCCTTCCCAACACCCCCCCAGTGCTAGTGACTTATGTAACGTGGATCCTTCTCCGAGGGAATCCACAAACACCACAGCTCATTGATTTGGATCTGGCCACTCACAGAGAGACAGAGCAAGCACACGTTTCACAAACTGTTCACAAATAGCAGTCATGCCAGTGAGGTGATGCAAGCCCGCAGCTGACTCCGCCCCCTCAGTATAAATGATTGCTGTCTAAGTTTAGACAGAGTTCCTGCACCATTTCATTCAGGAATTCTTCCAGAAAGGTCTTCTCAAAATACAGTCAGTTTTACTATGTAATTAATTCCATTGTAAAAAAATGTGTTTGTATCTTTTTTGGGAAACAGCCTCATACTAATTTTTATGAGCTATATTTAGAATAAGGAAATTCATTTACCAAAGGTGTTTATAAAACTTGTATTACTGGTTTTCCCCTGTTACAATGTCATTGTTTCCATTGTTTCTTATCTGTAGGAGCATTTATTCGTCCAATGTGATTTCCACATTCACGACCTAACCACCGCTTGAAGGCGCCACAGAAGAAGTGATAAAGACAGGTGATTTATTTTCGTTTCATTTCCATGTTTACACACCAATCCAGCCGCAAGGAGTATCATTGCGTGACACTGTATGAGTTCATTGTAATTGTTGAGTTGGCATTTCATGCAAACCATTGTACTCACTTGTTCCTGGCAATCATATCTTAAATTATAAGCTGTGATATCTGACAATGGTAGATTCATTTTCTAGTGCAAAACATGTTTATTTTTAGGCAGAAACTAGACTTGTTTTACTTCCTTGAAAAACATTTTTTGAAGTGTAGAAATTAGGTTCTGCCTGGTTTTGTTCTGCAAGAGGTCTACTGGTACTGACAAGGGCAGTGTTTGTACCAGAAAGGGTCCCAGAGAGGTCACAAATACTGTTCAATCACTCAAATACACACACAATTCTTGCACAGCCTTCTTTCTCTCGGATATTTTTCTTCTTTCATGGGATTTAAAGACAGGTTGCATCCATGATGTTGCATCGCTGCCATCTTCTGGAGAGAGAAGCCATCTACACACACACACACACACATTTTCTCCATCAGTTCCAAAGGATGTTGAAAAGCCACTTTCAACCCTTCCTACTCCCACCACACTCAAGCACACACTTAACATAATACTAGCCCTTTACCCTAACCTTAACCATCACAACTAAATGCCTAACCCTTAACCTAATTCTAACCCTAAAATCTGCTTGGCTCTTTCTGTTGGTAAGTTAGACACTTTCCTTTAGGACGTTGTAACGATTTGCCCAAATACCTTAAAGCGGACCTAGACCGGAAGTTCCAATAATTGCTGTTTTTTAGTGTGTATCTGCGTTATTACCTTGTGAGATTTATGTCTGAAATATCGCAGCTCAGGAAAGAAAAGAGAGATTTCTATCGGCTCGTTTACAGCAACTAGGAGGTTTTTGACCATAAAAACAAGTTAATGTATGTAAGTAGACCTCCATAACTAACATTATGTGCAACAGGACCACTCTATGTCAGCTTTAATTGTTGTTTTACAATACACAAAGGTACTAATATACATTTGCTGAATCTATCTATCTATCTATCTATCTATCTATCTATCTATCTATCTATCTATCTATCTATGACAGGTGGGAATATGAAAAACTGAAAGAAACAGTGCAATGTTTTAGTTTTTTTAATGGTTGACCGGCATTGGTCAATACTGATGTAAGCGGTGGGGCCACACACTGCAACATGTTCAGTAAAAGATGCCAGGGCTTGACCACAAACTCTTGGCGTTGGCATTCTCCATTGAACTTCTGACAATAAGTGCAAAAAAAACAAACAACAAGCTCAGCAGCCAGACACACGTGGAGCCACAGAACAAATCAGATCATACATTTAAATGTCTTTATATATTACAAGCAAATGCAACAATGCAATTGGACACGCCTACAACACACACTCATGATCTGGATGACAGGGCGGCCGCCATATTGGATGTATACTCTGTCATCATCACTTTAAGCCCACCCCTATTGAGGCAGGAACTCGTTCCCCAAGTTTTCCCCGTCAACATCTGACAAAATAATTGTAAATATCTAAAATGTTGATCTATCTATCTAAAACTCGGTAGCTAATCAGCAGGCAGCTTCCTGGGAGCTCAAGGGATCAATGAACCCACAGGGATTAATGAAGTTACCTTAAACCAGCACAATACTTTCTACCTGACATCTGCGCAGACTGGGGTCGTCATTATGGCATACGGCAGTCAGGTCGAGACCCAGGCAAGGCCAACAAGCACTCAGCTAAGCTTCCCTGAGATGTTTTCTGACCTGTTGTCCACGTAAACCAACAGTTTCTTCAGCTGTCTGGGTAGAAGATCTCAGATGGTCTCTCGTGTGATGGCAGAGGTTGAGGTCATGGGCTGACGTTATATTCAGGCTGACAATATGGGTCCCATTGGGGTTCCACCCGTGTTTGCCCACTTCAAGCCTGTGCCCACTAAGTAGGTGGGCACAGGCTACTAAGTGGCACTGGGTCCATGTGGGCAAACAAGGGAAACCACAGACAAACCTGCTTGGGACCCATCTTGTCAGCATGTTATCCGCAGTTATGAGGCCATGTTAGATGTACTTACAAATTATCTGAAAAGATGCTGGAGGTGGGGTAAATAAACACTTTCCTGTGACATCATGTTGAGTAACAGAACTGCACATTTTAAGGTGTAGTGCTCACTAATACAGATGGTAACACGTGTGTGAACCAAATTTAAAAGAAATTAACCCTTTTGTTTGAATATAATCTGACATATTTTACTTCAATTCATCGAATATGGGAATATTGGTCACTAATAATCATACTTGTGGATCTTGGTGTTGGGTATTTTTGGCCAAATAATCTCATTTTAGATTTTCGTACATACTTGTTTAGGTTGAAGTTGTTACAGTGAAATGTGTCAGAACTGTGATAGTGTTGCCAAAGCGATAAAAGGTTCACGCCATCCTCAACTGTTGTGGCTATGAGGTTATGGAAAGCACAGCGATTGTAGGTCACGGGAAAAACGTTAAAATCCAACACGTTTGGCGGGTCAGTGAAGGGGATGCCCAAGTGCTCCATGCACATGCCCACATACACATCTTCAATGTATAGAGCTCTGATGTGTTTGGCTGCCTCCACCAGTTTCTTTGGGAGGTCCATAGACATGATGTAGCCCAAACCAAGAGCATATGTTGGGTAAAAATATTGAGGGTAAACTTCCTCAGGAACAAACCATTTTGATGTTGAATTTCTAATAACTTCAGCTCCTCTCTCTACACGACCGGTCATGTAGTATGACTTTGGAGCGTTTGACAACAGTGCGATGAGTCTGGGAACATTCAGGAACACGTCTGAATCGATCTTCATGGCATAGAAGGCGTTGGAGCAGTAGGCGTCGAGCCACTCCAGCATCACCATGGTCTTGATGGTCAGGTTCTTGTAGCAGTCCACAAAGTCGCTCTGGATCAGGTCTCGGTGCTCGTTGCTTTCCTGCAGCAGCTGCTCTCGGAGCTGCTCCCCTCCCTCTCCGGTGTGCAGCCCCAACAGGAAGAACACCGTCACCACTTTGTCCAGTGCCACACTTTCACCTCCCCATGTATTGCGGATGATGTCACGATGAGCCCTGTTTTGTGGCGCCACATGGACCATCAGAACCAGGAAAGGCTTCTGCTCTGCACATTTCTGTGGCTCATTCATGATGAAGTGATACAGATTCTGGAGAAACTTGGTTTTTGATGATTCCAGGGATGAAGGTGAACAACAGATATCGGAAATCATTGTGGAGGAGAATGAGTGAAATGAAGAAAGCTGAAAACAACAGCACGGGTCTCCTCCTCAACATTCTTCTTTTCGACGCCAGCTGGATGAACGAGACAAAAACAAGCGTCAGTACGTTTACTTTTAATACTTCTAAAACTTAAGTACATTTAATATCAGAAAATGACTTTTGATACTTAAAGGTGAAGTAAGTAGTGTATAGTGCCATCTAGAGGAGAGACTGAAATTTACAACAAAGAACTGCTCCTCTGCTCACCCCCTCCCTTCCCTGAGCGCTACGGTGTCAGCAGCCGGTCAAATGTCGTCCTCGTCGTCTTTCTCCGTGTCAGCAGATGAGGTTCGTGAGGCGAGGGAGAGGGCGGAGCTACCGCGGCCGTAGCAGACGAAGCGGAGAGAGTGGAGGCGGAACTTCTGCTACAAGTAAAGCGACGCTTGATTTGTTCTCTCGCGTTTGTTCTCTCGCGTCTTACAGGCTCCGGTAGAAACATGGCGTCTCGCTGCTAACAGTGGCTATGCAACCGCGGCCCGCGACCATGTTATTTTACATGACTTTTTGAAACACTACGAAAATGAAACAAAAACTATTATACAGCGACTAGACAATGCAGGAGCACATAATATGTATAAAAAAGTGGATTTTGGATTATATAAACCCATAAATACCACACATTGTCCCTTTAAGTAGAGTAAATGTCATATACTTTAAGACTTTTACTGAAGTAATATTATAAAAAAGTGACTTCAACTTCATTTTCTTTTTTTCTTTAATGGTCTATATTTAGCGTCTTTTTCGTCTTGATGACCGCGCACAGCACTTTACTCTGTAGTTTGAACAATCACACTCGAGCCAGGCCTTGGTTCCGATCTTTGCTGTGTGTCATCTCACACATCATCTCCTTCTTTCTCCCTCTAACTCTCTCCTCTCCAATGAAGGCAAGAAAAGCCTGTGGAAAAACTCAAGTACGAGAGAGTCGTTTCCCCTCAGGACTAACGGATATTGTTAGTCCTGAGGAACACGAACAAGCCTGCACTCGACTGTCTCACTTGTAGCCGATTCCAACTGTGGCAACGAAGCAAGACGAAACACTTTCTCCTCAACGCTCACAAACAGACCGTGATATTTCTGAGACAGCAGGTAGCAGCAGTGCAGTCTGTGTTATATACGCATAAGCATAGGCCTTATACTGACGACTGAATGATTAGGACTTCAAACTTAACCCTTAGTGCTCACACGGCACGGTTCAATACACAACTCCTGTGCATCTTCAGGCTTTTAAAATGCGTTCTTTTGTCTTCTTATGTGTTGTTGAGTCAAAGTTATGATTCATTTTAAATTGCGATAATTGTGCAGAAGTCACAAAATAGACCATTTGTCTTTTATTTTTGTTCAAGCCAAGCGAACTTGTGTGAAATGTGACGTACTTCCAAATACAAAAATTCAACCAGATTACACAGTACTTTCTTGCTCAGGTGTGTTTATGTAGTTTATTTAAAACAATTAAAAAAAGTAGATAGCATACTCTATATAGCACATATGTGCCTCTGTATATACATTTTGACATATTATATACCTACATTATCTGTGTTTTAAGGGATAAAATATAAATATGTCTCTATGAAGTGCAGAATAGTGCCACGAGAATCTCCCTGTCCTCACGGCCCCTGCTCCAAGTGCCCCATGTAATGCTGTGTGGTGTCTTTGTTTTTACTCAGAAATTGGTTACAAGCCAGTTTTAAAACCACCCTAGGTTTGTTTTTCCACTGTTTACTGTAGATACAATATAGGCTAATGGATGCTGTTCCATCCTGTATTTCTTGTTAAATTCAGGGTGTTCAGTGTTTATTGTACTTCTCCTTTGGGTTGTGATAATGGCAACAAATGTCAAGTAGCCTTTAGGCTAATTCTGGCATATCACGTTGATATTGATGTTCCTTTTAAATCATGTATTCCGCTGTTCTTGTGGTGGTTTGGCAAACCGTGCCACTTTGACTGTGAGTGTGTGTTTGTCTATATGTGACAGAGGTAAAGAGGGCGGGGCTCACTTTACTGGCACTGCATGTTTCACTGCAAGGAGGTTAAAATAAGGCTAATTTCCTGGAAAAAGTTGGGCCTTTTTCTCCTTTGGCAAGCAAGGTATAAAAAATTTAAGAAAAAAAAATATTTGTCTTGTTGAGTGCTGGTTTGTGTGTTCACTCGTGGTGTTTGCATGTTAAATACACAGATGGGTGTGTGTGTGTGTGTACACATGCAAATATTTATATAAGGCATTGTCAGGTGTTCATTCCTATGGTCAACTTAAACATTTATTTACATGACAGTTTAATTGCTGAGGGACATCAGAGTCTGTGGCTACAGATTTACAAGCTAGTTTTAATTGAACAGAATGAATGAGCTTTATTGTCGATGTGCAGCTCCGTGTGGACGGAGCGCCTCTCTGACAAAACTACGCATATTCACTTAAAGCCGTTTCCATGTGGACAGGCCCTAAATCCCAGTCGCATTATCTGGTCTGGGTCGGACTCACATGGTCACGTGTGATTTTTAAAGTCCAGTTTGACTCAGACTAACACAATCATTAGTTGCTTGTTTTCTCTCTCATGTCACCTTAACATTTGCACAGGCAAAGCAGCCGTCTTGCTTGGATTTACATGTTCCCCGACATTTCTGGAGAAGAAGCAGTAGCACAGCGTCTCCGTCTTTGCCCCTGTGTCGTTATTCATATCTCTTTGTGATACACGGCAGAAAACTTTAAATTCCATTGCCTGTGTCAATATACCAACCAACTAGTTCAACTGGTTCTGCAGAACTACTGGGATACGGTTAGTTACTCCAGCGGAGGACAATGACACATTATTTTGGGATGACACATAATTATTGACAACAATGGTAAACAAATGTCTGTTACACTCAAACTTTTGTCAAATGTTTGGGTTTTATTTTACATGTTTTCCTGCCAATGTTGCGCAATGGTTTGTGCTATCGGAAAAATTCCCACGGTTTCTGAAACCAGAGAAGTTGCACGTCAAAGCCGGTGTGTGGTTATTACGGTAATTTCACGCGTGCTCTTTCAGGAAGCTGAACAGCTTCTTTGTCGCCAGAAGTACGCCATTTTTGGATTAAAATCTGACTTAAATTCTGACACGCTTTACGTTTTCTGCATGTTAAAGTAGCGTTTTGAACAATTTAAACTGAAGAAAAATTAAAGGTTTTATTTTTTTTAAAAAGAGGAAACTATAGGCGTTTTTTTCAACTCTCTGACGCTGATTCGCCCGCTTCCTGCAACAGCGCGGGTGAAATTACCGTAAAAAATCTTCAACTTTCAGAAACCGTTGCAATTTTTCCAATTACCTCGTGATGTTAAACGCGTCCCTCTGTGCAGCGAGCGTCACCACCATCTGAGAGAAACACACACACACACATAGAGAGAGTCGTGCTGAGTGGAGGAACTCAGTGATTTGAATGTCAAACAGTCATTTGTTTCATATTTTCAAAGCTACAGTTTGAGCCTCCCTCCCCCGAGGGCCTCTGAATGGTGATTGCACTGTCGTCACCTGTGAATATTTATCTCCCTCTGGTCTTTGACTTGATAAAAACACACATCAGGTCCAAACTTGTTGGGAAGCTTGGAAGTTTGCCACTTTAAACGCTCTGGCTTTGAACGCTCAGAATTCTGACTTTTAGTCTCAGAATTCTGACTTTAATCTCAGAATTCTGACTTTAATCTCAGAATTCTGACTTTAATCTCAGAATTCTGACTTTTTTTAGAATTCTGACTTTTTCTTAGAATTCTGACTTTAATCTGAGTTCAATCTGATTTTAATCTCAGAATTCTGACTTTCTCTTAGAATTCTGAGTTTTTCTTAGAAATCTGACTTTAATCTGACTAATCTCAGAATTCAGACTTTTTCTCAGAATTCTGACTTTTTCTTAGAATTCTGACTTTTTCTTCTCAAAATCGAAACAGAAAATGACTCTAATATCAGAATTCTGACTTTAATCTGACTAATCTCAGAATTCTGACTTTTTCTCAGAATTGTGAGTTGAATCTGACTAATCTCAGAATTCTGACTTGAATCTGATTTTAATCTCAAAATGAATTCTGACTAATCTCAGAATTCCCACTTTTTCTCAGAATTCTGACTTTATTCTTAGAATTCTGACTTGAATCTGACTTTAATATCAGAATTCTGACTTGAATCTGACTAATCTCAGAATTCTGATTTATTCTGACTTTATTCTAAACGTTTGCACTGTCATCACCTGTGAATATTTATCTCCCTCGGGTCTTTGACTTGATAAACCCATAAAGATAAAAACAACAAAAAATACACATCAGGTCCAAACTTGTTGGGAGACTTGGAAGTTTGCTCGTCACAGTTGATCCAGGTGTGATTTCAACGCTCTGGTTTCTAGGTCAGTAACCCTCCTTCCCCACCATAACCACCCCCCACCCCGGCTTGCAGCTACATGTCCCACAAGAGTCAACATGGACGAGAGGGAAGGTGAAGACGTTCTTGTCTTCCTCCTGCAGTGACTCAGTGAAAACCCGCTCGGTGTGTTTTACTCCTCTCTATCTTCATCTGAGTGAAACAAAAACATGTTTGCTTCTTCTTTTAAAGGTCCAGTGTCCTTTAAAGGTCCAGTGTGTAAAAATATAGATGAAATTGTTTATTTTTTGTTTGTTTTTTTTTAATTTGGCAGAAATTTAAATAAATATACTTTTGTACAATCACATCAGGCATAGAAGCCTTAGTATTTGTTTTACAGCAGGTCACCAGAGACAGACTAAACATCTTGTGACGCTAACTGAAAGTTGCACCATGCAGGTAGAGTGAGGTGAGGGATACTCTTGGCTGCAACGTGCAACAGCATCAAAGTCAAACTTCCCTCACTCTGCTGTTGTAGTGAATCAAAATGTCACCAAGGACAGGTATTCTTACCCGGTAACGTCGCAGACGTATGTGAGTCCAGTGAGTCTTGAATCCAGTTTGACTCCCAGTGCTGGAGGAAGAGGTGAAGCAGCAGCAGCAGCAGCAGCAGCAGCGTGTGAGTCACCTTGTGGACACATGGACGCTGATAAACTGACAAACAGTGCAGAGGGGAAAACAGGGAGACAGAAGGAGCAGAGGACAAGTCCCTGTCAACCTGGGCGTGTGACACCTGTGTGAGTGGGCGGGGCCTGCAAAAGTGGGTGTGACCAATGGTTTGTTTTGGTGGAAGACTGTGACAGCGAAACTCTGTTCCACCTTCCAAAGTCACAGACTTTGAGGTGAGTTTGTGGTAATGTAAATGTGGAATTAGAACTGTCTCGTTAAATCCTCTTGGGTGTTTTTTTTTACTTTGTGGCCACTTTACATAACTACAGGCATCTTTGCAGACTCGGCCTGAGGCAGGATTTAACGAGCAGCTCTGCCGTGTTGACATTGACACTGGGAAAAAACTGCACTTGTGTAAACAGAAGACTTTTTCTTTAATCTGAGAATTCTGACTTTATTTTCAGAATTCTCTCAAAATTCAGACTTTTTTCTCAGAATTCAGACATTAATCTAACTTTAATCCAACTTTTACTTTAATCTCAGAATTGTGACTTTTCTTTAATCTGAGAATTCTGACTTTAACCTCAAACTGCTCACCTTTCTCTCAGAATTCTGACTTTTAATCTGACTTTAATCTCAGAATTCTGACTTTATTCTTAGAATTCTGGCGTTTATCTGACTTAAAAGTTTTGCTGTTGTTTTTTGTTTGTTTTTTACTTTCTTTCAAAACATTTTTACATGTGGCCCTATTACTCTTCTGTACTGTTTTACTTTCTTTTCTATTGTCAGTTTGCCCTCAGGAGGGCGCTATAGGGCTGCTACAGCAACCAAGAAGCCTCTCGTACTAATTGCAGTCAGATTCTTAAACACCATTCACACTTGTGTTAAATTTTAAATAAATAAAATTGGCTGCATGGTGTTTTTACGGAAAAGAAAACTATGCCCTTATCGATAAATTGGATTAAAATGTGAAATAAAAGCCCAGGATTGGGCTAAAGTTTTGACTTACCATTTTGAAATCCACTTCTGCCAAGAGAAGTCAAAACTGACACAACTGAGCAAGCTAAATATATTATATAATTATATTATCCTAATGTCCTACATTCACCCAATGATGATGATACAAAATATTTAGCTGGACCAGACATTTCCTGCAGCCACTAAGCATCAGCAGGAGTTTAAAATGTATTTATTGAAAAGGAGGCACTGTTTAGTCCTTTTTTTCATGTCACAGGCACATGAAAAAAGTGCATAAAGTCAGAATTCCGAGATTGAATTACTTTCATCTGAATTCTAACCTTTTTTCTCAGAATTCTGATATTTCATTCAATATAATGTCAGAATTCTGAGATTAAAGTCAGACTTTAAGAAAGTCCAAATTCTGAGATTAAAGTCAGAATTCTGATATTTAAATCAGAATAAAGTCAGGAGTTCTGAGATTAAAGTCAGATTAAAGCCAGAATTCTGAGAAAAAGTCTGAATTCTTAGAAGAAAATCAGAAGTCTGAAATTAAAGTTGGAATTCTGAGATAAAGTTATAAGAAAGTCAGAATTCTGAGATTAAAGTCGATATTCTGAGAATAAAGTCATGAGTTCTGAGATTAAAGTCATATTAAAGCCAGAATTCTGAGATAAAGTCTGAATTCTGAGAAAAAAGTCAGAAGTCTGAGATGAAAGTCAGAATTCTGGGATAAAAGTCAGTATTCTGAGATTAACGTTAGAAGTAAAAGAAAAAGTCTGTATTCTGATAAAAAAAAAAAAGTCAGAATTCTGAGATTAACGTTAGAATTGTGAGATTAAAGTTAGTCAAGTCAAGTTTATTTATAAAGCACTTTTGAAAACAACCTCAGTTGAACCAAAGTGTTGCACAGTTATTAAAATACAATATAATCACACACAATATAATAATAAATAAAAACAATAAAGGAAAAGTGAGAGCTCAATTTTAAACTAAAATTAGAATAAAAACAAATAAAAAGTTAAAAAAAATAAAATAAATAAAAAGTAGTTAAGCCCAGGATTTTTGCCTAGCTGGGACTGAACGCCAGGGGAAAAAGATAGGTTTTTAGCAGCGTTTTAAAGTGCTCAACAGACTGTGCAGCTCCAACCTGGAAAGGTATAGGCTGCATTCTGAGATGAAAGAAATATATTATTTTATTATATTATATGATTGGAAGGTTTTCTGGTCTTATCTGTCTCCAGCTCAGACCTTTATTCAGCCGTAAAAGCCTGATCAGAGACAGATAGGTGACAGGTGACATCAAACCCTGACACCTCCCTCCACTGTTCTTCTCATCAGGTGAAATTAAGTCTGAAGTCTGAAGTCTGAAGCTGCACATGACCCTGTCAGATTATCCCTTGTAAGTGACCCAAAACATTCTTTCTGAGGCCAACCAACAACCACACACACACACATAGTGAGAGAGAGAGAGAGAGAGAGAGAGAGAGAGAGAGAGAGAGAGAGAGAGAGAGAGAGAGAGAGAGAGAGAGAGAGAGAGAGAGAGAGAGAGAGAGAGAGTGCCCGAACTGGTCAAACTGCCTGACTGCATTTTTTCCCCCGTCGTCTCTCAGGGTTTGGAAACACATGATATGTGATCTAAGCATCTGAACATGTTTCTCATTCTCACGCAAGGACACACTGTGGGTTTATAAGAGGCGTCAGGAACCAGGTCCTGGCTGCAGACGGGATCCAGCAGATTGACCCACAGCATGGGTGAGTGTCCACTGACCCACTGCCTGCACCCTCAGGCAGGTACGGTGACGTTTGGACGCCTTTTTCTGTCTAATTTTGAGAGAAACAATTGCTGAGATTATGTCGATTTATTCTTGCTCACACTGCAGAATCCACTATTTAATGTACTCCACGTTCAAATCTCGTGATTTGTTAAATTAGATGCTTTTATTCTTTCCTTTTTTTTTTTTTAAATAAATAATAATAATAGTAATAATCTTATGCTCACTCACATTGAGCAGCAGCAGTGGAATAATTAAACAAAACACAGATTTACTGACTGTGGTGTGGGAGCGTCTAAAATAAAGCAATGAACAAATATTTTTATCACTTTAATTTGTTTAATTCATAAACAACTCCCCCAAACTAAAATGTTTGGGGGAGCTTTTTAAGCTGCTTAAAATAATTATTGACAGCCATGAAAGTGGGAATCCAGATTATATGGGGAATTAACTATACACCGAGAAAGTAAGTAACTTCCTAATTTTATTTTGAAGGAACAGAAAGATAAAGATACTTCAATCCCAAAAAAACGACTCATATAATGTAATGTTAAATATTGTATTCACTCAGATAATGCTAGTGGAGAGATTGCATACTATGCTTTTACTTTGTTTAGGTGTTACCAATTTAACTATGTTTTCTTTGTTATTTGATGCACATTCGCAATAAAACAGCTGTCGATCAGATTCAGATTCTGTCTCGTCTCTCTCTCTCTCTCTGGTGTTTCACAGCAGTTGGCGTCTATACTATCTTATCTCTTTGGCTTGTGTTCAATATCTGTCTTTTCTTTAGTCTGTGTTCGAGTCACAGATTGAGCAGTTTCCTTTGTAGTTGTGTGACAGACAATGCTCTTGTTTCTCTTCTTTGTGCTGAAAAAAAGATCAGATTTCCAAACAGCTAATTCGATGTTCAGGATATTTTTTTTTAAAGAGCAATTCCTAAAATAAAAACACCAGGAGGGAGGATTGAGAAGCTAAGGGATCCAAAAATATGGAATTAGATTTGTGTCAATGTTTTCAAACAACACTTTTCACGGAGCAAACACAAACAACAATATCTATTCAAAAATAGTGTATTTCATTGTTTGAAAATACACTTGTTCTTTGCGCTCCCTGATTTGTTCTTTGCGCTCCCTGATTTGTTCTTTGCGCTCCCTCACTTGTTCTTTGCGCTCCCTGATTTGTTCTTTGCGCTCCCTGATTTGTTCTTTGCGCTCCCTCATTTGTTCTTTGCGCTCCCTGATTTGTTCTTTGCGCTCCCTGATTTGTTCTTTGTCCTTCCTGATTTGTTCTTTGCACTCCCTGATTTGTTCTTTGCGCTCCCTCACTTGTTCTTTGCGCTCCCTTATTTGTTCTTTGTGCTCCCTGATTTGTTCTTTGTCCTTCCTGATTTGTTCTTTGCACTCCCTGATTTGTTCTTTGCGCTCCCTCACTTGTTCTTTGCGCTCCCTCACTTGTTATTTGCGCTCCCTAACTTGTTCTTTGCGCTCCCTGATTTGTTCTTTGCGCTCCCTCACTTGTTCTTTGCGCTCCCTCACTTGTTCTTTGCGCTCCCTCACTTGATCTTTGCACTCCCTCACTTGTTCTTTGCGCTCCCTGATTTGTTCTTTGCGCTCCCTGATTTGTTCTTTGTCCTTCCTGATTTGTTCTTTGCACTCCCTCACTTGTTCTTTGAGCTCCCTGATTTGTTCTTTGTGCTCCCTGATTTGTTCTTTGCGCTCCCTCACTTGTTCTTTGCGCTCCCTCACTTGTTCTTTGTGCTCCCTTATTTGTTCTTTGTGCTCCCTGATTTGTTCTTTGTCCTTCCTGATTTGTTCTTTGCACTCCCTGATTTGTTCTTTGCGCTCCCTCACTTGTTCTTTGCGCTCCCTCACTTGTTATTTGCGCTCCCTAACTTGTTCTTTGCGCTCCCTGATTTGTTCTTTGCGCTCCCTCACTTGTTCTTTGCGCTCCCTCACTTGTTCTTTGCGCTCCCTCACTTGTTCTTTGCACTCCCTCACTTGTTCTTTGCGCTCCCTGATTTGTTCTTTGCGCTCCCTGATTTGTTCTTTGTCCTTCCTGATTTGTTCTTTGCACTCCCTCACTTGTTCTTTGAGCTCCCTGATTTGTTCTTTGTGCTCCCTGATTTGTTCTTTGCGCTCCCTCACTTGTTCTTTGCGCTCCCTGATTTGTTCTTTACGCTACGTTGTTGTCATAAAAAGATGTACTCCGAAACTGTAGGGGGAGCTCTGTAGAGAAAAAGATGAAAAAAATGAAAAAAAGTGACCAGACTTAGCACTTTAAAGACTTTTTGAATTAAAGTTAAACTGAAATTTCTCTCCCTCTCAGCTCAGAAGTCAGTTCTGATCGTTTACGCTCACCAGAGCTCGGGCTCGTTCAACTCAGCGGTTCGTGACGTGACGGTTCAGGAGCTGACGGAGCAGGGTTACAGGGTCATCGTGTCTGACCTGTATGCCATGAACTTCAGAGCCAGTGCCACGCAGGACGATATCATAGGTCTTTTTTCTACTTTTTTTTACTTGGGTGTATGAACTGCATTTTTTTTATTATTATTATTAATAATGATCAGGTTCTGACAGATATTATTGTGTCCAGGTGACCTCAAAAACCCAGAACTTTTCCAGTATGGGGAGGAAACCTTCCAAGCCTGGAAAGAAGGTTGCCTCAGTGATGACATCGTAGCCGAGCACCGCAAAGTATTGGAGGCGGAGCTCGTCATTTTCCAGGTCAGACTATTTTATTATTTGTTATTGTCCTTTATTATTTACTCAAGACTATTAGGGCCACATGTAAAAAAAAAAATGAAAGAAAAAAATATATAACAGCATGAATTCGGAGATTAGAGTCAGAACTCTGATATTAATCTTAGAATTCTAACTTTAGTCTTAGAATGCAACTTTTTTCTCAGCATGCCATTTTATTTATTTTTTCTTTCTTTCAATTTTTTTTTTTTTTACGTGGCCCAAATAATCTTCCATAACTTTTGTATCACAAAAACTTCAACGTAAGTTTGAAAGTAAACTGTGTCGTCGGCGTTGTTGTTGTTGTTGTTGTTTGCAGTTTCCCATGTACTGGTTCAGTGTTCCTGCCATCATGAAAGGCTGGATAGACAGGGTTCTCACACAAGGCTTTGCCTTCTCGCTGCAAAACATGTACGACAAGGGTGTTTTCAAGGTCAGTGTCGCGTAGAAGAACCACAGAGGAGTAAAATGGCACTTTTGTTTTTTTTGTTTTTCATTTGAGTCTAATGTAGGAAATTGGGAAAAAAGGACTAATGATGTTTTTTAACTTTTCATTTTATTTTGAAAAACAAATGAACGAGTGATAAACAGATTAGTAATACATGACATTACTCCATGAGTTGTTTTACTAATTTGTTGTAAGAGATCTGAATATTTCTGCCACTGGTAAAATATACAAAAATTAGTTTTTGTTGTCATTTACGTTATTTGCTTGCATTCAACAAACATCTTTGCTGAGACAGATCATACAGTATATGCAGTACACAGTGACAATGTGTAACAATCATCATTCTCGATCATTCAATGGTTTTTTTGGGGTTCTCGTGAAGGACAAGAAAGCCATGTTGACCTTTTCGACTGCAGCCACACAGAAGATGTTCCAGCCTGACGGGATTAACGGAGACATTAACGTCGCACTGTGGCCGTTACAGGTGTTTATCAACAATCGTCTCTTTCATTTTCATTCAAATTTGTTGATTTTTAAAATCATCAGTGGTCCAGATAGAGAACATTCTGTCAAACCTCATAATGTTCAACAAGTCAGATAGAAAGTCATTTTTGAAAAAATGGAATTTTACTTTTACTTCATATGGTTTAAAATATATATTTATGTATGTATATGTATACATACATACACACATATATATGTATATATATATACATATATATATATATGTATATGTATATATGTAGTTTGCTATGTTTTAAAATTATTTCTGAGTTTAAAAAAAAGGTTAATGATGAGGACAGGTGAATGAAGAGGACAGGTGCATGGTGAGGACAGGTGAATGAGGAGGACAGGTGAATGAAGAGGACAGGTGAATGAAGAGGACAGGTGAATGAAGAGGACAGATGAATGGTGAGGACAGGTGATTGAGGAGGACAGGTGAATGAAGAGGACAGGTGAATGAAGAGGACAGGTGCATGGTGAGGACAGATGAATGAGGAGGACAGGTGAATGAAGAGGACAGGTGAATGAAGAGGACAGGTGCATGGTGAGGACAGGTGAATGAGGAGGACAGGTGAATGAAGAGGACAGGTGAATGAAGAGGACAGGTGAATGATGAGGACAGGTGAATGAAGAGGAATGTTGAATGAAGAGGACAGGTGAATAAAGAGGACAGGTGAATGATGAGGACAGGTGAATGAAGAGGACAGTTGAATGAAGAGGACAGGTGAATGACAAGGACGGTTGAATGACGAGGACAGTTGAATGACGAGGACAGGTGAATGACGAGGACAGGTGAATGACGAGGACAGGTGAATGAGGAGGACAGGTGAATGAAGAGGACAGGTGAATGAAGAGGACAGGTGAATGATGAGGACAGGTGAATGAAGAGGAAAGTTGAATGAAGAGGACAGGTGAATGAAGAGGACAGGTGAATGATGAGGACAGGTGAATGAAGAGGACAGGTGAATGAGGAGGACAGGTGAATGAAGAGGACAGGTGAATGGTGAGGACAGTTGAATGAAGAGGACAGATGAATGAGGAGGACAGGTAAATGGTGAGGACGGGTGAATGGTGAGGACAGGTGAATGGTGAGGACAGGTGAATGAAGAGGACAGTTGAATGAAGAGGACAGATGAATGAGGAGGACAGGTAAATGGTGAGGACAGGTGAATGGTGAGGACAGGTGAATGAAGAGGACAGTTGAATGAAGAGGACAGGTGAATGACGAGGACAGTTGAATGACGAGGACAGTTGAATGACGAGGACAGGTGAATGACGAGGACAGGTGAATGACGAGGACAGGTGAATGACGAGGACAGTTGAATGACGAGGACAGGTGAATGACGAGGACAGGTGAATGACGAGGACAGGTGAATGATGAGGACAGGTGAATGAAGAGGACAGGTGAATGACGAGGACAGGTGAATGACAAGGACAGGTGAATGATGAGGACAGGTGAATGAAGAGGACAGGTGAATTGGCGTTAATTAAGGTCCCTGAATGAGTGAGAAGGTTAAAGCATTTGTCACCTCTGACCCATGTTGACTGATACATTATGTGTTTAAATATTTTATTTTGTCAGTACTTTAACTTGTAAAGTTTTGCAAGTATAAAAGTATAATTCTTAAAATCAGGTGAAAAATAAAGTTTTATCCCAGGGTTTGCCTTTGATAATTCCATAATACACATACACAAATGTAAGTTTTCTGAACTGTTGTGGTACTGGTGGACAGTTGTTAACCCGCCTCTCTCTCTCTCTCTCTCTCTCTCTCTCTCTCTGTGTCTTTCTCTTTCAGAACGGCACACTTCACTTCTGTGGATTTCAGGTTCTTGCTCCTCAGATATTCTGGAGTCCGGCTTACTGCCCCGCTGCGGTACGGACAGCGATGCTACAAGGATGGCAGTCCAGACTCAAAGGACTGCTGGCAGAAAAGCCGTTGACATTTGCCCCCAGTGGGTTGTTTGACCTGAGCTTCAAGGGTGGGTTCACGCTCAGGCCCGAAGTGAAGGCAGAGTTGGAGCCACTGTCCTACGGCATCACCACAGGTCACCACCTCGGGAAGCTGCTGCCACCTGACAACCAGACCAAAGCTCCGCCTCCAGATGACAACTAAGTGAACGCCTCATAATCTCAATTTGCATATAGCCATATTAAGGCAGTAAAATTAGTTAAAAAAAATGTACTGAAGCTGACTACATAATAAAACTTTTATACTTTTGCTTATGTGTTTTTTTATGTGTTGTTGAAGTCAAATTAATTAATTAATTTGTATATCCTTAAACTATGTGTGTGTGTGTGTGTGTGTGTGTGTGTGTGTGTGTGTGTGTGTGTGTGTGTGTGTGTGTGTGTGTGTTTTTATGGTCAGATTTTAATGTTCAAATATATAATATTTGATATTAAATATATAATTTATATAATATTATATAATTTAATATTGATACAATTTTGTATATGTATATTGCTTCTTGTATTTTACATCAAAAGAATGCTTTCTCAGACAGACAGGACACTTTCTTGTATTTAAAATGAACAGCTCTTTATTTTAAAGTGCTTCGTGTCGATCTTTTCGGTGTAACTACTACTTCGGGCGACGCGTCGAATGGTCGTGCCCCGCACTTTACCCCGTTTTCTCGGCTGAATGGTACGGTCCTGTCGTGACGTCACACCTGGCTGAGTGCGAGGAGGAGGAGGAGCTTGTCAGGTTTTTGTTTGTTATTTTGCTGAGGAGGAAGAGTTCCTGTGGACGCCCTCTGTCTTTTATCTGTTTAACTCAGAGAAAACGTGTCTAGGATAGAGAAGAAAACAAGACAACAGAGAGATTTGAGGCCAAATCAACATTAAAGTGTCACAAAAACAAAGCATCGAGCAACAAAATCATCCCGGAAACGGCAAACATGAAATGGATGTTCAAAGAGGATCACTCCTTGGGTAAGAGAGACTGGAAGAGTTGTTGAGAAAATAGACACACGGGTTACTTTTCACGGTCAGATGTTCACTTTATTTTCTTTAGGAGAAGAGTAATTGATGTAAATGCCACGTATTGCGAGTCATATGTGAACGTAATGGCTGTTCAAGGCGTCAGGCCTGTCCTTTTAGGCTCAACAAGCTCATCAAAAAACAACACAAACACACCGACATCTGAATGTCAGCTCGTTTTCTCCTCGTCTCCATTTTATCTAACTCGTCTTTTGTCCGCGCACACGAGCGGACTTCGTGTCCTTGGTTCCGACCAAACGTGGGATGACGACTTGTTTTTATGGTGGACGGATGTTATTGCCACTTATAGCGGTTCTAATCTGCGCCTGCGCAGAACGATGAGTGTGCCTCTTACCTCATGCACCTGAACGTCACACGTGCTTTAAAGCAGTGTTGTAATGTAACAAACTACAACTACTTCGTTATTGTACTTAAGTACGAAAATCACCTATCTGTACTTGTCATTTATGTTATCTAGCAACTACCAAGAAAAAGAGTTATTATTATGGTCTGTACACACTACAGCTATTCAACTAATATTTCCAGAGGACCTGCTTTTCGGAAGGCTGTCCAGCCAGTGGGCCGGTCAACCCCTGTACTACTATTCTGTGTTGCATGTACAGTAAACGGATACAAATAGATACAAAATGTTTTCAATTATTTAGCACTTATTTATTGGCTGCTAGTTTTGTGTTAAAAAGGTAAGTAACAAAATCCCCAACATTCAGCTACAATACAATCTGCCTATAGTGCAAAAAGGTTACAGTTACAGTACCACCAACATTTGGCAAATAACGGTCACAATTTTCTCTCACAAAATGATAAACAACATTAAGGTGCAATGGCCACAATAGGCTATTTTTGCAGAAATATAAGTAACAGTACCAATAATATTCAGGTACAACTGCTGCAGTTCTCTTAGTGCAAAATATTCTGGTACATACATAGGCCGTCTACAATTACAGCTGTACTAGTATTTGCCCAAAAGGGACGCAAAGTATCACTAAGTGTCGCAAAGTGCCAGAAATAGGCGAAGCTGCGGTTTTATTGGCTTTTTAATCTTACATTAATTATTTATGGGTTAATGGGCCGTGGGCCGGTCCAAATTGCTTGAAGGGCCTAATCTGGCCCCCGGGCCTTAAGTTGAATAGCCTGGCACTACAGTGTGGAGTTAACCTGAGTCCACATGCGCTCATCTTTTATTATGTTATTATGATATTTGACTCCACATGAAAGAAAGACAGAGTTTTTTATTTTTTTTCAATTGAGCCACTCCTGCTTGCCTTAGATTTGTTTACATTTCAACACTGATTCATAATTTTTCACCATTTGGACCAAACACCAAAGGTTTGACAAGAATAAAAACAAACGACTTGACGCTGTGGCTGTGAATGAATGAGATTTCCACAGAATTACTGTTCTCTGTTGGTTTCACATGTAATTGTGCTTATTAGTCTCTGTAATTAGCAGTATAGGTGGGTAAAGACATCTTTATCGACAACAACTGTCTGCCCTTTTCACACCCCAGTCTTCAGACATTGACGTCTGTCCATCACTGGTCATCTGTGGTGTCTGCAAAGAGGAAATATTGATTTTTCAAGTGTCAAATAAGCTCCTGATTAATGTGTGTGTTTTTTGTTCCACAGAACATCGATGCATAGAGTCAGCCAAGATCCGCAGCAAATACCCTGACAGAGTCCCGGTGAGTGACCGAGAGTCTGCTCTAAGGCTTGTTGTTAAGGCTGGGTAAAGAATTATTGCTTTGGATCTATTTCAGGGGTTTACAACCTGCGGCTCTAGAGCCACATGTGGCTCTGCAGTGGCTCCTAGTAGTTTATATATATGTATATATATATTCATCAAGGGGATAAATAAGTGTGATAATCTTTTTTGTGCATCACATCTATGGAATTAAATTTGTGTCAATTATATCAAACAACACTTTTCACGCAGCAAAGCAATACTTGAGCAAACTAAAATGAACCACAAAATACACAAATTGCATATAAAATATCTATTTATCTATTTTTTTGTTCGCGGTTCTGACCATGTGCGGGCCTTAGGAAGCTGCCTGCTGATTGGCCACTGAGCTTTTGAGCGACTGCTGAACGTACCCGAAGGTAGTCGCTGTCTGTCTAGAACTAATAATTGTATGTACCTAACGTTTGTGAGTTCATAGACGTTAGATACTTAGAATTATTGTAAAACTTGGGGAACGGGTTACAGAACTTGTTAGCCAATCAGCAGACATCTTCCCAAAGACATACAATACACATACAATATTAAAAAGCTTTGACAGACTTGTGTTTGAAATAGATATTAAATATATATATATATATATATATATATATATATATATAAATATATTGACCCTGCACAGTATAGATGTAGATGATAATTCAGACTCTAAACCTGTTCATCTTCAATAGCTTACAGACAATTTGGAGTAATTAACAAGTTGTCCAACAGAGGGTGCTGTGATTGCAGCTTGGCCTGCACTCATTCTGTCTTTGCTCATCAGATAACAAGACAACAGTGATGTTGTATTGAAAAGGTGTGAATGTGAGAGTGAATGGTTGTTCGTCTCTGTCCGTTTGCTCTAGTTGTGATCGTGTGTGTGTGTGTGTGTGGTTGGTCAGGTGATCGTGGAGAAAGTGTCCGGATCACAAATCGTGGACATCGATAAGAGGAAGTACCTGGTTCCCTCTGACATCACGGTGGCTCAGTTCATGTGGATCATCAGGAAACGCATCCAGCTGCCGTCAGAGAAGGCCATCTTTCTGTTTGTGGACAAGACGGTGCCTCAGTCCAGGTCAGAGACATTTAAATATTTACAAAATCAGCTTACTCAGGACTTTTCAGCTTTTTTTAAATATTCTGCTTTTTGTCTCCCATTCAAATAAATCCCCAAATTCACCCCTTCAGACTTTCAGCTCCAGAAGTGTTAATATTTCATATAATTGTTCTTTTATTGCTCCTAATGTTTAAGACTTTCACCCCGAGACATAATTTAAACTCAAGTGTTCAGTGTTCACTCATCTTATGTCATCATTTTATAATTTTCAGTAGCTTTTTATTTTTTTTGTCATTCACACAAATTTGAATTTCCATTGTGTGCGTACTGACAAACAAAGCTGTGTGCCTCTGTGTTCCAGCATTACGATGGGCCAGCTGTACGACAAAGAGAAGGACGAGGACGGCTTTTTATACGTCGCGTACAGTGGCGAGAACACCTTTGGCGTGTAAACGCCGGGGTGGGAGGAGGCTGCGATCGCAAACCCCCGGCTTTGCCCCACGTCACCGCACGACCCACAACGCATCTTAACACCCACATCTAATCACCCACCGCCCCCTGATTCAGCCCCTGGAGAATTCGAAGGGAAACCGCACAGATTCAGCAACATGAACGCAACAGAACGATAGACTGAGCGCTCCTCTGACTGGATGAACGTACATGAGTGCACTGGTGTGTGTGTGTGTGTTCCGGCCCATGATGCACCTCTCCCTTATAGTCATAGATCCAGTTGTGTATAGTGTGTTTTACATTCAGTTGTGATTTCTTTGGTGTTGTGATTGGAGCGTTTTAATGGGACCTTCAACAGTTCCACGTGTGAATGAGTTTTGCTTTTAGTTGCGTTTTGGTTTCATTTCCTCTTTGAAGACAATATTTAAAATAATTTTAATTTAATTATATGAAGGTGAGGTAGCTGGATGACCTAACCAATAAAAAATATGAACTAAACCTCACTGTCAGCATGGTCGTATTTGTTTTGTTTCCAGTTGTTGGAACAAAAGCAGTATGTGGATACAGGTGGGTAAGATTTTCATATTTGCATTCACTTTCCACTCATGTAGCTAAATGATTCACAAGGGGAAGTCCAACTTTTATTCATAAAGCTCTTTACCCTATGTGATGTAACTGCAAAGCTGCAAAGAAGAAACTACGGAGATGACTAAAAATCACAATTATTAAATAAAACTAAAGGAATTATTAAGTGAGACAAAGAAAATGCAAAAAATATAACCAACTGCTCTGAAATAGAGTCTCAAAAGTCACTATTTGTGGGGGAAAAAAGTGTGTTTACAAAAAATCCAAAGGTGGGAAAGATGAAATGTAAAATAAATGATGAATGTTGAGGCAAATGCCTGCTTTATAAGATATACACCTTTACTTCTCCCTTAAAAAATAATATTGAAATACACCCTATATAACATCTGTGTTTTAGTATAGTGTCTGTTTGTACAGTAACCTCCACTTATGAGTGTCCACACAAGTAGTTAACTGAGCTATAGTTTTCCAATAAGCCCTCATCAATAAACAAAGACCAATATAATATACTGTATTAGATCTTGTTGTTAATTCTCTGGTTAAATAAAGGCACCATATCAAATATATATATATATATATATATATATATATTTTATTATTTTACTGAATATGATGGCAATGAAACAACCAAGGAACTACAGTACAGTGCATATCATTCTTGGTGTTTTCAAAAACAAATATGACCAACTTTTCCAAATTGTCAGACAAACATCTGACTGGATGAACCGGTGAACTGAAAATATTTTACTCACATTTTCTTGCAAATTTCTCCAGTCGGCGCAAGACTTCTTTATTCTACGAACTTGGCTAACCTGAGACACTAAAAAAAAAAGTATAATTAGAAAGCCATTTCAGAGGATGTCAGAGGAACTGTCTCTGTACTTTCTGTTTTCACTTCCTCATCTTTCTGATGAACTCAGTGTGTACCTGGTATTCACTTGACTCAGCATTCTGAGGACAAAGCTCATTTCTCCTGCAGACGCATACAATCTAAACATTTTAGTTGTCAAAAATGATCGTTTCTGATTAACAGGTTCTTCTTAGAACAACAGGGAAGTCGATCAGAAACGGATCAGGAAGTGAAAGCAACACACCATTTACAACAAACACTACTGCTAACACTGCAACCATTACTACTGTATACTGCTAATGCTACTGCTAAAACACACATCTTACATCAAATACTAATTCTAACATTTAAACCGTTACTGCTGTATACTGCTAATCATACTGCTAATACAAACTACTACACGTACTACTGGTAACATTGACTGCGACCATTACTGCTTTAAAGTACTAATACGAACTACTACAAGTACAACCATTACTGCTTTACAGTGCTAATACAAACAACTACAACAAGTACCACTGCTAACACTGCAACCATTACCGCTTTATACTGCTAATACAAACGACTACAACAAGTACTACTGCTAACACGGCAACCATTACTGCTTTAAAGTACTAATACGAACTACTACAACAAGTACAACCATTACTGCTTCACACTGCTTATACAAACGACTACAACAAGTACTACTGCTAACACGACAACCATTACTGCTTGCTTTACACTGCTTATACAAACAACTACAAGTACTACTGCTAATACTGCAAACATTACTCTATTAATACAAACTACTACAACAAATACTTCTGCTAACAGTGCAAATATTACTGCTTTATATTGCTAATACAAACGACTACAACAAGTACTACTGCTAACAGTGCAAATATTACTGCTTTACACTGCTAATACAAACAACTACAACAAGTACTACTGCTAACAGCGCAAATATTACTGCTTTACACTGCTAATACAAACAACTACAACAAATACTACACTGCAACTGTTCATTGTAAGTGAGTTTGACCCTCCTGCCGCCTGCATTACTGCTTATATTACTAATCCTGATATATATACAAGATAATTCTGATCACATCTATTTGTAACATCAGTTTGTGACACACATAGATGCACTGTGAGTGAGTGAATGGTCATCAAGATACGCTATATAAAATACAAACCATTTAGTATTTACAAAGAAGATGATGTATATGGGGCGGCAACATAAACAGAAATTTAATCATGAAAATCAACCACGTCCTATGTACTCAAATATTTTATTTAGAAACCTTATTTAATAGTTACATAGTTACATTAGTTACAAAAGATAGTTTCATTATCGGGCGAAAGATCTCAATATCATTATCTCGTCTTATCGCTCATATCAACAAAAAAACCAACAACAAAAAAAAACCTGCGTAGTTCTGTGAATGAACTTCATGTTTTCTACTTAGAATTTAACTGTCCTGAGAGGAAGAGAAGAAGAGGAAACTGTTGTTTTCTTAGAAGGAGACTTTGTGTGAATGAGGTACGGAGACACGGGCTGTGTATAAAGAGAGACCCTGAGCAGGTTCCAACACAGATCAGCCCTGAAGATTAAAGATCTCATCCAGGACGACGATCTGCCTCTGACCAGTGAACCATGAAGACGCTGGGGATTGTCCTGCTCCTGACCCTGACCCTCTTACTGCTTCACACCTCTGCCAGTGAGTCTCTCTGCTGCCGCTTTCCCACCTTCTGAGAGCGTTAGATTCCGCAAATTCACACATCTGTGTCTTAATGCGTCTTTTGCGTGTTCACAGGTCCCATCGCTCCAGGACTGCTGCTGAAAGGAGGATGCTGTCCACGATTCAGACAGATGGACATTCGCAAAAATCTAGTGATGCACGTGGAGATGTCTCCAGATTACTGCAAAGTCAAAGCATTGATGTAAGTACACGTGTGTGGACTCATGCAGTTGCCATTTATTGCCAGCCTTGAAAAAAGTACCTTAAAGGGATACTTGAGTAAAAGTATATGACATTTACTGTACTAAACTACTACTAAGCATCAAAAGTAATTTTATGAATGTACTTTGGTTTTAGAAGTAAACGTATTAAAAAGTGAGGAGTTGGGATTGAGTCATGGTGGCTCAGTGGTAGGGCGAGTTGTCTTTCAACTGGAAGGTTGTGGATATAATTCCTGTCTCTGCTAGTTTATACATGTGTCCTTGAGCGAGACACTTCGCCCCATGCTGAAGCGTGTGAATGGGTGAAAACTGTCTGACTAGAAAAACTCTATATAAATACAGACCATAATACCAACTCTTCTTCTTCTTCTGCTTTTATTTGGTAGTAACGAGTGACAAAGCCAGTTAGAGGAAATGTAGTGGAGGAAAAGTAAAAGTTGCCAGAGATATTAAAATCAAGGTACAGATACATGAACTTTGTACTAACTTTGTTAAGTTCAGTAACAAAGTGTTATATTATTAATATATTAGTATATATAATATTAGTAGTATTTCATAGGCCTCTAATTAGAAGTGTTCGACTGCTATATAAATAACACTAGTTATTCATTAAGTGACTGAATAAATATTTGGCTTATTGTTGATTATTTTTGGACCATTGTGGCAGTGGATAATTGCTAACTCAACTAAGCTAGTACGGACAGAAAATGTAGTAATTCCCACACTCTCCACAGGAGGGAGCCATCCAGTCACATGATGTTTAATCAATCATTATTTGAGGGAAAGTAGGAACAACCTGACAACATCTACATACATACACACATATATATGTATATAAATATACATATATATATGTGTGTGTACATATATATATGTATAAATATATATATATCATTTATACCCAGTAGTCCATGTGTGTTCCAAAATATTTGGCTCCGTAGCGGCTGAATATTCAACTGTGTGTGTCATGTGTGTTCATTACAGGGTTAAAACTGTGGCGAACAGGACACTGTGCATTGATCCCAGCACGGCCTGGTCCAAGAAACGCCTGGAAGAGTCTAAGAAGCCAAAGCTGAGCAACAACACGGTGATTTAGTTTCACATCTTTACTGGAATATAGCCGTCCTGTCAGTGGCTGTCACAGAAAACTGCTGTATTGACTGACTGACTGACATTGAGAGTGTGGACGTCCCACAGACTGAACATGCAACACTCACTGTTCTTTTATTTATTATGAGCTGCTGAGTCTTCTATGCGTTTTTGCGCGCAAGTTTGTTTTCTACTTATTTTTCCCCTGATATACCGCAGGGTGTTTGAAACTGTACTTTTATATATTATCCATATGTGAGCTATTGAGTCTTTCACAATAAAAGCTTAAAATGCACTTGTGGTGTACTGTCTGCCTTTGCTCACGCAGACAGGGCTTTGATTATACAGCGTATGTGATCATGTGCAGTGTTTAACCAATCTATTAGGACCACCTGAGGAAACGTGAATATTTTTAGAAAACATTATTTTTTCAAAAACAAAATGATTTAGTTATTAATTTGGCAAAATTACAAAACCTTATTCACCTTTTTATACCGGAATTTGAGCCGAGCTCACTAGGCTTCTTCTCTGAGAAGTGAGAAATTGATCAAGCAAAACATTCAACCACACTAAACTAATGTTTCTGTTCAGAAGTACAAGCAAACGACTCTAATTTCACATCTTCATCAAGAAATAAAAATGTGCTTTACTTTGCTGTGTTTTTTTATGTAAAACATGGAATTCATGGATAACATATCTAATTATATTTCAACAAGAGCTTCTACATACTGGTGTATTAATCATTACAGAAACTGTGGCTTTGGGTGGTCTAATAAATGTGTTAAACACTGTACACATACACTGTATGTATTCAAATATATCTCATACATACATATATATGTATGTTCATATATATATATGTGTGTGTGTGTATATATATATATATATGTATACATGTTAAACAACCAAAATAACATGGATTCTTACCTGACTTACCATGGGGCCTTTAAAGGTCATTTAAGTGAAGCTGATTTTTGGCCAGTAGGGGGTGACAAACAACGTGTCCTATTTTTTTCATTTTAGTGTTCTACCATTTGAAGTGAGACAAAAAGTGAAAAACAATAGTGTTAAAGCATGTTGTGACGACAAGTAAACATTGACTGCAGGACACAGCAGTGGACACGCAGAGCCTCCTCCGTGAGGACAGCAGGCAGCGCGGGGTTGGTGGTGGACAAGAACAACAAAGTGACTGTTGGACTGTTCAAGGTTTCCTTTGTTTGTCGTCCGGGTTTAAAGTCGCCGTGCCAACAACACTGTCTGAACAACTAAGAGAGAGTCTTTTCGCCACACTCCATCTGTGTCTGCGGTTCATATCGAGACACGTCGGCGTGAGGCCGCACTCTCACGAACAAAAGTTTGTCAAAAAATCAGCTGCAGCATTTACAGCAGAGGAGGAAACAGGGTAGACATCATCAATCCCTTTACATGTGCTTTGAGTTGACATATTTGACCACAATTTTACTGAGAATGTAAAATATAATAATGACAATAAATAGGATATTTATTCACCTGCGGGAGAAACAGTGTTCAGATCTTTTGTGCAACAATGGAAAACACTGGTCGTTTACTTTTCTACAAAGTAAAAGAATGAATGAATGAATCCTTTTATTCTTTCCCCTGGTAGAAATGTTCCCCCGAGGGAACACGACTGCGTCCCACCACATACTGTATAAAACACACATAAAGACGCACACATAGAGTATTTCACAAATAAAAAGCACAGCTACCCACTGACGATCAAGCATTTCAGATGTCTGACACCTCAGCCCACACACACACACACAGCTCTTCTCTTCTTCTCGCTGCATTGACTTCCAGTCGTGTGGACAGCCTGAGCAAAGTGTTATTAGCACATTTCAAATCTTAGCCCGAAACATAATCAGAGAAAAGATCACTCAGAGAACGCAGACCTTCGCAGAGGCTTCAACACTTTTACATACTGGCAATTTTTCACATTTTCATCCACTGGATCCAGAAGAACTTCCTGGTTCCGTATTGAACTGTCTGCTTGTAGCTATTAGCATCTTACATAAACGTGACAAAATGCATCCTATCAGTTAAGGTGTTGCTGAGATATACACATCTGAACTTGTTGAATGGGACTTCCCACACCAGATCTATCAGGATCAGATCTGAATGAAACTGGCTCGGTACGGAAGCCATCATATGCCGCTTTTCCACTATATGGTTCCAGCTGGCCTCGCCTCAGCGCGGCTTGACATGGTTCGGTTGGTTTTCCGTTACAATATAGTGCCTCCACAACGTGGGCGGAGTCATCACAGCACGGCTGCATGAATTACCGTGAATTTGTTTTATACAAGCTCACAAGCTTGTAAACTGAATCATTAGAATCAGTTGAGTCACAGAATCGTTCAGTACTGACACAGTCACTGAACTGAAATAGAGCGGCAGGGGTTGTGATGCGGCTCACGATCGCCGGCTATCAGCATTGCTGTCGCTAATTTCCTCTGTCAAATATTGAGATTTAAGAATTTTTTTTGGAGATTATCGTATGTTCTCAGGGGTTTTACGTCTTTTTAAACTGATCTATAGTGATTCTTGTGTCAGATGACACTCTCTGACCAATCGGTGGTCGGCAGTCTGTTGACGTCACGCATAGTATCGGCTTGGCTCGCTTGGAACCTCTCCAGAGCAGGTACTAAAAAAAGTACCAGGTACTATCGCGAATGGAAAAGCAAAAAAGTGCTGTGCCAAGGTGAGTTGACTCGTCCCAGGACCATGTCGTGGAAAAGCGGCAATAGATTTTCCTACATACTAAAAAGGCGAGGGGTTTCCAGTGAGTTGCAAGCTGTAACTTCACCAGTCAATGTCACCAGATCCTACTGAACATATAAGCCATGTTTCCGTCATGGTACGGTATGGTTCGGCACATGGGTCACGCTTGCTTACTTGGTAGGCGGGGTGTGGCCGTGTCAGCGAGATACGTTGTACCGGTGCAACAACAATGAACAACAACAACATTGAAAAAAACACCACAATGGACAACAAAGGAGGATGTCCAACAGCTCTTTTTTTCCTGCTCAGTTTGTGTTTGTTTTTCTCAACAAGACGTCAAAGCTTTGTATGAGAATAAACTTCAGCCGTTGAAAAAACACCGGTCGCAGGGGAGTGAAGTTTTTCTGTCGCCCATTCAGCTGACTGTCCTGGGTGACTGTACCGTACCATTTTACGCTGGAACCCCAAGGGAAGGGTGCCAAAAACGAACAGTTTGGTACTATTCCTAATGGAAATGTCTATTAGAGGGCCAGGACAAAATGCACAGTCTCCATGTTAACGTGTCACTGAATAAATGTGTTCCTGCTCCGTCAGAAAGCTGTAGATGGAAGTGTGGACTGATGACTTTTGTTTGACATCAGCGCGTCACTGTCATCCTTGGACAAAGACGTGAGCTCATCTGGTGACAAATCAACCTTGTACCAACTCTGCTCCGACTCCGCGGCTGTATCCTCATCTCTCTCCTCCTTCCACAGTCTCTTGTATTCCTGTTTCAGCTCCTGATAGGAGCGGGAGAAGGTGTGGAAGATGGAGGTGGCGGGAAACGCCATGATAAGGATGCCACTCAGGATGCTGGTCAGCGCCACTATCTGTCCGGGGATGCTTCGCGGCACCATGTCACCATAGCCCACTGTGGTCATAGAGATGATGGCCCACCAGTAAGAGGCTGGGATGCTGCTGAATCTGTGGTGGGGGTGCGTGGCGGCAAATGGAGCCAGTTCACTCTCCGCCAGATGGACGAGAGGTGAGAAGAGAGTGACAGCGACGCAGACAAACAGCAGAAGAAGGCCGAACTCCCTCATGCTGCGCTTCATGGTCAGCCCCAACGTCTGCAGGCCCAGAGAGTGGCGAGCGAGCCGCATCACATACAAGATCCGCAGAGCTCGCAGCAAGCGCAGGATCAGACTCAGTTTGTCCAGATAGCCTCTGCCGGCCCCCAAGATGACATCATCCTGGGATTGATCTCTGACATCAACGACCAGCGACACATAGTAGGGCAGGATGGCGATGGCATCAATGATGTTGAGAGGCTCGCGAACAAAGGCCAACTTGCTCTTGGCGTTGACAAACCGCAGCAAGAACTCCAACGTGAACCAAGCGACGCAGATGGACTCCACCACAAACATGCTGTAACACTTTTGGGAGCACTCGCCCTGCAGACACACAAAAAAAAAACATGCAGTGAAGAGAGAGTACAACATGGATACCCGACCCAGGGACTGGGGGAACCCAACAGGTCGAGTCAGGTTCAGAGAGATCATTAGGTTGTGCATGGTTTCTTGACCAACATTTACTCCTCCTCCATCAAACACTTAAATTGACGTTGGTTTGAAAAGAAAAAAGAGTGACTTCTGTTCTGTGGAGGTTAAGAATCAATTTCAATGCAAGAATGAAAGCCGAGTGATGAAAGAGTGATGGAAAACAAGACCTTCAAACGAGGAGTCGTCACGACAAAAAAAAAGCAGAAATTACAGGCCTGTCTAACGCAGGCTTTTCTAACTGCACATAATGACCTCTTAATGTTTACAGACAAGGCTGGAGAGAGGGCAGCTCCCATTAAAAAATCAATGTTTTTAATCTCGTCTTCTTTGTGGAAAGTCTAGAAGAATATAATGACGAAAATTAACAAGGCTGGAGTTTCACTTCTTCTTCGCTTGTTCGTTTCATTTTTTTTGACAATTAAAATAATTGTGTGTGATGCATCACAGTGTGCAACTGAAGAAAACCAGCAGAGGACACAGACTAACAATCGAAGAAGAGGGAATTAATTGCACCTCGGTCGGAGAGTGTTTTGATCACAGATTCCGACATCATTTGGATAGAAAAGTCCTAGTGTAATGGTGCTCAGGCTTAAAACTCAAGAATTAAATTTAAGTTTTGCAGTATGTATAAGCAAAAATGCCTTTTCATTACAGAATGTATATTTTTGTTTTGCCCATTTCCTCCTCTTGGAAAAAAAGAATGCATACCCAGGTCATAATTATGAGATACTAAGTGATAATTATGAGATGCAATTTTAAAAATATGATTTAGTTTTTCATAATAACGAGATATTTACTCTCTTTCTCATCTTTATCCTGCACATGAGGGTCGCTGGTGCCAATCTCAGCTAACAATCTCCGTAGTCTGTCCACGTCACATCTAGTATCAGCTCAGCTCGCTTGGAACCTCACTAGAGCAGGTACTAACAAAAAAGCACCAGGTACTGTTACTAAATTAATCTTCAACATTTAGCAAGGACATTTATAAAATCTCAGGTGTAGCACTGAGCCGGATCCCATAAAGACAAAATCTTGTCCTGGGCCCAAAGATTTTCAAGACTGGCTAAAGGTACAACCTTTTTCAACATCAAGAGAAATTTTGACATAAAATTGTTCTGTTTTTCCAATATTATACCTGAAAGCTCCTTCTCCAGCCAGCACTATAACATGCACATTAGGAGGAAACACGTAAACATGGAGCTTACTGGAAACAGCCATAAATTACAACATGGCAGTCAACGCTTTGGTTTCACAACAAGCCTTAATGCCAGGAAGTATCAGATTCAGAATGTAACGTACAGAGCTTATAGCCTGTAAACCCCTGTGAACGCAGGGAGAGAGTGTTAATACGTTCTTTTTGAAATGATGTCTGAATAAAAAGGTATTTATTTACAGTAGAACTAGGAGGCCAATGTTGAGTCAAAACTGAAAGCAATTTTAACTTCCAGGAATTAAATGGATTTTTTTCCCCCTGAGCCAAGTTTTGGAACACAACTTCAGACTCAGTCCATTTGTGAAACACACACAAAAATAATGGGTGCATGCCTGTGTGTGCGTTTGAGCCCCTATAATGAATGTGCTTCGATTTGTTTTGTTTTGACAAATGAGTGCGCGGACAGTATGTCAGAGAGTAATCCATCCGCCACGACTGCCTTATTAAAACTGCTCTTTATACAGCACTTTTAAATTCACTCTGTTGAGTCAGACTCCAGCAGCACAAATCTGCGACTGAGCAGTGATGAAGGTGTCTGCCGCGGCTTCATGTAAATGACCAGGACATTTGCTTTAACTTTTAATCAGCAGTAAAAAACACTTTCTAGCACTGGTGGTTCATCACAAAGTCCCTATTAAGTCTGCGTTAGTCAGTATAGATTAGTGGTTACTGATCAATAATTCTATAATAACCAATCAGCATGACGTCAGCGCCTCCTCTAAGCTCTGATTACAGGCCTTGGGGAAATATGGCCAGTGTCAGGAGACTTTCACCAATTCACAGGGCAGTTCAGAGAGGGTTGTCCTTAAAAGCAGTTGCTTTTTTGTAAATTTTCATACAAACCCTTCATGAAAATACGTTGATTGGTAACAACTGCCTATGCTGCAAAGCAACCTGAAAAAGAGATGGCCAATAAATCCAATATAAGGGGCAAAGCATTTGAGAGACGGAGAGACTGCCACATGTTACTCACTCTCACTCACTCATCTTCTAACACGTTATCCTCCACATGAGGGTCACATGGGGGGCGCTGTGCCAATCTCAGCTAACAATCTCTGTAGTCTGTCCACGTCACATCTAGTACACAGGGGGCGCTGTGTCAACCTCAGCTGACATCGGGCGAAAGGCGGGGTACACCCTGGACAGATCACTAGTCCGTCACAGGGACACATGAAGACAAACAACCATCCACTCTCCCACCCTGAGAACCCTGGGAGCACACGGGGAGAAAATGCAAACTCCATGTCGCTGCAAAGGCAAGAGTGCCAACCGTGTGGTCCGATCTCCATCACTTCAACAAATTGCAAAAAAAATGTGAAGGCCACACAGTGGAGCACATGGCTAGCATTGTCGCCCCGCAGCAAGAGGGTTGCCAGTTTCCTGATCCTGAGGACTCTGGGTTGGTGGCCCAGAACTTTAAAGGCTTTCAAGGTTTTCTGCTAACAGACAGTAGTGGAGACATCCTCCAATCTCCTCGCAACAAGATATTTAACCATCGCAATGACTCAGAGGCTGTCAAGTGTGCGAGCCTCTATATGCTGACCCTGCGATGGACTTGCGACCTGCCCAGAGTTTTCTGCCTTTCTCCCTATGTCAGCAGGGGTTGGCACCAGAGGCCCCACAACACTCATGTGGAGGAGGTGAAACCCCTTTGCATCTCTGAATGGGACAGTGAAAGTTCCATACTCACCCTGGTCTCTTCAGCCCTGAGATCCGGCATGGTGCTGATGCACAGACTGATGACGGTGATCAGCACCATGGTGACAGAGAGGCAGGCGAAGAGCTTCCCGGCCAAACCTGAGTGAGGGTTCTCCACCACTTCCCTCAGAATCCCCACCAGTCTGCGGTAGCCCCTCTCAACCTCCGTGCTGCTTTTCTTCAGCATCAGCCTCTTCTGCCTCCACTCCTCTTCCTTACGCTCTCTCTCGGTCACGTCCTCTACGCGTGTGATCATACGCCGACGGCAACAGCGCTCCATATGACCCGGGTCCACACCCCAGTAGGTGAGCTCGTCATGCAGTGACACGGCACACAGTTCCCTAAGCAGGCGCAGTTTGCCTGCAGCCAGGAAGTTGAGGATGACCCTGAAGGCTGTCGGGTTTCGGTCAAAGAAAAACTCCCGGCACGTCTCGTCGTAGTCATCGCAGAGTCGCGCAATCTCCTCGGGAGTTGTGCAGAAGCGGAGGCGTCCCAGTCGACTCTGGGGGAACTGCTCCAAGGTGCTCCAGGGAAAGGTGTAGCGGTTGCCCCCGACATTGACGAGGACCTGTAGGGTATGGTCGATCACATATGAGGCCTTTGGGTCACGGAGAAGCTGGGCTCGCTGGAAGTAAACACCCTTGACGGTCTCAGTTTCCGGGATCTCAGTGAAGAAGCGGTCGAGGCTGCTGTCGTCGCTGCTGACAGAGTATGTGCTGAAGTCATGGTTGGCATTGCTGATGATTGGCATGCTGGCTGCAGGAGGCAGAGCCTGGTGTCAAAGGTTTCTGTGAGTCCAGCTGACAGGAGGTCAAGTGGGAAGATCCTCAGAGGTGATGATGGAGCTGTGAGGGACAAAATTACAAAGACAATCAGTCTTTTCAACATTACGTCTTCACCAAAAAATCGAGTGTGACAAGTCTTAAGCCCATGGTATACTTCTGCATATATGCCGTGCATACCGCAGTACCGTCACCATCAGGTGGTGGTACAAGTCTGGATGCAGGGCATAGGACGCATTCCTACTCAAGAAGAGGAAGAGAACTATGCTACAGCTCCATTGGACACGTCTGGTTCATGCGGCTCACAGCTGAAAGGGCCGTCAGGCAGGGGAGTCAGGGTGTCGGTAGGTTTGAGGGCTCGGATGACTATCCTTGGTGACTACTTCTTCTGTTGTCGGAATGTTTTTTTCTGATTGTGAGCGGGCTTAATACTCCACCTACCAGTGGTCGCGGAAGTTCAGTTTGCACATGCGATGTACCCACGCGTGCAAAATCTGGGCTTCACTTGCAGCCTGCATTTTGATGACACAATTCGCGTGGAAGTATACCAGGGACTTTAGTCTTCATCTGAGAGCTTTCACTTTTATTTAGTTGTTTCAATTTATTCCCATCAAACAATACCAGTAGAGTTCCACTGATGGATTTGGTCATAGCTGCACCTTAATTTGTTACTATTTGACTCTTATTCTCTTACTCTTAACATATATTTTAAGAGGCTAAGTTCCATTAAGACAAGCTCAGTGATTGTTCTCTCTTTGGTGGTTCTAACTTCCTCCAGTTCATTGTAACAGCTTCTTATTCAAAATCAAAACAGACTTTTCCTTTTCCATTAATAAGATAAAACACATGTCATTGGCACCTTAATGCTGAAGGTACAGTTTGTTTTTTGACATGAATCAAAATGGTTAATAGGGATGTGAATCTTTGGGTGTCTCTCGATTCGATTTGATTCCGATTCTTAGGGTCACGATTCGATTCAAAATCGATTCTCGATTCACTTCAATTCAATTCAAACAACTTTATTGGTCCCAAAAGGGCAATTCATTCATTCATTTCATACGATTCTCGAGTCAAAAAATGATACAATGCACGTGTGTTTAGGCAAATTATGGCATCAAAACAATACAGTTTGTATAAGATAATGTGATTTTTAACATTTTAACATTTATTCATTCATTCAAAAAAAAAAAGCTTAGGCTAGCTGCCTTTTTCTACCAGAAGTTACAAAAATAAACTGTACACAAAAAACACAAACTGGTGATGTGTGTGGTTTATCAAAACAGAAACTTGAATTGATTTTTGACGTTTATGAATCAATTCTGAATCGTGGATGATTAGAATCGCGATTCTTATGTGAATCAATTTTTTCCCCCACCCCTAATGGGTAACACCACTTTCAAAAGCTCTTGCATTTTAAGAATCATATAATAATTGATTATTTTAATGAATGTTTATGTGTTTAGTTTTTAATTCTTCCTGCTTTCCGTCCATGTTGTATAGAACAAGCTTCTTCACACCTGTTTTCCAAGCGCACAGGTTTAATACACTTAATGTTCGGTGGAGGAACATCACTGATTATAAATAAAATAGTTTTTTATATGCTTTTCCAAAAAGAAAAAATCATTATAGAAAGAGTAAATTATTACTTTGTAATTCTGGTTATCCCATCAGCATTTATGCTGATTTCTGTTTTACATTGAATTCTAATCAATGTCTAGTATGTTAGATCCTTTTCTGTTATTTACAGAAGAGGATTAGGGCCACATATGAAAAAGTAATTATTTACATAGAAGACCCATCATTAGTTATTGAACTGTTAATTGGTTAAAAATCAACTCAGCTATTTCCATTCTCCCCTCACGGGTGTCCATGTTGAAAATTGGCAGACGGAAAAAGGACAAAAGAAATCATCTTGACACTCAACATTTAGACACGACACTCTTCACACCACTTCACGCCTGCTTTCACTTGACTTTGTCGACTTTCACACAATAGGCTGTGTGACCTCATGTCGACTCTGCAGAGACACGTTGGTGTGACCGACTTACAGAGGTCAAAATATAGTCCGAACAAAGCTGAAAAAAAAAAAAAAAAAAACAACACCTAAACATCTGCTGCTTTAAAGGTGCCATATGTAAGTGGCCAAAAACGGTTACTACATTCAAATTCAAAATACCGAGGTCTTTTAGGTTTCGTTTTTTTTAGTAACTGGCAACCCGTGGTTGCCCGGCAGCTGAGACTCTACTGACTGCAATGATTGGTAGACGGCGGTAGGTGGCGCCACATGCCAAAACATGATTTCGAAACATAAACATGATTTGCAGTCTGCAAAATATTTTTTTTAATGCAAATATTTTGGCTGTACTGTTGTTGTTGGTGAGTTTGTTATATGAACATTATTCCTGAGTCTCTGTGACATATTAGGAGGATTTTATGGCCAGTTGATTTAGATTTATTACACAATGCACCTTTAATGTGTCATTTATAATGAATAAATTACTGCTCTCACAACCAATAAAGATAAATATGACATTTTTCTTTGAGGCAAACTGTGATTCATGAACACAAATTAATTGTGACCGATAAAGCAATCTCAATCTCACAGTTTTCCCAACATACACACTCATCACAAAAGCGATGAAATTTACCAGGGTCTTTGAATGCATCTCGTGAGCTCAACACGCCGTGAACCCTGCATTTCTGTCACTAGCTCTCACTCGCACTGGAGTTTATAATATTCTCTACTCGACAAATATTTCCATCAAATATTCTATCAAACTGGTTTAAATGTTAAATTAATGAAGAATCACTGTGTCTCTAAAAACAGGTTATGAAGGTTAATAACAGTTGGCATGTGGATTTATTACATTGTATTTAAATTGCATTTACTGTGCATTGACATTCTCAGTGTTTGACGACGTACTTACTGACCTTTTTGTTTTTCAGTATATGACATCTGGAAAAAGTTGTTTAATTTCCCTCTTTGCTGTGTTATTAAAGCAGGGGATGACTAAAAATAACATTAAAATGCGTAAATATTTCACAGCAGAAGTCACCATGACAGGGAAAGAAAGATGAAGGAAAATAAAGAACCCAGGTTTCTCTCGCTCAGGTTAGATGATATTCTGCATTTTAATTTCCTGTCAGAAGACATTTTAATCTCAGTTAGTCTTTAAAGGGAAATGAAAGCATAAAGTTTAATCTAATACTGTTTCATGTGAAATTGTAGTCATGCCTTACCTTCAAAGGCGCAGGTTTGCTGCCTCAGCTTTTTAACTCTCTCTTGTTTGTCTTGTGCATATTTTTTTCTCCCTCCTCCTCAGCTGGTGTTGTGATGAGGACGAAGCTCCTCACTAATTAAATCATGTCATTAAGGCAGAGCGTCAGCTGAGACAAAGGCAAGCAGTGAGTGAGTGAATAACATCCACGCTGAAGTTTGTAGGTCGCTCACAGACGAGCAGATACTGATCTGATGACAGTGAGCTCCTGAAACCTGCTGCTGTGTTTTCATCTGTGTTTAACAGTAAGACCGTCCTCCCTCTCTTTACCTCCTCCCATACCAGCTCTCTCTCTCTCTCTCTCTCTCTCTCTCTCTCTCTCTCTCTCTCTCCCTCTTCTACACTGTAAAAAAACACCATCACTAATGCACTTGCTTAGGAAAAGTCCAGTGTGAAACATTTAGAAGGGTTTATTGTCAGAAATTAAATATACCACCGATATATATGTGTATAAAGACATCACTGACAGTGGCTCGAACTTGGACAGACGGACAATTTAATCCGTTCATCCATTCACACCAATTATCAGGAAAATGTTTATTGACATTATTAACACGTTCACGGAAGTGGAAATCACCAACACAAATAGGAAAACACAGCATTAACTGAAACACTAACACTAATTAAAGGTGCCATATGTAAGAATGTGGCCAAAAACTGTTACTACATTCAAATTCAAAATACCAAGGTCTTTTAGGTTTGGTTTTCTGATGTAACTGGCAACCCGTGGTTGCTCGGCAGCTGAGACTCTACTGACTGCAATGATTGGTAGACGGCGGTAGGTGGCGCCACATGCCAAAACATGATTTCAAAACATAAACATGATTTGCAGTCTGCAAAATATTTTTTTTAATGCAAATATGTTGGCTGTACTGTTGTTGTTGGTGAGTTGTTGTATGTTATATTAACATTATTCCTCAGTCTCTGTGACATATTAGGCATAAACATATGGTCTGTTGCTTTAGATTTATTACATAATGCACCTTTAAAACACAAAAACATTAACTCAATTTTGTGAGATTTTGGTGATTTGCACTTCAGGGCCACCGTAGATGAGGGAGGGGAATGCTGACATCGCTAGTGGATAGGAAGTTAGCCAAAAGACATCACTGACAGTGGCTTTAACTTGGAAAGACAGGACATTTTAGAGTTTGGGAAATGTAATATTAATTTAACTTCTAGTACCTTCATACCTTTCACCTTCATAGAAAAATCATGTGACTAAGCAGTAGCAATAAAATGCTTTGTCATGCTTTGCACTATTTATTTGCACCCATATATGGATTTTATCTTACCAAATGTTTGAAAGTAGACAATATGTGTTGTTGTCACAGCTAATACACTTTTGTGTCTGTTCGTCTTGCTTTATCTGATAAATAAAATATTTGTGGCACTCTGTCTTTCTGCCCCTGTGATAAACCTCTCTTCATGCAGATAATTATGTTTTGGAGATACTGTTCTCTGCTCACAGAATTTCCAAGTGACAGCTGATGAAAACAACATTCAGCGCGTTGCCGTGTTTGGAAACCTTAAGCCTCTTTCGCAAACTTAATTTCCTGGCGGTGCTGAGAGGTTAACACGGTTCAGCGGAATCTCTCTGACGAGAAGAAATTAAACCAAACTCATGGGAATTGTGCTGCTCTCTCAATTTGTGCTGCATCGTCAGGGGACCTGCGCGACGCGGCAACCGTAACTGCACGATTCCACACAAACACGTTAGTAGTGAAGGCCTGTGTCGGGCCGTAGCCTCAGCATATCACTCAGGTGTAATTTGTGAATATTTTCTCTCTACAATAGTTATTTTCTGTTTTATTTTGGTTTTCAGTGGTGTTTTTGAGAGTTAAAGCGGAACTAGACCGGAAGTTCCTATTAACGCTGTTTTTTTGGTGTGTATCTGCGTCATTACCTTGTTTATGAAGCCCTGATGGTTCGAAACAAACAGTTCAGCCACTGCTGAGAACGTTGTGTTTTATTGTAATCTCGGGGCTCAACGAGATCACTGAAAATCCCGTAATAGTTACGTCCGGTTGCGTACATTGAACCGCAGAAAAATAATAACGTCCGTTGTGGAGGTGTTTCACGGGCGACAGTGTCTTCTGACTCTGGGTCTGACTCCGGTTTAAAGTCATAAAAGGGACTGCGGCATCGTGATGAAGCTATTTTTAAACACTGTTAAAACAATGTATTGATAATGAGGAGCAGTGCATCCACCGTTCCAGAGGGGGGCGCTGCGCTTCTGAGAACAGATGTGCTGAATAGTACTGGCCAATCACAAGACTCTTTCTTCTGGGGTTGAAAGTTCACTCTGAAATCTCGCAGCAGAAAAACACCGTCAGAAAAGAGGATTTATATCGGCTCGTTTACAGCAACTAGGAGGTTTTTGACTATAAAAACAAGTTAATATATGTAAGTAGACCTCCATAACTAACATTTATGTGCAACAGGACCACTCTATGTCACCTTTAAGTATGTTTCCTACCCTCCTAGCATTTTTGGAACACACAAACAGAACAAGCTAGCAAGCTTGCGTAATCATGTCGTTGAATGAAGGCCTGTACATAGAGAAACTTGGAGTAGTTGTATGTAAACTTGTATGTAGAGAAACTCTACCAGGGCTGTCAGAAAAGAATGATGTCATTTGTGAAGTATGAAATGCCCTGGCCGGAACTAACTTTGTTCTGGTTCTTGCCACCTCGACAAAACAAACACATTTCTCCGTTCTTGTGGAGTAAGTACGTCCATGCCATGATTGTTGACCCGTTGCTCTTGAAGCCATTGAAGTCATACAGAGTGAAAACCGTATTTCATGTTCAACATTAGCTGTCATGTGTGCTAACTAGCAACAGCAACATCAACATAGCCATTACAGCGACAGCTAGCGGCCCACATTGTGGAGGTACGACAGCAGGGGAGACCGGGAATAGTCGTAACATGGGTCAGTTGGAACACATTCAATTTGTCAGGAACAGGTGAGGAATCACCTGATACACTTTCCACATGCTCTTTTCAGTCCTTATGTGTAGCAAACATCAAAGGAAAATACACATTTTGAGGTAAAAATAAGGTATTATTATCTTTTCTACTCCATTTACTTTGTGAAGATATTGTGTCGTATATATCAAATGTATGTCAACAAACTTAATTCATGATATTGTTCATGCACGTTGCTTGTGCTAAAGTGTTAACTCTAAGATAAGCTAGTTTTTGGCTACAAGTGTCTGGGTCAGTTGTAACAACATTGTTAAATGTTTCAACTTATCCCAAACTTCAAATTATATGTTTTTTAAAATTACAGTATGCTCAGGTCTGAGAGAGTAAGTGAGAGTGCTAGAATTGCATAATGGACACCGGCTTTTGGCTTCATAAATACGGACCATTTACCATTCTTCAATGCAACATGATGTGTAAATTTTCACATTTATATTCAAATAAACCCATAAATCAGGAGGCTATGTGTTATTAATATCCAAAACGTGTGGTTACAGTGTACGATCTCTCAGTCAGGCTGAGACTGGAGGCTTCAAAATGGGATTTCACAAACCAGTGAGTGGGTGGAACATTTCCTGTTCAGTCCTGCTACACTTTCAGCTCAGCTCAACAACACAGCTTATGTTGGACTAGTGTCCATGTCCCAGGGTACAAACAACAGAATTCATTTATTGAATATCAGTATTTGGTGTTAGCTGGCGGCTACTTGGTAACCCGTCAAGAGCCATTCCAAGTCTTCCTATGAATTTTTTAAGATTTAATTCTTTAAAAAAAAATGTGAGGTAAAGATCCTACATTGATTATGTAAAATTGTTGAAGTGCTCCTTTAAACTGTCAATCTCTGTCCAGTTCCAGTGTCGTCGATGACAGCATGTAGGTCCTCCCTCCTCATTCTCCTCCTCTGTCCTCCTGTGGATTATTGTGTAATCCCAGATATACATCAGCTCAGAGGTCAGAGGTCACATTATTACAATCCTGCAGCAGCATTATCTTTGTGTGTGCGGATGAACTGAATTGTTCTCGTCTGGGCAGATGCAGCGTTATCAGTTATCTAACAGTATCTCCATTCAGTTGATCAAGGTGTCATTACACAGTACTAGGACTGGGAACTATTCCCATTTGAACCGGTGCCAGTACCTTAAAATTTGATGTAGGTTGTCAAAAATAAATCCCTTTTTAACAGAATAAACCACCTGACATGATGTGAATTCTTTCTCTCGCTCTCTTTGCACCACAGCTGTGCGTGGAACGCTCTGCTCACAATAGCAGGACAAACACCCTATTTTTAAAGAATGATAATCAGTTTTTGGGTCAAGCTCTGTCACGTTGGCTGAGCTTTTATTTGATATCCATGTGTGTATTAACATTTGCACTCTGTGTGCCTGTAGGGAGGGAGGAGAATGAGCTGTGACCATGCGAAGAGTCAATATAAATATATGGATCAATAAAATACTGTGAATAACTGAAAAAAACATATATAAACTGAGTAAAAAAAGATATGCATTACACTGTAATAATAATAATCCTCTTCATTTTCCAACTTGCAGAATGATAACTTCACACAGGTTAATGTGAGGTGGGGCCCCTTTAGGGAGGTATCCTACTGAGACTATTGTTTTTTAAGGGGGACGGGGATGCGGCTGGTCTCTGCACATTTCAGTAAAAACAGCCCTCAGGCTCCGAGTGTCGGGGGCCCCCTATCAGCTCGGGGCCCCAAGCAGTTGCCTGCCTTGCCTGTTCACAAGCTGCGCCCCTGGCTGCACACCAATCGCGTGGCCGTGAATAACACGTCTGTGCATTGACGACAACACTCCACACTATCAGGTTTTTTTACACACTGTACCTTTAATAGCGCAGACTGTGCCAGAGAGCCTTATATTTACAGCTACGTATGTGATGACACAAGGATCCATTTCACAGAGACGCAGATTAAAACCAGAACAGGAAGTCGGTTGTGAGCCTCGTGTCTTCGTGGAGGTCACACTGTACGATGGACTGAGTGGACGACGTCACCTTCACAGCTGCTGATGTTCTGCTCATTAGATCTGCACCCAAACAGCCACCTGCTTCATGTAAAGCAGACGCAAATCATGAGTGACATAATGCTGTGTGTGTGTGGGGGGGGGGGGGGGGGGTGTGTGTGTACTAGTATTTCTGGCATACACGCTACACCGTGTCAGGTCCAGTAGTCCTCATGGAGAACAAAACCTGGTCCCCATTTCTGAGGAACTGCTTAAGTTTAGGGTTAAGGTTTGAATTGTGGGAAGGTTAAGGTTATGGTTGGGGTTGGGGTTGGGGTTAGGTGTTAGGGTTAGGGTTAGGGTTAGGGTTAGGCATTAGCTGGTTATAGTTAAGGCTACTCTTTGTTTGTTTGCGAGTATTTCATCACCTGGACATGAGTTGTCCATGAGACAACAGCTTAGCAGTGTGCAGTGGCGTAGTATGGTCTGTAGCAGGGTGTCTCAATGTTCCACGTGGGGATTAATAGAGTATTCGGATTCCGATCATGCCGATGTCCAGTGTTCGCCCCTAGTTTGTGAATGCTACAGCTGACGTGAGTTTTTTCGTGAATGTGGTCCCTGATGTGGGCTTTGCTTCATTTAACATTCAGCCTTTGTTTCCCTCTGTCTCTTGTTTCTCATAATGGAATGAAGGAGGGGAGGAAGTCCGCGGAAACCCTCCAGCAGGAATCAGATTATATAGGCCAGGTGTCCTTTTACAGTTATTGACGTTCTGCCCTCTCAGACCCCACCACTCCACCGCCCAACTCAGCTTACACACAACTCTAGAGTCTTGAATCCATAGTTCATGCTCCTGTAAACGGACTTCACACACTACTGATCTGTTTACATGAACAGATTATGATATTTTGATTAAATCAAACATCAATTGTCTTTTTTATGAAAGTAATTACTGGATTATGTGAGAAGAGGCAGCTTTTTTTTTTTTTTTTTTTCTAAATCAGTGCAGCACTTGATATCCTGGAGGTTTTTTCAAGTGGATGGAAATTTACAAAATGGCAAACTGATGCCAGATCAGAGTCTGAGGTCTTATCCATGCGGAAACAGGACGTATACCAGAGGTCTTCACCTCCAGCCCACATGCGGGCCCCCCAAACAATTTCATGGAGCCCACCACTTAGCCCTTAGTGCTCCCGCGGCACGGATCTGTGCCGTAGGAGCACCCTTGGTAAATCATAATTCCTGATATGAACATCCTCGCATTGTGTATTTATAGGTCACATATGCAGGCTTTAAAAAACTGTGTTTTTTTTCGTATTCTTATGTGATCAGTCAAAGTTATGGTTCATTTTATATCGCATTTTAGTAGTGATATAAAGTAGCAAAAATTGTGCAGAAATCACAAAATAGACAAAAACATGTCAACATTAGTTTGCGTTTTACTGACTGCCATCAGCCAATCAGCTGCTAAGTGAGCTAGCTTATCTAGCATACCTACTAGCCCGGCTAACTAACTGCTTTTACCTTTGTGTTGGACACCCTTTCCTGACTGGAAACATACATTTGTAAACTGCTGACACTCCTGCACCAAAGTCCATGGCGTAAACCAGTATTTTTAGTTCACAGGGACACAGCGGCGATTGGTCTACTGCTGCCTTACTTGGCGAACTTGTGTTATGAGTGAAAATCCAAAAAACAAAGGATTTCAAACACCAAAGTCACAATGACACATTTAAGCATATTGGTGCGAGCCACAGTGGCTCAATAACTCCTGTGTGCTGTGATGTAAAATTCTCAATAGAGTTTGGTGCAGGAGAGTAAACCCTTCACAAACTGATAAAAATCAGTATCAGAAACAATTCAGCCGAAGTCAACATTGCGTGTTTTATCTCCTGTACTTAGGGTGAATTCCAATTCCTTGCTTAACCTGCAATCTTAACCCTCAAGCTCAAAAATGCGCTCTCCCGCTAGTGCAAGTGCTGTCCTGATTCTCTTAGCCCTCAAAAATTCTCTTGGCCCTCAAAAATTAAGTTGAGGGCCAAGTTTAAGGGCTGTATCGCTCTCAATATTGAGATTTTCCGAGACCACCCTTGGGAGCAAGGGCTACCCAGAATGCATTGCGTGTTTTGACATAACAAAGATGGCGCCGAAAGCAGCGAAACGAGTACGCTACAAATTAAGTATTTTCTTTGTGAATAGAGATATAAAAAATATGAAAACCATTGTATTATCTTAGTTTAGGCCCATATTATTTATTTAAATTTTACGATCTTTTGTCAATAGCCGGCCAGTGTGGACAAGCGATCGTTTGCTATGGTTTACTTTTCAATAAACCGTGGTGTGTGGTAACTGTCAGCTGAATATGTCCGTGGTTGTGGTATTTGTATGAGTATCATCTTATAACTAACTGACAACCTAATAACTTGACTGACAAACAGATCGTAATAAATAATCGTGACGTAAATGTGTTCTTCTTCTTCTTCTTGTTCTTCTTCTTTGACAGACTGGACACATCTTTCGCGTTATTCTGCCCCCTACAATCTGAAGACGTATCTGCATTTAAGGGGTGTCCCATTACTAAGTGACAAAATAACCCTCAACACTTGGTTTTGAGGGCCAGTTAAGATTAAGGGTTGAGCTTGAGGGTTAAGATGGGAATTGGAATTGGTCCTTAGACTAAAATGTATGAGCTTTTATGATTTTCAAAATTCAACTGTAAATTATAATAGGAACAGAGTATAATTTTTGTTTTGTCTTGTTTGTTCTTTTTAACTCAAAAGCCGCAGGACAGATTTCCAGATTAAAGTTTGTAAGAGAACTGGCCTTGACTCGAGGAAAAAAAAACAGCGGGAAGCTGATTTGTGTTCTGTGATTGTGAACTAAATTAAATGAAGGTTAAAGCTGCCTCATTGACACAAACCCAATCAGAGGCAAACGAGTGTGAAGTAGACGGTCAACGTTTGGGAACACTAATCAACCCGCAGGTGGATCGAAACACTGAAGAGCAGACAACCAAAGACAATTTCATCCCCTTCTTTTGAATCCAGCCAAAAGAGAAGAGTGGTGTACTTCTGGCCCCCACGATTCCCCCGACTGCAGCCGTGCTTGAGAACAATCAATAGAGGAAATTGTAAAGAAGAGAAATCAGAGCAAAGAGCGAGTGAAGAAGAGCGGCTGATTAGAAAAACAGGAAAAGGTCAAGCAGGAGAAAAAAAAGATGGGAGGGAGGAGCGCTGTCGAAATCAAATCATTCCCCCCCGAGTTAAACAAATGAGCTGTCCAACTGTGAGTGTGCTTGTGTGTGAGAGAGAGGCTGTATGAGGGGTTTTATTTGTGCATAAACAAACTGAATCTGAGGTAAAACAGTGTAAAGGTATAGTTCGGGTTTTCTGAAATGTGTTTGTATGAGGCCCCTTTGCCACTCCCAGACTCTGACTCCCGAGTTCCTATATAAGTGGAGGGACCGTATCTATGTTCCCCGGGTTCTATGTTCCCCGGGTCCTATGTTCCCCGCTTTGTATGTGACCGGGGAACATAGGACCCTTTCTCTAACCCTAATCCTAACCCTACCCTTTTTCAAAAAAAGGGTCCTATGTTCCCCTGTCACATACAAAGTGGACCTTTTTTGGGAAAAACGGGGAACATAGGACCCGGGGAACATAGGTACGACCCCTAAGTGGAAATGCAGAATTACTTAAAGCTGACCATGCTGTGAGCGCCCCCTGGGTTGAGACAGGGCATGACAGACAGGCACACGTTCTACGAAAACACAGCTACCAGCAGGGACACTGGAAAAATGTCTAAAATCCTCAATATTTAACAGAGGATTCTGGTGTATTTAGCGACAGCACCGGCGAAATCCGGCGACGGTGAGCCGAATCACAACCCGCTCAGTCGGATTTCAGTTCAGTGACCGAGTCACACGGAGTCTGTGCTCCAGTCATCGCAGGAAGTACTGAACGATTCTGTGAATAAATCTCTTTAATTAACTGATTCTAATGATTCAGCTACACCAAAAACAACCGCTTTACACGTCACTAGATTGCGTGTTTTTGGCGTACATGAAACCACGTCACGGCAGTGTCGTGCAGCCGTGTTGGGAATCTATTTTTTTACGAGGCTATTTTCCATCAAGACAAGATTTCAATCCTTCTCTTTTTGTTGAGAACAACTAAAACTGATATAAACGAGTGCATTCTGCTTCTTTTTACACTAATCATACACTACAAAGATAAAACACAACTCATTGGGAGGAAGTTTATTTCAATGTACGTACCTTGACATGCTTCCTCAAGTTGGAAGGTGCCATATGTAAGAATGTGGCCAAAAACGGTTACTACACTCAAATTCAAAATGTTCGTTTTCTGACGTAACTGGCAACCCGTGGTTGCTCAGCAGCTGAGACTCTACTGACTGCAATGATTGGTAGACGGTGGTAGGTGGTGCCACATGCCAAAACATGATTTCAAAACATAAACATGATTTACGGTCTGCAAAAGATTTTTTTACTGCGAATATTTTGTCTGTACTGTTGTTGTTGGTGAGTTCAGTTTGTTATATGAATATTATTCCTGAGTCTCTGTGACATATTAGGAGGATTTTATGGTCAGTTGCTTTAGATTTAATACATAATGCACCTTTAATTTTTGTAGGTGGTGATGAAGTTTTGTTTTGCTAAACACTTGAAGCGAACACTATCATTAACTTGAACTAGTCTGGCGAGGTGGGGCCACGGGTTTGCACATTCCCGGGAAGGACCTACTGCGTCTTCATCCATTGTTTCGTCCATGGTTATTCTCAACTAAATCTGACCATGGAGTTGTTGTGTGTTTTTTTTTATAGAAGAAGTAACGGGTACTCACGGTTATGCATAGAAATGCAAGAGTACAATATTTGCCTCTCAAATGTACTTGAGTAAAGTACAGATCCCTCAAAATTGTACTTAAGTACTGTACTCAAGTAAATGTACTCCGTTACTGTCCGGCTCTGTATATATGTGTGTGTATATATATATATATATAGTCCTCATGAAGTTATATATACAAGTGCACACACATAGATATATGTATGTGTGTGTGTATACAGTCTGCATTATTATTCAAATGTGACATTTCCCTGACTGTGTCTGAAAACCTCTTGTAATCCTCTTTAATAACATGAGCAGTGAATTGTTTGACTGTCCTCCTCACACATTTTCATGATGCATATTAAGCAGCGCAGCAGTGATGATCTCCGCTTCTCACCCACTTACTCCCTCTCGTGTCCTGCTGCTATTCCTGTTCAGCAGCTCATGAGTCAAAAAAAAGAAAGAAAAAGGGTCTGTAGGAATTCAACAGACAAACTCAGCAGCAGCAGCAGCAGCAGCAGCATGTGTGAACATGACATAGAACCACAGCAATAATGGCTCTCCACCAGATTCAGTATCATCCTCTCTGCTCCCACATCATCATCATCATCCTCCACCAAAGCACTGTCCTTCACCACTAAACCTTCACATTGTTTTCTCTAGTACTCTGCTTACATCGAAAGTGCACAGTGTTATTATTAACAGTCTCAGTAGCTTTGTGATCTTGAAAAAAAGTACAAGTATCGCACCAGAAAATGACTTTGGTATAAGTTGAAGTCACTTTTTTTTTTTTTTACAAGGAGCTAGGATTGAGCCATAGTGGCTGGTTCAATTCCTGGCTCTGCTATGTGTCCTTTAGCAACACACATAGCCCCATGTTGAGGAGTGTGAATGGGTGAATGACAAAACTATAGCAGTATATCACTATATCTCATAATTATGACTTGGTGTCTCACAATAATGATTTAGCATCCCATAACAGTGACCTAACATCTCATAATTATGAGATAGTATATCATTATGACTTAGTATCTCACAATAATGACTTAGCATCTCATAATTATGACTTAGCATCTCATGATTATGACTTAGCATCTTAAAACCATGACTTAGCATCTCATAATTATGACTTAGCATCTCATAATTATGACTTAGCATCTCAGAAATAATGACTTAGCATCTCATGATTATGACTCTCTTTTTTAGACTAGGCTTCCATAGAGTATACTATACACGCAATCGTGATTTATTTGATTTGATCTTGTTTTAATGTGGGAGAAAACAGCCGTGAATAATTGGATGTATGATGAGAGCCCGTCAACTACGTCACTATGAGAAGTCTGTACTCTCGCGAGACCTGGAGAGAGTATATAAACGCCCACAGCCTCTACTCGGTCTCTTTTTTCTTTCTCGCTTTAGCGGTGAAGGTGCAACAGTAATCGGTCGTCCCGAGCCCGGGTTCATCCGACACCCTCACCACATCACCAGGCTGAACTGAGCCCACATCCAAAGCGACACCATGCCACCTAAGTTCGACCCTACCGAGGTTAAGACTGGTACGTTTTACTGTTCGTGTCGCTGACACACGCTGAAGCTCGTTCAGAGCCAACATGGCGGCGGTGTCGGCCTCTGGCGGCGCTGAGAAAACGGTAAAAGAAAAAGGACTCGAACCTCCACCAAAAACTAAACTGACGGTTGGTTTCGTGTCCGCGGAGTTTGATGTGTTTGTCGGTTACAATGTGTGGAATTGCTGAGTGTTATGTTAAGATGGGTTTGTGGATGACTCCACGTGGTAAGGTTTTTTGCCACGATGCTATTAGCATTAGCTTAACAGCGTTAGCATAGCTATTTAAAATGAGGTTAAACTTAACCTGCCCCGTAATTATACCCTTAACACTTGAATCAACACGGATTTATTAGATGTGGAAAACGTAGTGTTTATGTACTGCATTGTATTTGTATGCATGTTTTGCCCACCTGAAACCTCTTTTTTTATTACATCTTAAATGCAGACTGAAGTAAAGTACTGTCAAAATACTGAAAATGGGCTTTAATCCAGTTTGGTGTAATCCACAGAATTGGATATAAAAGACCAGAATCAATATTAACTAACTGATATTGACCAAAATATCCCGTTAACTTGTTAAACAGTGAAACATAAAAGCATAGTATTAAAGTTTCTAGTAAGCATTTGTAAGTAGTAGTAATGCACCAATATGATGTAGTAGAAGTCGAGTCATCAGGATTATTTCTGTAAAGGTTTAAACATCAAACAAATTTTTTGGGGCATTCTTTTTTTCAGCTGTGTCTTTTGTTGGTCTTGGGCCAGTCTGTGAAATTGAGATGAAATGGATTAAATTAGGCAATCATTTTTTATACATATTCAGAATTCCATTCCAAGAGCACACTCGCGTGATTGTGACTTGCTGTTCATTACCTCAGAATTTTACACTGTTCCTTTAAACATGGCATGTTGTGTAGCATTGTTCTGTGGATCTTATGCAATCCTGGCCATCTCTCTTTCTCTTTAGTGTTCATGAGGTGCACAGGAGGAGAAGTCGGTGCAACTTCTGCTCTGGCCCCCAAAATCGGACCTCTGGGTTTGGTGAGTGTTCGTTAATGTCCGTGTATGTGAGCCTCCCGCCACTATGCCTGTCTAAACCAGTGACTGAGTATAATCCAGTGGTGGCTCAGAGTGACCCAACTTTAGGAAACAGGGCTGTTCACATTCATGGGCCGCTCTGTGCCGTAAAGTCTGGAACATTAGGAACAGGGGGTGGATAGGGTGCTTGTTGTGATAATTATACTGTAAATGTACGCATATTTCCTGCTCCAGTACAGTAAAACAGCGTTTCTGCTTTACCTCAAAGTGTCACCAGTGGAAGCTCGGTGTACACTAACCAGGGGTCTTTAGTTTTGCAGCAATTGACCATATTTTTCCTCTTCCCCTTCAGTCTCCCAAGAAAGTTGGTGACGACATTGCCAAGGCAACCGGTGACTGGAAAGGCCTGAGGATCACTGTGAAGCTGGTCATCCAGAACAGACAGGCAGCGGTATGTCCACTCCTGTTTGACCATTTTGCACTTCCTGGTCATCACCAGACTCCGCCCAGTCTTTGTCTTACATGTGAATACCCTTCCTGTGTTTTCAGATTGAGGTGGTTCCCTCTGCATCTGCTCTGATCATTAAGGCTCTGAAGGAGCCTCCTCGTGACAGGAAAAAGGTCAAGAACAGTAAGTGACCTTTTGAATAACAATGTATATTTTGAAATGATTGACTGGACTAGAGTAGAACATGAATTAAAATGCTTCCTTTTTGTTTGCAGTCAAGCACAGTGGCAGCGTGACCTTCGAGGAGATTGTGGGCATCGCTCGCACCATGAGGGAACGCTCCATCGCCAGGGAGCTCTCTGGTAAGAAACACTCCGACTGCATACGCTGCTGTGTCCAGCCTCCCGCCACTATGCCTGTCTAAACCAGTGACTGAGTATAATCCAGTGGAGGCTTAGAGTGACCCGGCTTTAGGAAACAGGGCTGTTCACATTCATGGGCCGCTCTGTGCCGTAAAGTCTGGAACATTATAAGCGTCAAAGTGACTGCAGATTATTTATGGTTGAACACTTTGAATTGGAAAAAAATGTACTCTGCAAATTAACTGATTATGTTGACTATTGTAGCTGCCACATTTAATTGATTAGTAAAGTGTTGCTTCAATTGGTGAGATTAAATAAAAATGAGGTCTTTGATTTTAAAATGTTTCTTATGAGTTGGAGACCATTAACATCTTAAGTGCTCGTTTTTCAGTACAATAAATACTGCCACCGTCTCTTGTGCTAATGTAAAATTGATTTTAACTGACGCGTGACTGAAACTGTAGGTAGGTGGTGATAGACTTCAAATGCTCCTAGTACTGTTGAATTTGCAGTGCAACACAAAATGAAATGCTTGTAGCCGTTTCTGGCATAAAAACAGCAGTGGGCATGTGTGAAGTGACCCGTGATTCAGTTGCATTAACACACGGAAACAAGGCGCTTGAAAAGGTGTTAAAACGTCTCTCGTTTATTGACGAGACAAATTGCCTCCATGTAGGAGGAAAAATTAAATGTTAATAGTGTCGACTTTAATCCTCCTCACTGTAATGAAACACTTGACGCCATGAATGTGTCAAAATATAAACTTAGCTAACACTTTGTTGAACCTCTCCTCAGGAACCATCAAAGAGATCCTTGGCACCGCTCAGTCGGTTGGCTGCACCATCGACGGCCGGCCTCCCCACGATGTCATCGATGACATCAACAGCGGCAAAGTGGAGTGTCCATCTGATTAAATGAGTGCTAATAAAAGAACTTTCACACAATGCTCATGTGTCTCTGGTTCTTAATCTTTAGAATTTAATATGTGTCCATACTTTGGGCTTGATGGGTCACTCAGATTTGATTTTTGCTGAGCCCCTTGAATGGTTTTTGAAAATTGCCCTAAATACACATGGGAAAGTGGCTGTTTTGCAAGAAAGTAGTGAGGTTGATATTTAAGTGAATTCTTACCACCTGCTGGTACATTGCTTGAAGCATGTAGACAACGCCTACACAGGACACGAGTCATTACTGGCAGCGCTATTAACTGTCCGCTTTCTCTGCTGTTAGAGTTTTAAGGAAGAGAGCAAATGGGTGACATGATGCAATTTGATGCCAAACAATGTTTAGGGACCCTGGGTAACCTTCACTTGGTGTTCATTAGGCACAACACCACCTGTTCAATTGCCTTCAAATGCACACATTCTCTACTTTGAAAAAAGATGTCTGAAGACATGTTTGTAAGAACAGGTTTGATCTCATACAAATCTTTATTGAAAATGTGGAAAATACCATTCATCACATTAAATTGTATAAAAGGAACAATGTGGGAACAGAATCAGTCTTTTCAGGAAAAAAAACATTCAAACAGGATCTTAAATAAATAGGTATGTATTATAGAACTTGACAGGTTCAAAATAAGGAAAACATGGTTCAAAATAAGTTTTTTTTAGTTTGCTTAACCAATGCCTCCTAGATTACACTACACTATTCTATGCATTTAAGGGTTTCCCTAAGCGAAGCAATAATTTTTTTGTATAATGTTATTAACCATTTACTTATTCAGATGGAGGGGGATAATTGATTAAATCTCATCCACATGTGAACGATCATGTGCTCAAACATCAGATTTTAACAAGCGAGTTAATTAAATTTCATTTATTTTCAGGGAATCCTGTTACAGGAGAAATTAAACAGGATTTGTATCAAGTGTATAAAAAAAAACATTGGCGACATCGCTGTTGTGCTTTATGTTGGAAGACTGGAGGGTGGACGTCGCCTCGCTGTAACCTGATGTAATGATTTGCAGTGATGTCACTTGTACGCATCATTGTACTGGGACGTACAATGGGGACGCTTTTATAAAGTGTTCGTGTTGGATTCGAAAAACATCCTCAGTTCTCCACCTCGTCCTCTTCCTCCTCCTCTGCTGCTTCGTTCTCTGCCTCCGGCTCCTCTTCCATTCGCTCCTCCTCCTCCTCTTCCTCGTCCCGGCTCTTGTCGTTCTCAGAGTCGACCTTCTTCTCTTTGTCTTTACGCTTCTGCTCCGACACCTCCTTCTTTCCTTTCTGGCCCTTTTTGTACACTGGTGACAAACAAAGAAACGTGAGCGGGAAATTTACAAAAACAGAATTTTACACCAAAATTGTACACAAAATTTAAACCTCATCTTTGGCTGAAAATGGGAAGTTTGACAAGCATAGCAACAGTATCTATGGAGTCTGCCTAAGCTTTTAAGCGTGAACAAAGTCCCATCTCCCACCAACTTGTGGACCGCGCTTTGTTTTTCTTTTTTGAGAATAAGACAGCTCACTGCTCATCTCCAAACTACTCCCAACATTCCCTTTAATGGAAACACATAAATGCACATTTTTCTGCACCAAATCTTTGAAAATACAGTTGTAAAACTGCGATGCATTTGAATGGAGACATCACTGAGGGCACACCGACCTTCCAAAGCTTCTCTGAGCGGCTCCAGGAATCGCTCAAACTCCATTTCCTCCATCGCTGCCAGGACGTCTCCTGCGTTCAGAGTTTTTCTCTTCGCCTTCATCGCAAAATTATTCGCACTGTGACAAGAAAAGAAAAACAAAAGAAATAATTAAAAACTGATTACGCTTTGGTTTGTAGATAAAAGGCATTTGTGAACATTTTATAAAGCAAACAATTTGTCAGTCAATCCTGTAAATAACTGCTAGTTGCAGCCCTACTTATTATAAACAATTTAATAACAAGCTGTATGTTTTTGTTCTACGTCTCCGTTTGCTGCTGCCTCCAGACTGAGATGTTTTCATGATTCTATCGTTTGAAGTGTGTGAATGCCTTTTGTGAATCAATACCCATGCGTTTGATTTTTATCGATTTGTTTTCTTCTTACCAGGAGGTTGCATAGAGCACGAACACGCTGGCGGCTTGGGAAATGGCTCTCCTGGCTTCTTTGGACACGTTGACTCCATCTGGAAGCTGTTGAAAACAAAGAGTGTCTTTATCGCAAAGACGCAACACATGACGCGTCTTCTTATCACACAACACACGCAGGAGGCTTTATTCGCTCAAAGAGAACATCTGTTGTACTGGAGCTCATTCTCCAGCTGACTCATTGATTTGAAAAGTGAGAAAAACACACAAGTGTCAAAATCAAATGCTTGTTTCATGAAAAACTTGGATCAATTTAACGGCCAAATTAACTGAAAAGAAACTTGAGCTTTTTCAGCTTCTTTAAAGTGAATATTTTATGCATTGCATAAAATGCATTATTATTATTATTATTAGTATAATACCTTTCTTGTCAATTGTGTACAAAATGTTAATTTTAATGCTCAAATGGGGAATTCTAACAATTCAAAATGTGTTTTTACCTAAGACGCAGGAACTGCCGTAGTTCCAATTTCAAAAATGAGAAGTCTTAATCTTTCCAATTTTTCCACGTGAAGGCAGCATGAGTCCTCTGCTTATTATACAAGATATATTGGACCCCAACTGCCCTGTGGGGGGCAGCATTGCACCTCTTATTATGTACAGCCTTCAAATTATTAATACAAGAAGAAGAGACAGCTCACTTTAATCCACTTCATCTCACATGCTGTTTACTTTGTATATTATGCCCACATTGAACAAAGTTAAGCATTTTATTTTTTTAATTCTTTCCTAATATGTTTGTGTTTATATGGGTGTATATAATGCACATTAATTGCCTTTACTTTTTGCCATTCCTGGTGGAGCTAAACTTGTAATTTTGCCAGTGATAAAATAAAAACCCCAAAGTGGATCCGCCGTTAAATCTATTCCGTGTAACAGAGCAGATCACACCGGTTCCGGTGCTTTAAACGGTCATAAACATAAGAGCTTTAAAGGCTAAAGCTAACTGAGGCTTCAGCCGGAGTTCAGTGTCCGCTCCCAGCACTCACCGCCTCCTTGATGATGCGGGTGATCACAGCGTTAGGTAGGTTCAGATCTTCTGGCCTCTCTGCCATTTCACCAGCCGTTCACAGAGTCCTCACCAACCGCTCACCGTTAGCCTGTCCGCAGGGGGGGTGGCTAATGCTTGGCTAATGCTTAGCTAACCGTCTGACAGGTCTGTGTTGTTTGCTCGTGGCTACCTAAAGTAGCCGGTTACCTCTCGTAGCCTCAGAATGGCTCGCGGATCAATATCCGTGTTACTCGGCGTTGACGGGGGATCGGTAAACGTTTTCCCGGTTAGACTTTGCGTGACGCTGCTCGCATGCCCATCACAGGCGGTTTGTTTTGGGACTTCTTTCCCGCGAACCGTCCACGAACCACGAGCTCTGGCTGGCCCTCCCACGTGACGTCACCATTCTTCTTCTTCATGTTTATCAAAGCAAATGTACGCACCACTGCCCCCTGCTGGAGGAAACTTGCACACATTTTTTACACAAACCTGGATGATATGGAGCATTATGGATTATTATTTATTTATTATTTTATGTATTTATTAATGCATTCTTTCTTTCTTTTACTTATTTATTCATTTATTGTCCTCCATAGGATCATACAGGAATTTCAGGTGGTTTTCTTAACTTGATGATTCTCATTTTGCCCTAAAGAAAGATTTTATATTGAAATGAAACTCTTTTTTTAATGTTATTAATTCAATATACCTAATACAACAAAATGTAAATTACTGGATAGAATATGCATTTATCTAAGCAAATATCAAGATAAAAATTGGTTGAGTTAATGTGGTGAAAGCAAACCAAAATCCATATATTTTGACTATAAAATGATACAAATGCTCTGTGGAAAGTGAAGGGAAAATTACCAAGAAATATTTGGTATTTTTATTACTAGGGAGGGACCAACTATGTCTACTTTTACAGACGATACTTGAGAAAATGAAAACATCCTCAAAAACAAAAGGTGAAAAAAATGACAAAAGATATGTAAATACTACAATCATGACATGAACTTAACTGTTTTTGATAATTCCGCAAACTATAAGTGATTTTGAAATCATGGAGAATTATAGCGTCTCCAAAATGCTCTTTATGTGGTAATTATTTACAATTATTGTATTTTCAGTATATTAAAAAAAAATATATATATATATATATATATATATATATATATATATATATATATAAACATGAGGTGAGTCATCAAAAAGGAAACATACAAAGAGTGTTGGGTGGAAAAAAATATAGTTTTATTGATGACTCGAACATTTCTATTTACTGGAGGGAAACACACACGCACACACACATATATATATATACATTTAATTTAATAATAATTTAATAAATTAATTTCTAATTTTTTATAACCATAATCAGCTCAATCCTGACCTGATTCTGCTCTCAGCCGAGCTTTCACACTCTGACCAGCAGGGCTGCTCGAGCGCAGACGGAGCAGGGAACGAGGCGCAAAGGCTCACGGTAGTTTTAGTTCTCGATGGAGGACGGTTGGTCTGAAAACACCGCGAACAACAACAAAACCGAACACCCTAAATAAAACACCGGGCTCGGGTCCGGTAGTAGCGCGGGGTGCGTGTACTCCAGGATCGGCTGAGCGCGAGGAGGATTCCGTCGTCGCGCGGGGAACATCGACTCGGTTTGGAGTGTAAAAATAAACAGGAAGTTGTTGTTAGCTTTGTGGGACGTGTAGTTCCGCTTGCAGGCCGCGGTGAGTAACAACAATAAATTAAGCCGAGCTTCAGCAGCTTCACCGCGGGCGCTGAGGTCAACATGCCCGGCTTCACTTGCTGCGTGCCCGGCTGTTACAACAACTCGCACCGGGACCGGGAGCTGCGCTTCTACACGTTCCCCAAAGACCCTGCGCTTAGGGCGCAGTGGCTGAGGAACATTTCTCGGGCCGGGGTCAGCGGCTGCTTCAGCACCTTCCAGCCCACCACGGGTCACCGAGTGTGCAGCGTGCACTTCTCTGGCGGGAGGAAAACATACACCATCAGAATCCCGTCCCTTTTCCCACTCCGAGGCGTCAATGAGCGCAGGAGTCGGCGGGGCAGAGGCAAGAAATCGTCTGCCGGGGTCTCCGCACCCGCCGGCGTCGCCGCTGCCGCTACGGCGACCTCCGGGATCATCATCACCAGCGTGCTGGGTAACACCGCGGGAGGAGCCGAGGGCACCACAGGCGGCGAGGCGAGCGACGACACCATCACCGTGGTTCAGATTGGCCAAAATGGGGAGTATCTGGGCACGGCGCGGCTGCCCGTCCAGGCAGAGGGGACATGTAACACCGCGGCGATGGGCAACACAGACGCGCTCACCGCCGACGACGCGCCGGTGGAAGGCGCCGCCGCTGCCGTTGCCGCTGCCGCTCTGCAGTACATCAGTGTGACCAGCAGTCCGCTCGACCACTCTTACTCCCTGACCACCGGGACAACGTCTACCGAGCTCCTGCGGAAACTGAACGAGCAGCGGGACATCATCGCACTGATGGAGGTGAAGATGAAGGAGATGAAGGCGACCATCCGCCAGCTGCGGATCTCCGAGGCCAAGCTGAAGGAGGAGGTGCGGGAGCGGGACCGGCTGTTGGTCGGGAACGCGGTGGCTTTAATCCCCCGGAAGATGATGTGATCACCGGTCACTGAGAGAGAGACGAGTCACTGCTCAGACTTTGAAAGGCAGCGATTCAAGACCTCTTTTTGTATAAAACTACGAGCGATGGCAGATTATTTTCACCACATAGAAGTTCATCTTTCGTAGGCTTGATGTGAAAAGAGTTGGCTGCCTAGATTAGGTGTAGCTGATAGTTATAAACTCACTGCTATTCTCGCAAATCACATGCATTTTCAACTGTTAACCTGCAGCCAAACTGAGGTCAATAACACACCTTTCATGTATCCACGTTAGAGACATAGATCTTACTACACATTTATAAACGGACTGATGCTAGAAGTTGCCTTCAGTTGTAAAACAAACAAACAAACAAAACTGCATTTAAACGTTTTTATACTACTAAAATTAGAGCTACATCCACACAACATCGTCTTCATTTGATAAATGGTTTGTCCCAACCTCAGACTGAAGACTTTGGGTTTGAAAAGTGAAGTCAGAAGTGGCATTTGGCCACCAGGGGGGGGCGACTCTGCTGGTTGCGTCTAGTTGCCAATGAATTGCTTCGGACAACTTCTGTTTTTTAAATGTCCAACATAGCTTTGGTCACAATCGCAACTCTCATGATTTCAAAATAAGAGTCTGTGGCCCAGATTAGCATCTCCCCTTGTTTTAAAGATCCAGTGTGTAAAACTTTGGTGATTTATTTTCTCTTTTGCCAGAAATTGAAGGCAAAATTATTAAAGTTACTCTTTTTTTAATAGGTGTGCAATCGCCCAACTGTAGTATTTGTTGTCTTTCTTTTACTTTCTTTTATTATTGTTTTATCTCAGCTCTCGGTTTAGACCACCATGTTTTTACTGTAGCCCACAATGGACAAAGTTTTGACGCCATCTGAAGGCTGCGTAGTTTATCAAACACGAAGGGTAAGGTGAGGGATCATTTCAGTAATAAACAATAAATGTTACTACATTTTACACACTGTATCTTTAAGGAAAAGCCCGGGGAGTCGGTTGTCTCCTCTGCAGTCGTTGAGTACTGTTATGACACGGACGCCGAGGTGAAAGTCAAAGTGTTGACGTTCACGCTAAAATGTTGCCCCCCGACGTTTGGAGCTTGCGAAATGTTCAAACGCCATCATTTTGGAAGCTCAAAGCAGAGTAGGACTTATGCAATTTTTAAATGAAAACAGTCGGATGTAGCTTCAGAGGACTGTCCAACATAACGAGTATAAGACGAGGCGATCTCACGTCAAATAATCTAGGAAACTGCCTTAAAAAAGTGGACTAAATACAGGTGTTAGTCTAGATTTTGTTTGACTAATATCATCTTGTGGTGTTTTTGTTTTACTTAATTTTGAAGTTGTAGCTTTAAAATAGCGAGTACAGTAGAGAACAGGTCTGTATGTCCACTGCGAGAAAAGAAAATGGTTGAAAAGTTAAATGAATGAAGTTACATGATGATAATGAAATCTAATTATGTTGAGAAGTTGTCAACCATTTTCTCTTTTTAGTGGGCTGTACTTGACCTGTACTGTGTGTGAAGATCATTTTATGTTACTGGAATATTTCACCAGGGCAGTGTGTCCCAAACCTTTTTTTTTTTTTTTTTTTAAACGAGGACCCACTTTTTAAAGATGGCAAACTGTCGCAACCCAAATGAAATCACGATAAGTGCTAACTTTTTGACAATGTAGCAGCTACTTTACAGCCTGTAATTCTGCTAATTTGTTTGGGGACCCAAATAAATGGGTTTTTTAAGTAAAGTAAAATAAAAACGGCATAAATTCTGAGATTAAGTCAAAAAAAAAAATCTGAATTCTGAGGCAAAAAAAATCTGTCAAATTAAAGTCAGAATTTTGAGGGAAAAAGGTCAGAATTCTGACTTTATTCTAAGAATGTATGCTGGGTTTTTTTTCCTTCCTTTCAAATCTTTTTTCTTTACAAGTGGCCCTAATCTGTCTTTGGTAATCGCTGCACTCTCGGGGATGCAGAACAGAGTGGAGATCACATGGAAACATGCCATATTCTGCATTTTGTAAATGGAAATAAACCCTGCGACACTCGACAATGTCGTACACTTCTGAGAGTATACTGCCCCCTACTGTTCATTGTGAGTTTCATCTTTGCAGACAAGTTGCGTGGAAACGCGAGGTAGCCATAATATTGCATATGTGGATGTATTTGAGCGAGTATATCCCTGGCTCTTTTTGTAACCAAACACTATTGATCGTGGCACAGTTATGGTGATGTAACCCTGACTTTATCTGAGATGCCTTCGCAGTTGTTTTCCTTTTTGCATTTGAGTTGCTCAAAAACATCTGTGCAATGGGGAAAAAAAAGGACTTTAAAGAATTCCTATAAAACTTGAAAGGCCACTCGAAGAATGAAATCATATTAAAAAAAAAAGATGTTTCTTGAGGACATTCGTTTGTTTGATTTTATTCCCCCCCATAGGAAATCTGAAGAGCGCTGCAACAAATGATTATTTTCATGATTGATTAATCTCTCCATTGAGTACTTGTTTGGTTCGTAAAATGACAGAAAAGGTTGAAAAGTGTGTTTGCCGAACCAGGAAATGATGATGTTCTCCAATGTCTTAGAAATAAAAATGATTTATTTGTTTAAAAGAGCAAAGACACCTGTGAATATTCACATTTAAGAAGCTGAAAAATCTGAAAACTTGGTTTAATAATTATTGGAAAAAAATACCCAAACAGATTAATCGGTTATCAAAATAGTTGACAGTTAATTTAGTCATCGATTAATAAACAATTTATTGTTGCAGCCCTCGTGCACACCTCGTGTTTTACGTGCCTGTTTTGGGGGTCACATTTGTTTTTCTTGCAATTTTTGCTGCAGCTTATACATATTATTACAGAAAATGATGAAAAAGTCAAAACGCCTTCGCATTTTGTCCACAAACCAGAGACATTCAGTTCATTGTCACAATTAAAGAAGCCGAAGAACCAGAGAATTTGCTTTTTATTTGAAAAAAAAGCAATTAATTCAACACTAAAAGAACTGGTAATGCATTTATTATCAAATTACTAATCATTTGAATTGTTCTTACTCCAGATATCTGACTTGAAACAAGGGCAACATGTGTCTTAAAACAGAAACTCACTGTAGTTTGTTTTAGTCATTTTCTTTTGAGTCGAGGCAGCTTTGACTTATAGTTAAACGCTGCATTGAGATGAAAATGTTGAAGTTTTGAGTGGCTGCAGAAAGTTCTGTCACGTGGTCACGAGTGTTGTTTTCCGGCTGTGTCGAATTGTGGGAAAATAAATAAAATTTGTATGATATTAATTGGCCCATCGTGATGATGTGAACTCGCCATTTACGCTGATGATTCACTGCTTTATGTTCATGCTCAGTTACATCTGACAGGTATATAAAGTGTCCAAGGAAGCTGTAGCATCGTTCTCTTCTTCTTTGGTAGGAATGCAACCTATTCCCTGCTTCTAGACTTGTACCGCCACCCGCTGGTGAAGTCAGATACTACAGGACCCTGACACGAAAGTTTCTAGAGGTTGATTCTAAAATTGAATGTGGTCAAGTGCCTTCTTATTTGAACAGGTAAAAAAAAGACTATTACAAGAGTCCAGACGTAAGGATATAAAAGCACGAATAATCATCTCCAATTCAACCTTAGACACAAGAGGTTTCAATATAGCGATATTACGGAGATGGAAGAAAAATGTTTAGAATAGTAGACACAATGAGCCAAGCACTAATCTGTGAGCAGATGTGCAGCATCTGCCTCGACCGGTTGTGGTGAAAGGGAATATGGGAGGTGTCAGAAAGAGAGGAGATGATTTAAAGGAAAGAGGGATACGAGGTAGTGACAGTAGAGAGAGACCAGGAGCAGATCCAGAACAGCATAATAATGATGGCAGTGCTGCCCATGTGTCACAGGCACATTAGTAATAATAATGATGATAACAATGTTGGTGCAAACACTGGATTATTTTAAAACCACTGCTTACAATTGTGCCGATGACAGATTTGGTTAATCTCTCTATTAGTTGACAGCTTTTGAACATAATTGCTGAACTGTTGAGCATCTTAATGCACTGAGGTGTCGATCGCGTCATCGTGTGAATCAAAGTCGAAATGTCTCATTCAAAAATACCCACTGTGCTGCTAATGTGAAACAGAGAGAGAGAGAGAGAGAGAGAGAGAGAGAGAGAGAGAAAGCAGATGAATGGATGGATAGAGAACATTGGAGAGAGCGAGGATCCCGATCCTAATCTCATCTGGATTTTTACTCTCAACAGTGTTGCATAATGCCTTAATCCAGGACTGTTAATCTGTGATATTTCTTTTGCACAGCGGCTGACAATTACATCAGACATCTTTACATTCTTGACATCCTTTGAAACAATTATATGTAACATTAAAAAAAATAAAATAAATTAAGATATACACCAGGAAATGTACAAGAAAAACTGTATATTAAAAAATATAATTTTATTTCAACTGCAGAGGCGGTGGATAAATAAAGATGTCTGTAAATCACATGACATTAAACCATATATAAGCAGTAGCTGGCATTCTGTCATATTGACCAAAAATAATAATATATATATATATATATATTTTTTAGAGACTCACAAATCCTGAAAACGTGTTAATCTCCAACATTTAGCAAAGGAAATGTCTAAAATGTCAATATTTGACAGAGGACTCTGTTGTATTTAGTGGGCCTGTCGTATTGATTGGTAGCAGTAGTTTAAGACCCAGACAGATTATTCCACGGTTAATGGTCCTCTTTTAAACTGTAGATTAACAATCTACGGTGACCATTCCACCTCCAGTGTCAGTGTACATACAGATGTGAAACGTCTTCTGACTTTCTAACAAATCATAATATGCCTTCACAAAAAAATAACCCTTCTCAAAATTCACTTTCCCATCAACAGATGAAACGGGGAGGAGATAAAGATAATCAGAATAAAGGAAATCATCACTTTGAAATAAAATCAAGGCATGAAATAAAACCAGAGTGTGGAGGCATACATACTTTCCATTTACATAGAAAATAGGTCACAAAATAGTTTGTATTTGATCTATTTGTTTGTTAAAGACGAGCGAACTTTGAATTGTGACGATTTCCAAATTTCATTCTGGGATGAAAGTCTGAATTCTGAGATTAAAGAAAGAGTCAGATTCTGAGATCAAAGTCATAATTCTGAGATTAAAGTCAGAATTATGGGAAAAATCAGAGAAAAAAAGTCATAATTCTGAGGTTAAAGTCAGAATTCTGAGATTAAAGTCAGAGTTCTAGAATGCTGAGGTTAAAGTCACACTTCTAAGATTTTTACGTGGCCTTCCGTACCACACTGTGTGTGTGAGGCGCACACAAACACAAACTCAGTTGTATGTATCCATTTTTTTTCTGCAAAAATAAATAAATGCTCTAAATACAAAAGACCGGAAATGAGAAAAGCTCTGTAATCCATTGGTTTGCTGCCTCTGAGCTCTCTGTGCACACCCCCCCCCCCCACACACACACACACACACACTTTGCATTACATCCCACTGTTAATCCAGCAGTCTGTGCATCGCTGTACTTTTACACTCTGATGAGTTCCCAGTGAACAGCAGGGCTTTAATGCAGCGACATTGTACTTTTTCCAATCGTCGGCCAGTGGAGGCTTCACATCGGGAGACTCTGGTTCAAAGGTGGGACTGAAAATGAGGAGGTGTCAGCCGGGCACAGGGGTGATGCTGCTGCCCGTCGCTCTCTGCCTCGGTGAGGACGTTTTTTTCTGCTCTCCGGTTGTTTCTGAGTGTCTGTTTGTACGTGTGTGTTCATGTAAGAGGGAGATTGTGTTATCTAGATCGACAGATGGTTGAAATTGGACAATATGCCAGTCTAGAAAAGGAAAAGAGGATTTACTGTGACATGATTGTGTTTGTTTGGAGAAATTATTTTCACTTTGTTATTGTCATTTATACTGAGAAGCATTTACACATAAATGACTTTGCCTGTGGATGCATGACATGAGGATACTTCATGATGCCACTTTTTTATTATCACTTAATCTTATTTATCCGTTCTTTTGTTGTGTTTATTAGTTTAGAATATGTTAATCCCATGACAGATGGACTAGAAGGTGTGGGGTGACTAACTAACTAACTAACTAAGGGTTGGGTTACAAGTTAACCAGCCAATCATTTACAAAGTAGTCAACCAACCAACTGAGTAAGTAAAGTTATTTTTTGGAAGTGATGGGGTCTTTTAAAGGCATGACATAACTAAGTCAGTAACTAACTAACTAACTTTGGGTAGAGGTTACAACTCAACCAACCAATTATCTAATTACCTGACTGACTAACTCGTCCACCATCTTATTTACTAAGTGACTGATGGATTTACTAAGTAGTCAACCAACCAATTTACTATTGTTTGTGATAAGTTGTTGTTTGTAAGCGATAGGGCCTTTTTATGGCATGACAGAACTTACTAACTCACTTAGTTACTTAGTTTCTTACTTACTTGTTTACTAACTAACTAAGGGTAAGGGCTGAGGTTACAAGTCAACCAACAAATCAATCATCTAACTACCAGAATGGATGGCTGACTGACCATCTAACTACTCAACCAACCAATGTTTTAACTTTCTAACTGAGCTGCAGCGTTATTACACTCCTTTCAAAAGATCCACTGCAAAAGAAGTTTTATAAGAAAGTAAAATAATAAAAAGAAAAATGTAATCTTGGCAAGCAAAAAAACACGTCTTAAGATTTTAGATATTAGAGTTCTACAGACGAAACAAAATGAGAGAAAAGAGAGAAAAAATAAAACAGTATGAATTCTGAGAATAAAGTCAGAATTCTGAGATTAAATCCAAAAAATGCTATATACTGTATATCACATGCTTCGCTCTGCACACACTGTAAAAATGTATATTAAAAATCAGTAAAAGCATTTTAGCTGAGTCATGTTTGGCCTGTTCATTACAACAATATTTGTGACACAGTTGGAGAATTACAGTGGTATGCAAAAGTTTGGGCACCCATGTCAATTTCCATGATTTTCCTTTATAAATCATTGGTTGTTTGGATGAGAAATTTCAGTTAAATATATCATATAGGAGGCAAACACAGTGATATTTGAGAAGTGAAATAAAATTTATATGATTTACAGAAAGTCTGCAAGAATTATTTAAACAAAATTAGGCATGTGCATAAATGTAGGCACCCTTGTCATTTTATCGATTTCAATACCTTTAGCACTAATCATTGGAACTCAAAATTGGTTTGGTAACCTCAGTGACCCTTGACCTCCAAACACAGGTGAATCCAATCATGAGAAAGGGTATTTATTTAAGGAGGTCAATTGTAAGTGTTTCTCCTCTTTGCATCTTCTCTGAAGAGTGGCAACATGGAGCCTCAAAACAACTCTCAAATGACCTGAAAACAATGATTGTTCAACATCATAGTTTAGGGGAAGGATACAGAAAGCTATCTCAGAGATTTAAGCTCTCAGTTTCAACTGTGAGGAACATTGTGAGGAATTGGAAGATCACAGGCACAGTTCTAGTTAAGGCCCGAAGTGGCAAACCAAGAAAAATCTCAGATAAGCAGAGGTGAAGGATGGTGAGAACAGTCACAGTCAACTCACAGACCAGCTCCAAAGACCTACAACATCATCTTGCTGCAGATGGTGTCACTGTGCATCGTTCAACTATTCAGCGCACTTTACACATGGAGATGCTGTATGGAAGAGTAATGCAGAAAAAGCCTTTTCTCCGCACCCGCAACAAACAGAGTCGCTTGAGGTATGCTAAAGCACATTTGGACAAGCCAGCTTCATTTTGGAATAAGGTGCTGTGGACTGATGAAACTAAAATAGAGTTATTTGGACAAAACAAGGGGAGTTATGCATGGCGGAAAAAGAACACAGCATTCCAAGAAAAACACTTGCTACCTACAGTAAAAATTTGGTGGTGGTTCCATCATGCTGTGGGGCTGTGTGGCCAGTGCAGGGACTGGGAATCTTGTTAAAGTTGAGGGCGCATGGATTCCACTCAATATCAGCAGATTGTGGAGCACAATTTCCAGGAATCAGTGACAAAGTTGAAGTTTTGATGAGGCTGGATCTTTCAACAAGACAACGACCCTAAACACTGCTCAAAAACTACTAAGGCATTCATGCAGAGGAACAAATACAACGTTCTGGAATGACCATCTCAGTCCCCAGACCTGAATATTATTGAACATTTGTGGTGTGATTTAAAGCGGACTGTCCATGCTCGGAAACCATCAAACCTGACTGAACTGGAGATGTTTTGTAAAGAGGGATGGTCCAAAATACCTTCAGCCAGAATCCAGACTCTAATTGCAAGCTATAGGAAGAGTTTAGAGGCTGTTATTTCTGCAAAAGGAGGATGCACAAAATGTTTCTTTTGTGGTGCCTAAATTTATGCACATGTCTAATTTTGTTTAAATAATTCTTACACACATTCTGTAAATCATATAAAGTTTATTTCACTTCTCAAATATCACTGTGTTTGTCTCCTATATGATATATTTAACTGAAATTTCTTATCCAAACGACCAATGATTAATAAAGGAAAATCATGACAATTGACAGGGGTGCCCAAACCTTTGCATACCACTGTATGTCTTTGAAATGATTCAGCACTGTGTTCAGCAAATGTGTTGTTAACGGCTTCATACGTTCATAAATGATCTAAAACTGATTAACATCAGTATTGGTAGACACTCGAGTTTGTGATATCGGTATCAGACGCAAAAAATTGTATAATCTTTCCCATCCCTAATTTATACAAATATTGTGTTAATGTACTTCTCCTGACTGTTGCCAGGTCTGGTCCCAGCGTGTTTCGGGGCTGCCATTCCCGTTTCATGCGACTCCATCTACAAGAGTTTTGCTCAGTGTTTGCTGACACTCGGAGATAGTTTGGTGGAGACGCAGAAAGACCAGAGTGCGCAGGACATCGATGCAGTCTGCAGGTGTGTTTCTATCTACTGCATAGAACCTTTTATTTTAGCACCAGTGGTCCTCATGGAGCCTCTGCATGGATGGGCTTGCATGTTCTCCTCGTGTGTGCGTGGGTTTTCTCCGTGTTCTCTGGCGTCGGTGATAACGACGGTTACAAAGAGGACTCACTTTTGAACCGCTGAGGGAATCAAGTGATCCATCTCACCGCTCATCTCTCCTCATTCACCGTTTGTTTTTCTGTGACGTTAAAGTCTACAGGAAACTGATTCAATATGTGCGAGACGTACACGGCCAATATACGGCCTTTTTCTCCTCCACATGTAAACTCTGACTCAGCAACTTGTCCGATTGCCTGATTGTCTTAAAGTGATAGTTCGGAATTTTGGACATAAGACCTATTTTCCAACTCAGCCGGTGTGATGGAGACGTCTGGAGACGTTTTCAAGAAATTTCATTCACTTCTTCTAGTTGCCGAGTTTGCTGGTGCTATGGCTAGCGCAAGTCAATGATACAAGTTAGCATGGCATTAAAAACACTCATACCGACTCCACAGTGCACCCGAGGCAAATCGATTGTAACGGCAGACTATCGATATACATATCTGTGTTGATAGAATGTTTGAAATAAAACCAACCTTGCAATTTGAAGGATTTATGTCTCAGCAGCAGCAGCAGCGCGTCATACTTCTGGCAGCGGCGGACTGATTTCGTTGCCGGAAGTATAGTGCTGAGAAAGTAGTCCCTCAAAAATTCATGCGATGCGACGTTAGTTTTGTTTCAAATATTATTCTATCAACACAGATATGTACATCGATAGTCTGCCGTTACAATCGATTTGCCTCGGGTGCACTGTGGAGTCGGTATGAGTGTTTTTAATGCCATGCTAACTTGTATCATTGACTTGCGCTAGCCAAAGCATCAGCGAACTCGGCAACTAGAAGAACTGAATGAAATTTCTTGAAAACGTCTCCAGACGTCTCCATCACACCGGCTGAGTTGGAAAATAGGTCTTATGTTCAAAATTCCGAACTATCCTTTTAAGGCCCTGGTATACTTCCGTACACGTCATGTGTGTCTCAATCATCTATCTTACTAAGTGACTGATGGATTTATTAAGTAGTCAACCAACCAACTGACTAACTATAGTTTCCGATCATCAACTTGTCTTGTGATAGGGCCTTTTACTAGCTTGCTTACTTACTAACTAACTAAGGGTCACGGCTGGGGTTACAAGTCAACCACCACCTGACTGACTAACTTGTCAGCCAACCAATCATCTAACTTACTAACTGACTGACTGACTAACTAAGGGTTAGGGATGCAACCAATCGATTTACAGCATCACGCACACGGTTACACAGACGCAATTCGCGTCACGCACACTGTGCGGACGGGCCTTTAGTCGGATTATGACTGCGTGACAGCAGCTAGATAGTTATAGTAGATAGTTCAGAGTTTTGAACATTAATGGTGCATTATGTAATAAATCTAAAGCAACAGACCATAAAATCCTCCTAATATGTCACAGAGACTCAGGAATAATGTTCATATAACAAACTGAACTCACCAACAACAACAGTACTGCCAAAATATTTGCATTAAAACAAATATTTTGCAGACTGCAAATCATGTTTATGTTTTGAAATCATGTTTTGGCATGTGGCGCCACCTACCGCCATCTACCAATCATTGCAGTCAGTAGAGTCTCAGCTGCCGAGCGACCACAGGTTGCCAGTTACGTCAGAAAACGAAACCTAAAAGACCTCGGTATTTTGAATTTGAATGTAGTAACTGTTTTTGGCCACATTCTTACATATGGCACCTTTAAAATGTACTGAGTGACAGCAGCTTTAAAGGGATAGTTCAGATTTTTGAACATTGAGTTGTACGACACAGACCCCAGGAGTAGAGTGGATGCAACGTTGTTCAATCATTTAACGAGGATCTGGTTCAGAGTTGAAAAAAGTGTTTCTGGGAGAGAGTTTGGTACAAATAATTAACGGATTTTAAACCACAAACTTGCATCCATATGTTAGGTTAACACGTTTAAACTAAAGTAATATGAAGACCGACCGTGTTGAGAAAATCCATCGGGTGATCTTTGTGAAATCTTTGTGATCCTTTGAGTACACAGACAAGGAACTTTACAAGGAGAGAGAGAGAATGGGAAAATGGTGCCAAACTGTTTTATTGTTCAAACGTGTCAACATCACATGACTTAAAACCCGTTACTCATGTGTCCGAAACTCTCTCCCAGAACTGCTTTTCTTGACTCTGAACTGGAGCCTCATTCACTGATTGAACAACGTTGCATCCACTCTACTCCTGGGGTCTGTGTCATACAACCTAATGTTCAAAAATCTGAACTATCCCTTTCAAGCTGCTGTCACTCAGTACATTTTAAAGGTGCCATATGTAAGAATGTGGCCAAAAACGGTTACTACTTTCTAATTCAAAATACCAAGGTCTTTTAGGTTTTGTTTTCTGACGTAACTGGCAACCCGTGGTTGCTCGGCAGCTCACACAACTTGATGTTCAAAAATCCAAACTATCCCTTTAACCCTGTCCTCCTGTCCTGGTTCTGTGAAGGTCCTGGAATGCCTTCCATGTCTGTGCAAACGCAGCTCTGGCCGGCTGTCCCGGAGACGCCGCCGCCGTCTGGGAGTCTCTGAGACAAGAGTCCAGGAAGACGCAGTTCTCTGGGAACCTGTACGACATGTGCGCCAGCCGCACCACCCTCCCGCCCAGCACCGTGCCTGCACCCGCGAGCCCCCCCACCTCCGACCAGACCAACCAGGAGACACTGAAAGGGCAGACACACAAGCACAGCGCCACCTTCAGCACACTGTTGTTCCCTGCATGCAGCACACTACTGATTGTGATCAGGCGTTAGTTAGTGAACACACACACGCGGTTCACAGGTCAGTGTTTCTTTTATGTTTTTGGGGTTTTTTATTGACCTGCCACAGTTGCTGCTCTCTTTCTGACACACATGTTTAAATCATCACTATCTTTAATCATATGCATGTAATTTACTTTTGACCCATCGAGAGAATTTCATCAGTAATATTGGATGATTGTAATGGACTAGAGGGCATTTTTTTATTATTTTCTAAAATGCCAGGTGTTCAGATTTGCTGGTGATCCAATCAGAGGATGAGACATTAACTCATTCACTCTCCGTTTGACTGGTTTTAATGACAGAAAATAGAATTCTGCATGGAAGGATTTGACGCAGACTGGTCAAAATTTCATATCACTGTGTCATTTTACGTTTGACTCTTATCGTCTGTAGTTTTCCTGAACCTTTATTCTGTTGCTGGATATGGTTAAGATTTAGCTTCAATAAATTGGATATGATTATGGTAACAAATACCAATTTAAAATACAACATTTACAATCCAATACAAACCAAATCTTTGGCCATCTCTCTTTGATTAAATACTGATTAACTCATATGGATCACGCTTAGTTTCAGCTCTCGAGCTTGAAGAGAGTAGATTAGACACAGAAACTAATGTCACCTATATTTTCTGAGCTTTCTTCAATAAATTCACCAAAACTTAACTCATCGCTGACTCCAGAGACTTCTTGCTGTCTATGGTTGTCACCTCATACAATGACTTTGTTGACATTTGTGGTATATATATATATATACCACAAATGTGGTATGTAATGTGTATATATATATATATATATACACATACATATATCCGAAATATATGAAAGGATGCCAAGGATCAGCCGCTACATCTCTGAACTGTCCCCAGAACGCGTTAGCTTTCCTCTAATCTCCTCGTTTGCCTCAAGAGAAAATCTGCGGCGTCACCACGACGTCCAGCTGCTGTCGAATTGTTTGAGATACAACAAAAACGAAGGCGATTTCTCATCCTCTCTGCGGCGTTCACGTGACCTCTGCACGCTAACAGATGGCGAGTGACATGAAACATGGCCGGGATTATGAATTCCATGTGTAGTCGACTGAAATGTCTGTAATACAAATATCCAGGGAAATAGACAAATGCAGGCAATCCTATAAGCTGACCAGTGCACTCTTTGTACATAACCCTGTGAAATAAATATTCAATAAGTGTATGAAATGAATGTTGAATACACGGAAAGTCACCAATGACCTATGAACACAGCTGTCTTGTGTGAATCGGTTGTTTGATTATTTCGTTGAACGTACAGCAAACACATTAAAACACAAAACTAGAAAAGCACTCGGAGAGCAAAGACCTCCACCAAGGCAGCTCAGTGCCTACAAAATACACCCTGGGTCAGACAGCGGGTGTTGTAACCAATGATAGCGTCTACGGATCAAGCCCAAATTCTGTCTGTGACTTTTCAAGTTATGTTGCTAACTAACAGACAGACAGACAGACATAACCTCCTCGGCGGAGGTAAATAATGAGAGGGTCCTCGCAAGTCTGGGAGTGCAGCAGTTCCCTGACCTCACTGTCTCCCTCACTCAATAGTCACACTTTTATTCAATCGATCAGATTTTTTATGCCGGTACGGCAAACGCGCTCGGGCAAGTTCGCTCATTTACGTAGGGTGTGAATCGCCAAAATGGATGCCAAAAGTCAAAATGTCAGACTTCCTGTTGAGTTGAGGCCATGGTTACGATCAACTTTTTTGTTCGTCCTGGTCTAGAACATCTTCCCACCAAGTTTTGGGAAATTTGGTGAAACTCAATTTTGCCTTTGTTTTCTCCTGAACAGACACTATAGACCTGACCTCCATGCAAGTTTCTAGAGTTTTTATGCATGTGTACCCCCTCAAAAATGACCGCAAAGCCACAGATATAATAATAATCTGAAGGATAACAATCGGATCCTCGTTTTGGCCTCTGGCAATCGTGGCTCGGGCCCTAATGAATTCAAAAGTTCCGCTATATTATGTGTAGCTACCAAAGCTAGTCTAAATTGTAAGGATTTAGACCTGGATCAACAAACATGTCATTTAGGGCTTTAGTTACAATTAAGAACCACGGTTCTCAAGTTGTGGTACGTGTGCCACCAGTCGAGCTTCCTCTGGTGGTACTTGGAGGAAAAACTGCTCTACTGTATATACCAGGGTATGTGATCGAAGTGGAGCTGAGGAATTTGCAGTGGACACAGGCAAACGTACTCACTTTAGTGCCAAATGTTTCACCTCACAGTGAAATGTTAAATAGTCAAAAAGTCCAATTAGACCACGTGAGTCGTGGCTGCAGGTCGAATATATATTTGCATGTGCGACCACACTCAGCAAACCAAACACCTTGACCACAGCTGCTGTGGAACGTCAGTTACACACAGAGTGAACATTCGTGTCAGAGCCTCTGGTTGCTGGTGTGTGTGTGTGTCAGTGTGTGTGTGTGTGTGTGTGTGAGTGTGTGAGTGTGTGAGTGCTGGAGCTGGTTCTTCTGGATCATGGAGGAATTGGCCCGGGAGAGCATCAGCCTTCTGGCCCGCTCCGCATCCCATGCGGATCCTCCGCGGCTTGGTTCTTTCGGCGCAGTGTTCATCATGCTGAAGTCTGCACTGGGAGCCGGGCTGCTCAACTTTCCCTGGGCTTTCCAGAAGGCAGGAGGGGTGAACACTGCCATCACCGTGGAGATGGTGAGTCCACAAAACCTGCTGTTAGTAAACTGAACCCTAACCCGAACCCACAAAGTGTAAGTCTAAGAATAAGCCTTTTGTATGTACTTTGGGGAAAGGTCTTGAATTACTGAGGCTCTTTCACCACCAGAGAATTTTATAATATTACTTAAATAAAAGTCTTAGAATATATGGCATTTACTATACTTATACTTTACATTTACTATAATAAAATGTAGTTAAGTTTTAGAAGTAAAAGTAGTAAAAAAGTGAGAAGTTAGGATTGAGCCATGGTGGCTCAGTGGTAGGGTGACTTGTCTATCAACTGGAAGGCTGTGGGTTAAATTCCTGGCTCTGCTAGTCTATATATTTCCTTGAGGAAGACACTTAACCCCATGTTGAAGCATGTGAATGAGTGAATAGCAAAAGCAGCTCACCGAGACAAGAACAGCTCTATATAAATACAGACCATAATACCAATACCAATACTTTTCTGTAAATGTAGTGGAGTAAATGTTGCTAGAAATATAAGCAACAAAGTAAAGTACAGATACGTGAATGTTGTACTTCAGTACAGTATTTGTACTTCTTTATATTACAACACTGCAGTACAGTGTAGAATATTATACTATGGTACTAATTTTGTAATAGAGAATAATGGAAATGCCTTCTCAATTCTTATCCATGATCCCTAAGTTATAGGTTAGTCCCTAGAGGGCTCTGAATATTCGCTAAATAGAGCAACAAAGTCGCTAAGTTTGTAACACTGAAACAGCCGCAAATTGTGCATACAGCACTGACTCTCTGGAGTTCCTGGAAATTTGAAAAGTTCCTGGTCACCAGTAGGTACTTCTTTCGGGGAAAGTTTGGGGTCTAGGAAAAGTTTCCCCCCAGGTAATTTCCAGTGAACTGACCCGTGCTGTAGTTTAGTGTTTAAGCTAGCCTGAGGATGAATGTGAACACCCCCGTGATTTATTAGTGAAACACAATTGTTATTAGACTGCTAATTTGACTAACTATCTGTTCCGTTCTGAACTTCTGTGTTATTGGCAAGGGTCATTTCACCTTAATCATCATGCTAGCATTATAGTTTTGCGAATGTGAGCTAAAGTGTGATCTTTAATTGTTATGTTTCAACAAAGTGGGTGGGGTGGGGGTATTCCCTTCCTCATGCTAGCTTGTGTCACAGGTGAGAGTTCAGCTAACCTTTGCTGCAGTCCGTAAGTTTAATTTTTGTTTCATTAAAAGCTAGCATCAGCTCACATCCATCCTCTTGCTAGCTTACCTCACTGACAGTTTGGCTAACTTTAGCTGCAGTTCACTCTTCTGTTAACAAAGCAGGGGTCGATTTATGGCCTTATGTAATGTTACCTAACGTCACAGGTGATGGGTAGCTGCAATTTCTTCTTTAACTATTCTGGAAAATAAACACGCTCCCTCATGTGGCTGAGATATAAACTGTCAATATATATCTTAAGTAGAATCTGGATAAGAGTCTGAATAAAAACCTGTTAATGTCTTTCCTGGAACACCATATGGGAGTCCTAACCCAGTCTCTGTTCTTGAGGGTCCAATACATTGTCAGTTACCGTGCAAAATCTTCTGCAAATCTTCGTTTTACTGATGAGTAACTTTACATCTCCAGCTTCCGTAAAGTGTTTCATGAGTGTGGTAAGTTTGGTGCATGGATATTATAGACTCAGGACCCCTTTGTCTCTCCTTGGTGTGAAAGAGGCTCATCTTTTTCACAGGTAAGCTCTAATGAACCTTCTGAACTTTCTTTGCACTGCATCTACTGACAGACAGTGTCTGTGTGTGTGTGTGTGTGTGTGTGTGTGTGCGTGTGCGTGTGTGTGTGTGTTTGTGTGTGTGTGTGTGCGTGTGTGTGAACAAACACATGGGATTCCCAAAATCAGGCCAGGGAACCTAGATCATTGATTCTGATTGTGTTTTCACCACAATCGTGTGGAGCCCTTTATACTTTAAGTTGCATCACAGCTTTGATGGTTTTGGTTAAGGCTGAGCTCCTCTGCTTGGCATCTCTGCCAGGTTTCTCTTGTGTTCCTCATTAGTGGCCTGGTCATCCTTGGCTATGCATCGTCCGTCAGCAGACAGAACACCTATCAGGACGTGGTGAGGGAAGTGTGTGGACAAGCCGTGGGTCAACTGTGCGAGGTCTGTTTCTGCTTCAACCTCTTCATGATATGTGTGGCCTTCCTGGTGGTGGTGCAGGACCAGCTGGAGAAATGTAAGAAGCACAATAACTACAATAGATCATAGTATCTGGATTTTCTTTCTTTTTTCTCATGTATTGAACCAAGATTTTTGTGAAGGTTCTCAGTCTCAAATGGTTTATCCGGTCATTGTCATCTTCAGTTATTAGCTGTAGGTGACTGGACTTGAGTGAAGTTTGAAGATGTTTCACCTCCTCATCACAGTGGCTTCTTCAGTTCTCACTAATTGGTTGTATTTAGCATCTTAGGGCTGGAAACTTGTCTAACGAGTTAATTAATGCAGATTGTCCACTGTGAGTAGCGCCACCCCTGGGGCATCGATTATCGTATTGCACAAGGCAACAATATATATAACACCAAATCTATATTTTCTTCCTAATTTAAACAAAGCTTCTTGGAAACAGGGTTACTATGATATTCTTTGTGTAATATCTTAATAAGCCAAAAAGATCGAATATATACATTGAGGACAATATGACATCTAACAAACGTAAACATACAAATAAGAGCTTTAGATTTCCTGTTAGGGAACACTTCCATCATTTGCCGCTCATCATCAGTGCTCTGTTTGAATGCTTTCATGTTGTCAAAGGACTCGCATGAGTTAAGGATTAATTTTGCAACCATTTCCAATATCAGGAAAAAAAAAATTAATCTCTCTCAGACCACAAATCAGCTGCACTTTAATTTTCATTCCAGCCAGCATCTGGGTAAACATGTGACATGTTTTTGTAAATTTGAGGATCTGGACAAAGTCCCTCCAGGAAAACGGTGCCACTTGGCAGCCATGTTGGTAACACCTCCAGGCAGCTATTGTATTTCAGACTGTCATAGACGTCCTTGCACGATCTGACATGTCTCGCTGTTGTTGTGTATAACCCTGAACTTGTGTCGCAGCTGATGAATAATCTAATATTATCTTTTCGTTTCGCTTCAATCTCCCCAGTGTGTCTGTCTTTATATGAAACCGTGACCGGTGAGGGAGAAATGCCATATCACTGGTACACCGACCAACGGTTCTCCCTGTTTATCATGTGCCTCATCATTATCCTACCACTGTCCATCCCGAAAGAAATCGGCATCCAGAAATACACAAGGTGCACACAGCAACACACACACACAGTAGTTGTTCTCAGCCTGACATCCAGCTGACTGTGAGTCCTGACTGTTTCCTCCTCCTGTCAGTGTGCTGGGGACATTGGCTGCGACGTATCTGTGCATAGCAGTGATCGTCAAATATTACCTGATGGACAGTCACACAGCCATAATCACTCCAGAGCCGAGACAAGGGTCAGTCACACTGGGATTGAATGGATGCATGAGTGTATTTAACCTTTGTATGTGCATCAGTAACTGTGTGTGTCTCTGTGTGTGTTTTCAGTGTGAACTCATGGGGCTCGATGTTCAGTGTTGTGCCGACCATCTGCTTTGGCTTCCAGGTATGATCATGTGGTGCATGAGGTCAGGTACATCCATAGATCCAATCATATTTCCATCCATCCATACAACAGTCATCTATCTATCTATCTATCTATCTATCTATCTATCTATCTATCTATCTATCTATCTATCTATCTATCTATCTATCTATCTATCTATCTATCTATCTATCTATCTATCTATCTATCTATCTATCTATCTATCTATCTATCTATCATCCACTCACCAACCATCATCCATTATTCACCTACCATCCAACCATCCATCCATTCATCCATCTATCCATCCACCAACCATCCATTCATCCATCCATTCATCCATCATTCATCCATCTGTCTATTAATCAATCCACTAGATGGTGCTGAGTGATGATTTTGCAAAAAGTCAGTATATTGTGATAATATTGTATCATGAAATATCGTGATAATATCATACTGTGGTGTCTCTGGCGATTTCCGCCCCTACTGTCCATCCATCCATTCATCATCCATCCATCTGTCCATCATCCATCCATTTGTCCATTTATCTGTCCATCCATCCATCCATGCATCAATAGACAGGTCATCAGTCTATCAATGGGCCAAAATACTGAGACAACCATTCGCACATATCATACAATTACAGTTTTTCACCATTGGTTTGGCTCATTTCTTGAAACAGAAATTACATTCTCAAAACTACATGGACAAATCTCCAAACCACTAGTGCCACCTGCTGGAAATGGAGGCAGCATTTCCCCAGCAGTGTCACAGTTGGATTTTGTTCTCCAATGATGGGGCCATGTATTCTGAGCCCAAAGAACATCCACCTGTCTTCTATTTCTTAGCCTTTGGGAGTTGTCGCAGTAGTTGGAGTCAGTCACAGTTGACATAGCCGAGCACTTTTTAGACATAAAGTTCTTGGAGTGCAGATACAGTATTTCCCCCCCCAAGTTTAACTCGTATCACCACTGTGTACATGTGTTTGCAGTGCCATGAAGCTTGTATAGCAATCTACAGTAGCATGGAGAACCAGAAGATCTCCCACTGGGTGATGATCTCTGTTATCTCCATGTTATTCTGTCTGCTTGTCTACACGCTAACGGGTGAGTCCAACTCTAAAATATAATCCTCACTTCCTGACGAACTCACCCGTATGATGCTAATCGTGTCCACTCTCGATACGTCCAGGTGTGTACGGCTTCCTGACGTTCGGACGAGATGTCGCCTCAGATATCTTGATGTCGTATCCAGGGAATGATGTGGTCATGATCATTTCCAGGCTACTTTTTGGAATATCAATAATCACCATTTATCCAATCATTCTTCTTCTGGGGAGGTAAGTCTTACCTGAGTTGAGCTGTTGTGGCTTTGTGGTTTTTGTTTTGTTTTAACAGTTTGTTTCTTTGTCACGTGTCGCACAGATCGGTTATCCTGAACCTGATGTTGCGAGTTCAGAGGAGTCGCCAGGGAATCGTCTTGCCCTCCTTTGAGACTCGCTGCAGGGTCGTTCTCACTGTGATTTGGATCGCCGTCACCCTTCTCATTGCCATGTTTGTCCCCGACATGGGCGAGGTCATCAGTGTCATCGGAGGAATCAGTGCCTTCTTCATCTTTATCTTTCCTGGTATTGAAACAAAAATCTTTTTTTGGGGGGGATAGACATTACCTTTTGTCATGAGCTGTGCAAATTTCACAGCTAAATACAGTTAAAGGTGCATTATGTAATATATCTAAAGAAACTGGCCATAAAATCCTCCTAATATGTCACAGAGACTCAGGAATAACATTCATATAACAAACTGAACTCACCAACAACAACTGTACAGCCAAAATATTTGCATTAAAAAAAATATTTTGCGGACATGTTTATGTTTTGGCTTGTGGCGCCACCTACCGCCGTCTACCAATCATTGCAGTCAGTAGAGTCTCAGCTGCCGAGCAACCACGGGTTGCCAGTTACGTCAGTAAACGAAACCTAAAAGACCTTGGTATTTTGAATTTGAATGTAGTAACTGTTTTTTGCCACATTCTTACATATGGCACCTTTAACATTATCTATGTGTGTGTGTGTGTGTGTGTGTGTTCTACAGGTCTTTGCTTAGTGTTCACGATGCAAACAGAACCTGTGAGTCCAAGAATCAGGTGAGTGCACTCTCCCAGTTAATCAACCAATATCTAATTAACTGCCAGTGAAACCGAGACCCTTATTTAATCATTGAGTTGAAAGTTGAGTTTAAAATAATGAATGAGTAAGTACTTTGGTTTAAATGGAGATTTGTTCTCAGGGAAATTGTTTCCTGATAATTAGTGTCAAAGTACTTTAAAAAATATATATTATAGATCTAGTGCAGAGTTTTACAAAAACGAGTCGAGTGGAGTTAGATCTGTACTGTTACAGATTATTTTCAACTGAAACCATAAACAAGTTAAAAAAAAAGACTTAAATGAATGCCTGTTGAATGTCCGTCCCCTCTGTCCCAGGCTGATTTTAACAGTGTGGGGCGTCATCACCATTGTGGTCGGGGCCTTCGTCTTTGGACAGAGCACAACCATCGCTGTCATGGAGCTCTTTCACAAATTCTAAACCATCCCATCATCACCGTCTGCAACATCTGACTGAAAGTCTGTTTGTTGTTTTTGGTTGTACATGTGTGCTGCAGGGATGACGCTCACACTCTCAACATGTTATGCAGAATGTGGTTTTTCCACAGTTTTGCGCTTTCATTGCAGCCATAGTAAATTGACTTTTTAGTTTCGTGTTACTTATTTATGTTTAAATGTATGGGTTTTATTGTATTGCTCTACCAATGTAAACCAACAATGTGTTGCCTTCTTGAGTGTTTGTTTGTACAAACAATGTGCCAGCAGGGGGCAGCATTGCACCACTGAAGCATTGTCTATTTTATTTTGCACATAGTCACATCCATTCATGCACGTGTGTCACTGATTAACACGTGTTTATTTTTAGGGCCTTATTATTATGTCAGTGAGTTTTCTTTTCAAATGACACAACTAAGTGACTTATGTTCATATTAGTCAAATCTGACAATACCAGAATGACCATAGATGTTGTTTTGACTGTTCATACACTGGTTACAAATTATTTCCTGAATCAATTATGGAATTAAATGCATTTTAGAATAAATCTAAGTTGAAGGAATTGTATAAATTAATCTGCAAACACAGAAAATTTATGAATATTGTGTTTTCTTTGTAAAAAAAAAAATATTTCTTAAATCATAGGATGCAGATATTTCAATATGGCCAAACCAGTCAAGTAAAGGAAATGAAAATACTTAGATTAAAATGTTTTTATATCTGGGAAAAAATCAAGGTAAGTGGTTAGGTTAAGGTTAGTGATAACTCTAACTTTGTGAGGACCAAAAACGCATATAAACCAGAGAAAAATGAGGACATTTCATCTGGCCTTCACAACTTTTAAGGGTTTTGGGGGGTTAAGACCTGTTTTTAGGCTTAGAATTGGGTTTGGGTTAAAGGTTATGCATTTATATATTTTATTGCAAGGTTATGGTAAGTGGCTAGGCGATGCATTATGTCTAAATGTCCTCAGTAAGAACGCTGCATGAGAATGTGTGTGTGTGTGTGTGTGTGTGTGTGTGTACTTGTATTAATTCTTTGTGCATATCTTTGTGGGAACATTTTGTCCAGGCTCCACAACTTTAAAGGGCTTTTTAAGGTTTAAGACCTGGCTTTAATGGTTCGTGATAGAATTGGGTGAGGCTTTAGTTGTGATGGTTATGCTTAGGGTAACTGGGGCTATGAGGTGTCCTCACTAAGTGATATAAACAAGTTTGGTGTGTGTTTGTTTATTGTATTTGTGGCTTTGTGAGGACATTTTGGCTGCTCATCTTTAAAGGGCTTTCCGGGGTTAAGAACTGGTTTTAGGACGAGGGTTAGAATTGCAGGTTAAGGGATATGCGCTTAGTTATGATGGTTAAGTGGATGTCCTCATTATAAATGAAGGGCATATCCAAACATGTCATCATATCCATAGTCAGTGCCTGGACTCGTCTGCTTACAAAGCAGAGGATCAGCTGTGTTAACTTCACATAAATGTGTAAACTTTGTTGAAAAATAGGGCATAAAAACACACAGCTGCCCCTTTATCCACGCTTCAGTTCAGTTACAGGGTTTTTTCTCCCCCATCTTGTGCAGCATTAATGTCCTGAAGGGAGGAAAGAAAAACAAACTCAAACTGTGATTCTCTGCTTGTCTGTGGCCTATAGGATTATACATTTCTCAACCTGCTGACCCAGTGATTAAATCCACTAAAAGCAAAGGGGGAAGGAAATCACTGCAAACCACACAAATCACACACTCCACTGCACTCACGGAAAAAAACTGGCCAACAGCAGGTTTGTGAACGCAGCACAGCACTTCTGTCCAGAGCTGAGCTCTTCACTTCTGTGACACTTAAACACATTTATCCTCCTCCAAAAACGGGAACAATCAAATCAGCCGATCACAGTCACAGTCACAGTCAAGTCTTAAACTCCACCAAAAAAAAGTACGATGAATGAAAAATATTGGGGCTAAAGAAAATGTAATATCCAGATTTGAAAATCCCTGTAAAGCAAATGCAAATGGACACAGATTTTAGCCACTGATCGATGAGCTCAACTCACTAAACTAAGGTCGTTTCCACACAGACGAAGCAGCAGATGTTTGCCATGTCTCGCACCGTGCTGCTAGCATTGTTACACAATCACCCATCATCCTCTGCATTCATTATCTTTTAATTTTCCTGGGTGTTTGAAAATTTCCAGTCCTCATTATAACACTGTCCCCTGAAGCTCTTTGTTATTGAGAGATTACTGTAGGCTTCTCACAATGCTAATTAATGGAATGGCACTTTGTGGCGACGTCCCTTTTTAAATGTTTAATTGTCCCTGATAAGAACATCAGCACAAAAGGCCCGGAATGCTCTTGATGTTACTGTGTGTGTGTGTGTGTGTGTGTGTGTGTGTGTGTGTGTGTGTGTGTGTGTGTGTGTGTGTGTGTGTGTGTGTGCATGTGTGCATGTGTGCGTGCGTCTATACCTGTATTCAAGCTGCGTTCCATCAGCATCCAAAGTTGGAAGTCGGAACTGGGTACAACGCGATATCCGTCCAACTGAAGAAAACAAAACGTCTGTGAGAAAAGTGCAGGATTTCTCTATTTATTCACAACATAGAGAACAAAGTTACAATTTAAAAAAATGTTTAGACCTGGTTTTAGGGTTAGAATAAGGTTTATGTCCGCGCTGGTGCTCAGGTTAGCTTAACCCTTCAAGGTACTACTCAACCATTTGGTCGACCACACTTTAAGTCACTATATCTCATTGAAAAATGCATCAAGCTGAACTCACTAACACTTAATGTGACTTGTTCTGAATGTTGTACTTTATGAATTATGAAAACCAGGTTTATTATGAACAGACGTCTCTACCGTTTGGTAGAGGCCTGTATCTGAAATACTGTAGGGTCTAATTTAAAAAAAAAAAAAAAAAAAAAAAAATTGATTGTCGTTATTGTTATCATAAGTAAATAAAATAAAATAATAAAAAAATGCAAAGAAAAATGTTCCATTTGCTTGTTTCTTGGTGCGTACCTTAAAAGGGTTAAGGCATTTATGGTGCTTTTCCATTGTACAGTTCTAGCACAACTCAAATTCCACCAGTGACAGTGGTTTTTTTTTGGTACCAGCTCTGTCGAGGTTCCAAGTAAGCTGAGCTGATACTGTGATGTGACACGAGCACGACGTCCGACACAAGAATCAAAGCAAACAATGCCGAACTGTAGATCAGCTTAAAAAGACTTAAAAATACCTGAAAAAATGCGTTAATTTTCAACATTTAGCAAAGGAAATGTCTAAAATCTCAATATTTAACAGAGGAATCTGGTGTATTTAGCAACAGCACGACTGAAACCAGCTCAGTCGTATATCGGTTCAGTCTGTACACTGGTCATGCAGGAAGTACTGAACGATTCTGTGAACAAATCTTCTTAACGAACTGATTCTAATGATTCAGGTACACTGAAAACAGCTGCTTTGCTAGTTTGTGTGTTTGTGTCGCGTTCTACGAAGTCATGGAAGACGATGACGATGTGGCTGATACCAAACCGAGTAGAGCCGAGGAGTGCTAGAACTGCATAATGGAAAAGCGCCATTAGTTGTAATGGTTCAGGGCAAGGTAATGTATTATTTCAGAATGTTCTCACCAAGGCAGCTGTTCGCACACGCACACACAAATTTGTGTGTGTTATCAAGTGTATATATTATGTGTGTTATACCAATTGACACTTAAGTGAGTGCTTTTAAAGGTCATGTGTGGGCACGAACAAAATTGTAATGTACTCAGCAAATATGAAGAGACATTTACACTCGTGGTGTGTTACATTATTTCTAAAGGGCAGATTCTGTACAGCTCAAAGTGTCCCGCAAAACAGAACTGAAATGCAGGGCAGGCTCTATTTCACGCAGTTAGTTCTCTTTATCTTGATCCACTGCACTGACACACACACGCAAGGTGACAGAGGCCTCTCCTTCACCTGAGCTCATTGCCACTGCAGCAGTTATCTTCAGGTTCAGGTCAGAGGTCAAGTATTCACTGTCACTGCTCCAATAATGGCTGAGCAGCTAAGTGATGGACACATGATAACGCCATCGCGGCGCTGCTCATAACCTTGACGCACAGAGAACGAGGTCAGACACGGGCAGGCGTGAAACACGATCGTGTCGTACTGACAGAAACACACAACACATACACACAGAGGTTCCTTTGTTTTTAATATAAAAGTAATTCAGACCATTTCTTCTTTTCTTTCAAGTGGTTCTTACAATGTACGTCTGATCTGTTCCACAACTTAAACTGTGCCAGGGTAAAATGTAGAAAAAAAACATTTACATAGAATTTGTGTATTATAACATCAAAAGGAAAGATAAAATAAATAACAGTGTAATACAATGCTGCAGTGACTGAGCCTGCTACACATACAGTCTGGTTTCCATGACGACAGAGGACATTACATTAACCGATAATAATTTCCTACTCTAACGACTCCTGGCCTAACACTAACCCCATCCTAACCATACAATATGTCTTCACCTTAAAATGTAATAGTTTATGTTATGGGGACCGTTTTTGTAAGTGTTTGGTCCTCACAAAGATACCATACAAGAACACAAACACACACACAAAAGTAAATAAAGAGCAGTTGAATTATTAAAATAAATGTCATAATTTTCAGTTTCTACATTCCTTTGTGTTGTTAAAAACATTTCTTACATTTCTTTTCACTCACGCATCCATGATCTACTGCTTTGGAAAATTAAGCTGAAAATACACCTTTAAAACCCCAACCCCGCCCACTCCTTACTACGCATGCGCGTTGTTCCGGGTCACTCGCAGTTTGGGTTCGGTTTCCGGTTCTCCTCGACGGACAGACCCGTGAGTGTTTTAACTGATTTCAGACTTGTTATGTTTGAATTACTGACATGCAGCGACACAGGGACCCACGTTAGAACGGGGACTTTAATCTGAGACGCTTTAATGGTGAAGGCGAGTGTTTGAATCCGTTTTTTTCGGGATTAAGGAGACCTAAACATGAACGTGAAGCTAATTGCTGCTCACACCGGAAGTGTGTTACATTCAGCTGCAGTAGCTGCGCACAAACTTCCGTCTACGAGTACGAACTGTTTTATTTTTTGTTTTACTGAATTTTGATTCAGACTCATTCACAGAGGCATGTTAGTTGGTGTTTTTCGCGTTTGAAATGTAGAGTTAACAGGAAATTAAGAGCAAATCTGTCATTACAGAGAGATAACAGATTTAAGCCAGTCAGAAATCACTCCGAATCAAAATAAAAACTATGTGCTTATTAGGGGATATAACCTTTTGATTTCTATGACAATACATATGATTAAATTAAGCGTTACTTTTAAGAATAATCAACTATTAGGGTTTTCTGATTTTTCATCTCTTTAATTATGAATATGTGTAAGGTCTGTGGACATCATGTTCAGGTTTGGGAAACGTCGATCAACATTGTTCTGACATTTTATGGACCAAACAAATTATTCCAACGAAAAAATAATCATTAGTTGCTGCTTTAATTATGAGTTAATATTAAATCGAGTGTGTGAATGATAGGTGACACTTTATATCTTAACTTGCATCAGGGTAAATAATACAGTTAGTATTTTGATGGTATCTAAATGCTTTAAATCTATTTAATATAGAACTAAATGTTGCACTGTAAACCAAACTCTGTCAATTAAACTCATGGTTCAAACTTATTGCACCTTGCAACATTTGTCAAGTTTCTGAGAACAGAAATTGTATAAACTTCCATGAATGAGTAATAATCGGCCAATTGGATTAATTAATTAATAATCAGGAGATGCTGATGGCAAAAATCAACCTGATTAATCAACGTGTACTCAGATTTTCACGACTAGATCATGTTCTATTAGAACAAATGTATTCCAGTGTTGAATTATTGTAGCCTTGAACGACAAAAATAGCATGACGTGAAATGAGATGCTAATTCTCAGATTGGAGAAGCTTGATTGAGAATATGCCCCATGTACCAGTCAAATTAATTAATGCTATTGTTTGAATACATTTTCTGTCATTAATCACTAATTGTAATTCTGCGTCCCTGGAGCTGACAAGCACACAGATAATTAACATAATTATTGTTCATTTACATGATAATTTTCACTCTCATTGATCCTTTATAATCTCACAGCACATCTGCGATGGTGCAGTTATTAATTAATTATGTTTTCATCAGTGTGGGTGGGTTTATCTGTAAGTTTGTCCTACCCTTTATTTTACTTAATGTTTGCATAAAATAAAAAGAATCAATCCACCTATGACATCAATAAAAATGTCAAACAAGGAAGTCGCAAGAAATCCCTAACTCTTATAATGGGTTGATATGTGTACGAGGGTATTGATATATCTGGGACGATCATTGTATTTACAGGAAAAATTAAAATCTCTGTTAACTCCAAAGCAGCCTGTGTTTAAATTGAGCAAGAAATAATGACACAGCCTTTAATTACTTTTTTTTTCTCTTGTCATTTATATGGACACTGGTGTATGGTGTAATGGTGTACAGCCTGCTGGAAATTATTATTATTAGAAGAAGATGTTAATTAGCAGTAAGAGACTCTGTGAAGTTGTCAGCTGTTTTTTTTAGTTGAAGCATCAGCCTGAGAGCAAACAGCTCAGAGAAAGAGACAGCATTTTGTAATTACTTGAAATGTCTGTGGTCATTAAAACCAAACGCTGATACCGATACTTGGCTAAACGGCAAATATCGGCCCCAAATAATTGGCCAGGCTGATAATTGGTCGACTCCAAATGCATATGCAGGGTCAGACACTCTGTCTTCAGACTAAATCCATGTTACCATCAAGTGGAACGGTTCAGTTTGGTACGGTACAGTACTTTTTTGTGTGTTTCTACCAAAAATAACCAGCTCTTACTGTTCCATTTTTTTGGTGTACTACCCTTGGGGTAACAGAGTATAATGGTCTAGCTACACCTACACCAGTCGGGTGATTGGGCGACAGACATTCCTGTCTTTTTCGGATGTCTTTCTCCTCAGTGCCTTGTTGTCTGTTGTCATCATGCTACGTAGCTCGCTGAGTAAAGGTACTGTTCTCAGTCGAAATGCAAGCTGGACCCAGGCCTTTACCATTACGAACTGTACTACTGCACAAACCAAACCAAACCGTGATGGAAACAGCATAAACTTCATCAGGACCCGAGTAGGGATTTGGCAGTACATTTACCATGGCTCAGTTCCATTGTTTTCCTGCTGTCATTTCAGATGTGTATGTATATCTCAGTGAGGTCTTAACGGATCTGGATGAATTTTGTCATGTCTATGTAAGATAGCAATAAGCAGGCCAAATTCTATATATCCAGAAATTGGTCTGGATCCAGTGGCTCAAAGTGTAAATATTTCAAGTGCTGGTTTGGTGACAAAGTTTGTAAGCCTTGGCGTCGGTCCGTGACCTTGTTCAATATAAAACTGATCTACCGATCTATAACGAATGCATAACCCCCTGAGTCGCTTACAGATAAGATGGTAAACGTCTTGCGGGTGAAATGTTTACAGCGGTTGAACCATTTACAAACACACAGCACAGGGTAGATGACTTTCATACACAGCAGCAGCAGCAGCTTTTTACAAAGATTTATGATGAATCGCTGATGAATGTGCCGTCGTTAGCTTTATGCCATATATTGCCATTCATCACGGAGCCGCTCCAGCTCTAATCAAGAAATAAGGCCAGAAATACGCCCGTTCCTGTCCAGTGTTGTCATCTAAATCATGCGCACATGAGCAGAGACGGAGCTCCGGGGTTAATATCATTCTGACTGTAAATTATTTTCATGTCAGGAATTAGAAATTGCTCAACAATTGCATGAATCGTTCAAAAGTAATTCAAGCACAAACAGCTTCTCATGAAACATGGTGTTTTTCAAGGCGAAGCCATAGTGTTTCTGCCACACTGCAAATAACAATTATCTCATAATTGATTGATCTGTCGATTATTTTCTCAGTCAATCTCTTGCTCGTTTGGACCAGAAAATGTTGAAAAATCTGTTTCCTAAACCCAGAGATGATGATGTCCTTGAATGTTCTCAAAACTAAATCTCTAAATGATTTTGATTCTTTTTTTGAACACATCATTTCCTCATGATGTTTGGTAAATTAATGAGAACTAATTCTATTCAAGTTATTTAAACCATATAGAAAATAAATCTTAACTAAAAGGTTGGGAGAATTCACCAATTGTGTTTGGGGACCCATAAAAATCTCCCACGACTCATCTGTGGGTCCCGACCCAGGCTGTAATTCTGTAACGAATGTAACTCATGATTCATGGTGGAAACACTTCATGTTCTACCATGAACCTGCACAATTAATCGCAGTATAATCAACATTTCAATGTGAAACAGTGCCTTTAGAAACTCGTAAAAGTCTGCTAATTAACATGCTCTATTTTTGATTGATCTATCGTTCACACAAATTAAAAAACTTTATAGGTGTTGTATATGATTTAAATGCTCATTATTGCTGCGTAATTCATTGCAAAAATTTGTGTGGTGGAATTCTGCAGTTTCTGCAGGAAACATATTGTTTTGTGAACCAAAAAATGTCAAAAACGATCTATCGTACTCATGGTGACCTGAATTGCAATTGGGATATCTGTAGAGATAGTTTTGATGGTGACGTGTGGTAATTCCCCATTACGTTTTACATCTATTATATAGTCAATATTGAGTTTAACTTGCATTAACATTTTTATTGCAATATCTATTTGAAAAAAGATTGCTAAACTGAAATGTGAACCCAACCCTAAACTTGATAATGATGATTCAATAAGAATGACAGCAAAACAGTGATTAAAATGGTATTTATGTACAGTAAAATTCCATCATTGGAAGTGACGGTGTGTTTTAGGTGCTGCTGTAGAAAACTTCTTGTTATTCTGAGTGGGTGAAGCCTGACCTTGTGAAGCAATCAGCAGTATTTACAGCTTGTCCTGTCACCTGAGGGCACCACATCACAATGAGTCGACATTTGCTATTCAACACTGCTCATGCATATTACGGATAATAAAGGGCTGCAGAGTCTTGGTATATGTCACTGTGAAATGTACTGTCTGCAAAAAATGTGCTGTAAGCAGGTGATGTTAAAAAAGAACTGAGCAGAGGTTTTTTTTTTGTATTTTAGACCCCTTTCAGACCTGGTTTTTAATGACCTGAAGATCTGATCACACATGGACAGGTCTTAGTTCAGCTCTTAGTTCAGGACATAGACATTCTGGTCTGTAGGATAGAAGTAGCAGTTAGCCACCAGCGGACGGAAAATTAGCTTCTACTTCTTACCTGATTTATAACATCAGTACACATTTTCTTTTGGAGTCAATGGTCTCAATCACTAGTGCCATTACTTTTTAATCGAACACAATTTTCTCCCCATTAACCTTTCACCACCCGATTGTCACCGAAATGATTTGGCATGCGTACGTCTCACTACCATAACTCCTAGACTGTTTGTGATATGTAGAAAACCCAAAAATGTGTCAGCTGAGATTGGCACAGCGCCCCCGCGACCGTTATGTGGTGGATAAAGCAGTAGAAGATGGATGGATGGATGGATACCAGAAAGCAGGGAAATTGTGCTTTGTGTTGTGATCATATACTTGTTATTACAGTAGCCTTCAGGACTTCCATGGAACGACTGCCCAATCACAGATAAGATTCACTAGTGCTCAGTACCGTATTTCCTTACCTGCCAGATGGTCATGATGGTCATAAGAGGGTTAAAAGGAAGATGGAGTTTTGGAGCTACAACTAATTCATATTTCAATTCAATCAATTAATCGTTTGGTCTATAAAATGTCAGAAAATGGTAAAAAAACTTCAGTGTTTGTCAAACCTGGAAATGATGATGTTCTCGAATGTCTTGTTTTGTCCACAAACCAAAAGCTGCCTTGGCGGATGTCTGCGCTCTGCGAGTGCTTTTCTAGTTTTAATAATGAAAAAAGCTTCAAACCAATTAATTTTAATTTTTTTTTCGAATTTAGTAATCGATTACATGTTTCAGCTCTATGAAGATTGTTTTAGTACAGATAAGGCCTTGGTCATGCAGTGTCTTGACTCCTTGTGTTGATCCACAGCAGGTTTGGAGGATGAGCTCCAACAATGGGACAAGGAGGAAAGCCAAGCTGCAGCATTTCACCGACCTGGCGCCAGCCAACCCTGAAACACGCACTGAGATTCAGGGCCTTTTTCGTAAAGTTAGAACCTACGTGAAGCCGTCCACTGGGGAGTGGCGCATCCCCAATCCCAATGATGCTCTCAGACACACGGTGGAGGTGCACTGTCAGCTACAGGCCCTGAAGGAGTCCTTGAACACTGTGAAGAACCAGCTCAGTGACAAGAATGTCCAGGTTTGGCATCAGCACACCAACTCCACCAATCGTGCAGGGAAGGTGATCGCCGCCGTGCGCTCTGCTGCCAACGCCGAGATCTGCACTCAGGCTTGGTGCAAGTTCTATGAGATCTTGGGAACTTTTAACCTTCTCCCAGAGGAGGCTCTTCAAAGTGGAGAGCTGAACACAGTCCACCTCTGTGAAGCACCAGGTGCCTTCATAACTGCTCTGAACCACTACATCAAAACCAGTGAGTCCACACATTACTGTGACTGGAGTTGGGCTGCAAACACTCTCAACCCATACCACGAGGCTAATGGAGGGAGCACAACCATCGCTGATGATCGGTTGATTGCAAACACGTTGCCGTGGTGGTTCTTTGGTTCAGACAACACGGGGAACGTCATGCTCCAGAAACACTTGCTGGAGCTGCAGGTGTTTGTTTCTAACATGCGTAGAGTGGATGTAGTGACGGCGGATGGTAGTTTTGACTGCCAGGAGAATCCAGATGAACAAGAGGCTCTTGTGGCATCACTGCATTACTGTGAGGCCACGGCAGCACTGCTGCTCCTGAGTCCTGGTGGCTCCTTTGTGCTGAAAATGTTCACGCTGTACGAACACTCCTCCATCTGCTTGCTCTACCTGCTGAGCTGCTGCTTCCAGTCCGTCAACGTCTTCAAACCTGCCACCAGCAAGTCTGGGAACTCTGAAGTCTACGTTGTGTGTCTGAATTATGATGGCAAGGAAGCTGTGAGGCCTCTGCTCTCAAAACTCATCCGGAACTATGGACCACATCTGGCCGACCAAGAGGCACTTTTCCCAAAGGCACTGATTCCAGAGTCGTTCCTGAACCAGCATTACGAGGTGTGCTCTTACTTTTACACAATGCAGGTTGAGACGATCAATGAAAACCTGCAGCTGTTTGAAGGAATGAACGCAGAGCTGAGGCAGCGGCTCGACTACATCAGAGATTCTGTAGCTCAGGAATATCTGCGGCGATTCCAGGTAAGGTCTCCCACCTTTAAACTGGTTAAACTACAGGTGTACTAGATGTTTGCAGATCAGAAAGTATTCTATAGCGCCTTTGTATTTGGTATTATTAAAGAGAGGTTTTTATAGAATTGGGTCTCTGTAAAGATGCTGTCATAAGAACTATTAAAGATGGTAAAGACAAACATTTCAAAAGTGATTTCAACAAGCACGTTCTCGTTTAAAACGGTTCCCAGCAGAGGAAGTCAGATTTAAGCCACTTAACAAAATGCACACCTTATTAAATCTACGATATTTTCATCAGTTTTCTTACAATTTAACAGTGTTTTTGGACAGGAATACAAAGTTTTCTTTAATCGCTCACTCCCTGCACCAAAGTCCATACAGAAAATCAGCAATTTTACATCATAGCACACAGGACTTTGATGAAGCACCTCAGTGACACAAACTAAGTTTTTCTTTCTGGACTTTGGTGTAGGAGAGTGAGCAGTGTACAAACCTATTCTTAAGATATCATAGACTTGTGTAGGTAAATATTTTATTAGCCAAACCTTTTTAGTAGGTAAAGTCTTTTCTGCTGGCAGCCATGTAGCAAAAATGGCGGTGTTGTGCCAAAACAAAGCCCAGAAAGTGGCCATTTCTTATTTTTTGGACGTTGTGGTGGAACATTTTTGAACAAAGGTCAGCTGCTACGGGCAGTAAATAAAATGCATCTGCATTAATTATGTACTTTTTTAAACAACACATTAAATATTTAAAATAATGGCAGTGATCAACATGATACATTTGACAGCACTAATTGTAATGGATGTACATAGTATTGTATTAACAGCTTAATTAAGTTTATTGCTTGGCAGAGCTGAGTAAAAATAACAGTAAAGGCGGAGTGGTTCACTTCAGAATGAAAAAGAAGGAGAAAAAGCCACCGCAGCAGCACGTAAATCTAGTCGTCATTTGTCCGCAGAAAAACCGCGTCCCGTGTGCCAAGACAATAACATTGTGAGGCTAATAGGAGACCAATATAAACATGCATGGTATCATTTTTTATTTATTTTTTTAATCACCACCATGTTTTATTATCAATTTTAACATTAGGGGTTCAAGCTTAAGAAAAAAAAAAAGTGTCTGTTTCAGCTTTAAATAATGCTGCATGTAGGGAATTCAGTGCTCAATTAATCAAGACTCGGTGCATCGCTTTCTAATGAATCCACCCATTTGAAATAAAAGTCAATATGTGGTGGTCAGTGTTGATACTGCAGTGGGTCCATGGACTGGACATAAAAATGCACTCCTGTTTTTTGAATTTTTGATGAGATTTGCAATTTGACCGTTTCATTGGCGTCACCTGCAACCAGACTGTCAGTCACGCTGGTGTCCATTCACATTTGTTTTATTATCGCTGTCTGTTTTATTTTTCTCTAAACTTGAACACAGTTTATAAAATCTGTTCTATGTTCTATAGAAATGCACTTTGAGTTGCCCTGTGTATGACTAGTGCTCTACAAATAAACTCACTTGCCTTGAAGAAGAGATGAAACTAGTGATAGAGAGTTTAGTTTGTATCCATAAAACCGCGTTATGAGTCCATGTTTTTTTCCTTGATTGAGGAGCAAAGAAGTCGATTTACATAGAACAAATGATTCCTGTAGTGTTTCCCAAATTTTCTACCCGGGACCCACGTTTCAAAGACGGCTAACTTTACTAAACGCCTGATCAGAGCAAAATAGAACAAATGTAGCGACTAATTTGCAGCCATAGCCGTAGCATTAAATATCATTTGCTAAAGATGTTTGGTAATTGAATTATTTAAAACATAGAAACATGAATCTTCACTAAAATTTTGGGGAAATTCTTGAAAATTTGTTTGGGGACCCAAAAGAAATATCCTGGGTTTCCAAAGGCTGGGTCGGGACCCACTGCTTTAACCCATATTTTAACCCCGGGAACATGATAAGGTTTCTCTTTGTTTGTGTGTGTGTGTGTGTGTGTGTGTGTAGGTGATCTTCCTTCCTCGGAGCCGATGGATTTCCCGCAACACGGTGACTCCCGCCTGTTGCGTCGCCTCTGGGGGCCGCTCTCAAGGACCGAAGAAGCAAACAGGTTCCTTTAATGAGCGAAGGGAGCTGCAGACCCTGACCTGGAGGCAGCGCATCGAGAGGGGTTACCATGCCAGCTGGATACAGAGACACTTCACTGATGCCGGGGGGACGGCCTGCGCCCTGGAAGGCCCCCTGTCCAAATGCAACGTGGATTCATGGTATGTTGTAGTTGGCGCGGCGCTCCCCGCGATCGTGAACTCTCCGTTCTGTGAACTAGGATTGTTAAAACACCTGAACGAAGCCCTGACGGACACAGTGGTGGACTGGACCCGTGTCTCTCCCTGCGACTCTTGTTGCACAGCTTGCGCAGCCTCCGTCCTCTCCATCTTCAGAGACGACAGCAGCGAGAGCAAAGATAAAAAGTGTCTGGTGTTTGGCAGCCGCTCAGTTTGGGCAGCATGTGAGAGCCAAATGGAGGATTTAATCCTGACATTTTCTGCCGAGCCCTCATTCCCTGAAAGAGGCTGTGTCACGCTGCACGACGGGGAGCCGCTCTACCAGCAGCAGCTCGTACGCTGCGCTGTCTTTTCCCTGCAGACGCTGAACTCTGGGGACGCCCTGCTGTTGCCCGTGTTTTCTGCCCTCACCCGTGTCACGGCAGCCGTCGTGCTCTGCCTGCACTCGTGCTTTCACTCTGTCACGTTCAGGTGTCCACCCCCATCTGGTGTTGTAGGGGCCGTGCTCACGTGTGCAGGCTTCCGCGCCGAATCCGCTGCTCGGATACTCCCCGTTCTCACGGGCGTCCACGACTGCATGAGCGAGCTGTTGGGAGGAGATGAGGGTAAAGGCCAGGGATCGTGTGACTGGGAGAGACAAGTGCTGCAGTTTGTTCCCATGGAGGAGCTCCTCAGTGCAGGACTGACTGAGTTTCTGTGGACCATGAACTCTGAGATCATCCAACAGAAGCTGCATCTGCTCATGCAGCCATAGACTAAACCCATACTAGTAGGTTTTCATTTAAAAAAAACAAAAACAGTGTTTTCAAATAAAAACAATGATTGTTTTAGCTTGGTTTCAGAAGTAACCTGCCTCTATACATAAACACTGGTACACTGGGTTGAACATGCTGGTGTAAACAGGAAGTTGATTCTCTCCCCTGGAGGTCACAAAGTATTAACTTCCATTTGTAGTCAGAACCTGGAATTTCTGAGGTCACTGGGCAATCCTGTGCCAAATTCCTCCTTGGAAATGTCACCAACCAGGACGTATGATTCCAAGATGGCCACCACTGTACAAACACTTGTACAGTTAAAAGCACTTGGAGCACATTTGTTTCACATTAAGTTTGTAGTGTTACACATACTTTTCAATTTGCAATTACGCTGTTTGTGTGCGCAAAAAAACCCACATAGAACCCAGCCTGGGATACGTTTGCGGCGTCTTCCTGCTTTTAATGTAAACGGATGCTGCATCGAAATTAACAGAGCTTTTTAGTTAACAGCCAATCTTTGAGATGTGGCCGATATGAAACGACGAGGAAGTGCACGCAGGTCACTGCATTGTCTTTTTGATGCAACGTCTCAGTTTTTGAGACTCGTATTGTTATTATTATTATTTTATATCCTGTTTTAGGGCTATCAGTCAATTAGCACATTAATCACCAGCTGTTTTGATGAGTGGTTTGAGTGACTTTTTTTTATAAAAATTATCGACAAAGTGTCGACAAAACAAAGTTGTATGAGGACGGTTTGGAAACTATAAATTGCAGAAAAGGTCATGTGTTTTTCCTTAAAAAATTCTGCAGTGTGTAATATAAGTGATTTTTATAATTTTATTTAATTATGCCTTTTTTTTGCTGTCCTTCATTTTTTAAACAGGCTCTGTCAAGCAAAACTATCAGACTTGACTGAGGGAGTGTTTGAGTGTATACATTTATCCTACCAGCTTGTGGCCTTGTCCTTTATTTATCTTTCTTATTTTGTCCAGTGAGAAAAGTTTGCATCCTTTGATTAATTCCTTCTTTTCACTTTGTTGCTGGTTGCTAATATCAGGAGAATGTTACTGAACGTGGTCTTTTCATACTAAGTATAATAAATATTTGCACTGACACGTTACACAAAGTCAGAGTTTTCTGTTCTCTTCTTCTGTGAAGTAGCAAAACCTGGTGTCGTCTCAGCTAAAACACTGCTTGAAATTGAGCAGAAAAGACTGAAATAAAAAGAGTGTAATAATAGGGAATATGTTCCATGCTTGTAAAATCCTCTTTGTTTGGGTTATTATTACATGTCTTGCCATACAGTAACATGATGAATTTCCCATTTTGAAACCTGGCAACGGCAAGAGCAAAAAAAAAAAACAACTGGTCTTGGCCCAACACAGTTTTTCAATAAGAATCCAGTAAATTAAAATCCTCTGTATTGATGTACATGTCTTCTGATTCTCAAACGCAGGATTATGAACTACGGAGCCTGTAGCTTCACCATGAAGAACAGAGGAAACACAGGTATTGTTTTGAAGAACACAAAGGTGCTTAGTTTTTATGTTTAACCCCAAACTTTTTCACGCTCATTTGTGATTTCCTGTTGCGGAGCTTTGATTTATCGGGTGAGTCGACCAAGGATGGAGTTTCTGGAGTTGTTGATGAGTTAAGTTGAAGACCTATATTGGAAGGAGCTCAGATCTGAGGAGAACTGAGAAGATGCCGAACATGAACAAGGAGATGTTAATCCCAGAGTTATGGTGTTAAAAGAGCATTTGGCGAGAAGAGGGCCACACGGTTGGAGCACTCTTGCCTTTGCAGCAAGAAGACCCAGGTTTGAGCCCTTGTTGGAACAAGGGCCTTTCTTCTTAGATTTTGCATGTTCTCCCCATGTGTGTGTGGGTTTTCTCCAGTTCTCCGGCTTCCTTCCACAGTCCAAAAACATGAAATATGATGATAAAGTGGTAGAAAATGGATGGATGAATGGAGAAAAAGGGAGAGGTGAGAGACGTCAGGTCAAGATGTCGCCTTCCTCTGCTGATACCTGGACACCCTAGTAGTGGACGTCTGCAAACACGTGGGCAAGGTAAGTGTGGGAGGTTGGTTGGAGTTTTTAACAAAGGATAAATGCGTGTAGGGCTACAATTTAATGATTCGTTTTAGAATAGATTAGTCTGACAATCATTATTCAGTCCATAAAATGCTGATCAATGTTTTCCTGTCTTCAAATTGTCTTGTTTTGTCCATGGACCAAAAATCATTTCTTTGTCATATGGAGCACAGAATCCAGAAATGATTCCCCTTTAGAAGCTGAAAAACCAGAGAACTTGTTTTAACCCTTAGTGGTAATGGTAATTATAATACACAACTCCTTATATGGACATCCTGGGGGTGTTTGTTTAAAGGTCACATATTCAGGCTTTTGTATTTTGTATTCTCATGCGTTGTTGAGTCAAAGTTATGATTCAACATTTTTAGCTGTGATATAAAGTTGCTATAATTGAGCAGAAGTCGCACAATTATACTGTTATACTGTTTTGTTCATAGAAACGAGCCAAGTGAAGTTTTCCAAATATCACAAAAAAAATTTTTTTATTCATATTGTCTAGGTTGTGCTGGAAAAAAAGGATATAAGACACTCTATGTTGCACATTATTATAGCCTCTGTATATACTGTACGTTTCAACATAGTAATGGAAAATAGCAGCCAAAATGCTCCGTATTCTAAGGGTTAATCATGAAAAAGAATAACTCAAACCGATGAATCGATTATCAACGATGACGATGAATTGTTTCACCTCAGCAGTGTGTGTAGAAAAGCGTAGCTCCGGCAAACGTCAGTTCTCTGTGGTGACAAACCCTCCTCATGCAGCAGATTAGCCTTCGTCCTTTGGCCCCGCTTGAATTATGGATTATCTAAAAAGCACAGAGGCCGAAATAGGAAATAGAGGAAAGAGATATGACCCCTGTCAGGTCTGGAGCCGTGGACAAAAACTGTACTTTTACACCGTAAAATGGCAACGTGAATAGATATTTCATTATTTATCATGAAGAGCCATGGAGAACAGCTTGTGATGGCGGTCGTCTTCGTTCTTCTCTGCCGCTTCAGTGAAAATGAAGATGTTAATCCAGTGATATGACGACAGGCTCACTTTCTGACATAAAACCCTGAGCAACTTTGCCGATTAATGTCTAAAATCCCGGGCCATATTTATACATAAATCCCAGAGACTCTGCTTAAAGATACTAACGCAATTTGAAAAGCCACAAGAGGAAGCAATGAACAAATCAGGCTTTCATTTGTTTTTAAACACATAATCCTTTACAGGTAGAAGCAGTTAATGGTCTGAGGTTGTAGATACAACTGAGGAGTCTGCGGGGAGAAATTAAAAACTCTGTGAAAGTGAATAGAGAGGTGTTGGAGGGGTGACAAATCTTCCTGTGTGTGGCAGGCATTTTCTGTTCATAAACAACAACAACCAATTAACCTCTGACACTTGGCCAGAATTGGAGTGTCAATCTCTGTCGATTCCTGGAAATATTGCCGTTTAATTCCTCTTCAAATGGCTGCGTTTATGGATCGAGTATGTAAATCATGTTGGACAATCTTGTATATATTGCCAAAGAACAAAAGCTTGTGGGGGGGGAGGGGGTTGTTGTTGTTTTTTTGTCCTCTTAAAATGCAAATCAGTTGAAATGTCCCCCCGCTTTGTCGATACTCGTCTGTGAAGAGAGGAGGCAGCAGGAAATTCTCCACTGGCGCTTTATTTCTCCTGCAGCTGTTGAAGCTGTGTTGTCACTGAGATTATCATCTCTGTGTTATATAATATCGTCGTTATAGATATTAAAATATGTGATGATACATTCATGCTGACCCGTATTCTCTGACAATCATGGGCTCGTTCTGATTTTAGCCTGGTTTGAACAGATTATCTGGCCAAATAATCCTGTAGCGTGAAATCACAGATGAGAGTGAGTTGACCAGGAAATGGATGCCGCAACTCATAACGTCGGTCCACCTCCATGTCGGTGTATAATCCAAAGTCTTCAAGTTTTGGTGAGATCCCAATTTTTCCTGGAATCTCCTTTTCCACTGGATCGTCCAGTCTGTGCTCTGGATTAAAACATAACTTTTAGAATGTTCTCCCACGTTTTTAAGATCAAGTCAGATTTTAAAACACTGTATTGTTGTGCCGATGTCAGTGTTTTATGGAACTTTAATCTGTTGTTTATTGTTTTTAATGTAATTATGCCGCTGGTGCCGCATCAACCCCACCAGGAAAAAAGCAATGGAAAACACATTCAATGATTAGTTTTAAAAATATTGACCTCTACCAAATGGTCGATATTTCACTTAATGGTTAAAGTACAAAATTTCATAAATAAATGCCATAATTTGACTGCCCCCTACTGACCAGACTAGACACTCCAGGCCATTTGAGTCCGAGGCCCTTGCTTTAAATCAATCAACTGAAAGCCCCACAAACACATTTTGACAGAGTTAAAGGCTTGTGTCACCTGACCTGACCTCCACCCATCACTCTTCATCACCAACAGTATTTTTTTTCTCTTTTTCTTTTGTCTTTAGAGGAAATATAAACCTGCACAGACAAACGCGGATCTCGCGCATGCAGGGGAAAGACGCTAAAGTCCGTGAATCACCGCGCGTCGACGCCTCTCCATAAACAAACGCACTGGAGCGCAGCAAACTCTCCCACATGCAGGTATAAAAGCGCAGTATAAGTACCTGACAAGCACAGTAGTATGTATGTGTGTGTGTGTGTGTGTGTGTGTGTGTGTGCACACATATTGAATGTCAAGTGCGAGTGTCCCTGCGGCCTGATTTGTGCTCTCCGCCCCCTCCCCCTTCCAGGCAATCCCTTTTATTGAGCTGATTCAGTCCAGCGGGTTAACTCAGGTCCACTGATGTGCCCTCAGAAAAAGAGCGAGAGACTTATCTGGCAAACAGGTACACACACACACACACACACACACACACACACACAGAGGGTGTGAGATCAATGTGCAGTGAACAACGCTGGCGAAAAGCTCATTTATCAGCCTTTGATTCCGATCGTCGATCACAGAAACAGGTGAATCAGTCCCTGAGATTACAAGTCCTGAATCAAATGAATTAAACTGAACTAAAACCGATGGCATATCTGGTTGAATATAGACGACGCAAAACACGTGCGGACCTAACAAAGCAGCATCTCACGCGACTGCACGTTTAAAAGTGCAGTGTGTGGGATTCACCTACTACTGTATTATACAGTTCTAGCACTCGCTTTTCCATCAGTGATCGTACCTGGTACCTGGAAGAGTCATCGAAGTGAAGAAAGTCGAACTGTAGATCAGTCAAAGTGACTTAGAAATCCCTGAAAACATGCGTTACTCTCCAACATTTAGCAAAGGAAAATGTCTCAAATCCCAATATTTAACAGAGGAGTGTGGTGTATTTATGACCAGTGGTATATCAGTGCAGTGACTGTGTCAGACGGAAGTCTCTGCTTTTAATCGTCTTTAAAAACTTACTGTTCGCTGGACTCCCATTGTTTTTGTTTGTTTTTGCTTGCATGTGTTTTTACATTGCTCTCTATGTTTTCTATGCTTGTCATTTTACCGACGATTCTGTGAACAAATCTTTTTAATCAACCGATTCTAACGATTCAGTTACGCTGAAAACAACAGCAAGTTTGTGTCGCATGTAAACGAGAAGTTTCATGCAGCCTTGCTGTGATGGCTCCGCCCACATTGAAGAGGTACTATAGTAATTTAGAACCATACCAAACTGGGTTAGGGTTAGGGTGTGTGTGTGTGTGTGTGTGTGTGCGTTTGTGCTTGTACATACATCTTTGTCAGGATCGAGAGACATATTAAGGACAAGGCTGTGGCCTTATGTCACCCCCCCCCCCCCCATGTTTGCATGCATGGACCGATCTCTCTGTGCCTCAAACTGAAAAATCCGATTGACCAACAGATCGACCAGTCACATGACGCACGTAGGTACCAACGGAAGAAACATTGACATAACAAAATAAGGGATTATTGGACAGAAACGTCAGAGAAAGAGGTGACGGGGAAGAGGACAGAGGACGCTGCCACTGATCATTAATTCTCCTTCCGCTCAGATCAATTAATCTTTGACCCCTAACTTCAGAAGCTGTTGGCAGAGCTGGAGATATGGTTTATATGTGGATAAATGTCAGGCTGGACATGTTTTTTTTTACTTTCTGTAAAATCTGGAGACAAAGAAAAGAGTTTCTCAAAGAGTTTCTCTGTGCAAACATATGCAGAAAGGCATGAGCAGGTGACTGTGGAGACTCGGCAGGAGTGAGATGATGAGGAACAGCAGGTAAAACACTGGTGGAACTCCGCCTGTGGTGACGCTGAGAGTTTGGATATGAAAGTCGCTGAGGTGTGAATCATTTCTGACACTGAAACCTGCTTCACACAGCGACCGACCTGTGAAATGTTGAAACGGGGTTAGAACTTTTCCCGGTGGGGTGGTGTGGTCTACTCTGTAATGAGTATATTGTCACCTGTCACCCACCTCCCCACATGTGACTCACGTTTCATTATTCAGGGCGGTTTGGACGCAGAAATACAGATTTTCCAATCAGATAACTATCACTTCAGTGTCACATCTGTATCTCAGACACGGTTTATCCAATATGTGACCATGTGACATAGAGATGAAGAATTACATCAGAATCCATGAGACTTTTTGCCTGTATAGCGGCAGTAGCTGAGGACACAAAACAACACCACTTTCAGCAGTGCTGTCACTAAATACACCAGACTCCTCTGTTAAATACTCAGATTTTAGACATTTCCTTTGCTAAGTGTTGGAGATTCACATAGGTCACCGCTTCTAATGCCTGTACTTAAACACATACACTACTGTTCAAAAGTATGGGATCACTTAGAAATGTCTATTTTTTAAGGAAAAACACTTTTTCTTCAATGAAGATAACATTAAACTAATCAGAAATACACTCTATACATTGTTAATGTGGTAAACAACTATTCTAGCTGCAAACGGAATATGTACATAGGTGTATAGAGGCCCATTTCCAGTGTTCTAATGGTACATTGTGTTTGCTAATCATGTTAGAAGGCTATTGGATGATTAGAAAACCCTTGAAAACCTTTGTGCAATGATGTTAGCACAGCTGAAAACCATTTTGCTGGTTCTTTGACGAAAGCAAAGTTTGAAGTTTGCAACTCTTTTGATGAATAAATGTGTGCGTTTTAATGGAAAACTTGGAAAAATTGTGTAGGTGACCCCAAACTTTTGAATGGTAGTATATACTCGGTAGTGTATGCTCGCATAAAACTTAAAATTTATTGGCGATATTATCACGATATTGCGATATATTCACAACATCTTACGTGAGTTATATGATATTTTAAAAAATCTATACTTGGCGTCTCGAAAGTGACAAAATATCACCATGCAAAAATATTGAAATGTTGAAACCATCTGTGGGTCCCAAGTCCTGACCCAGACGTTTGGGAAACACTGCTCTAGAATGTATGTGAGTAATGGATGTAATCACAAGGTCAAGAAACTGCAGCCAATGTCCTTGAAACCTGTATTCTCTTGAATGTCCTTCGGGGGGGGGGGGGGGGGGGCGACTGAAAACAACAACCCTAGCAGCGTTTTTATGTAAAAATGTCCGTGTAGGTTGGAAATTGTGGACAGGAGAAGAGTTTGTGATTATTGTATTGAAGAATGTCCCAAGTCTTGTCCCAATTGGGCTGGGTAGTGCGATTTTTGTCGCCGCGGTTACTCGAAATGCTTAGAAAAGTCGTAGTGCACCTTTTGATATTCTAATAAGAAGAAGAAAAAGTCAGTAGAACTTTAATAGACGCTTGCTTTGCATCATTACTGCAATGCCGAAAAGAACATTATGCACCAAATGTGCTCGCAGTTTTTAGGGACATAGCGGGATTATTTGTGTGGAGATGAATTTATGCCTCCTGAGTTTGACAGCCCAAGACATTTGCTCTGGTGTTTGCTGCAGATGAGCAGTAGAATAAGGGGGGGATGGTGGGTGCACTGTATGATTTGTGTAAATTGGAGTGACAGAATGTCTCATCGCACTAATCAGCCTTTTTTTATATATATATATCAGCTGCACAATGTCCGCCTGTGTGATATTCACAGCTAGAAACTGCTGGAGTCGCCAGGGGCTGAAAAAGCCTCGCTGAATACAGATAAAGCAAAGCAATTTTCAGACTGTCTGCGCGGAGAGGGCTCGCCGTGCTGCGATTACATTCCGGCGGGAACACTGGGACGGATAAACACTTAGCAACTGCATCATTTACTGCATTTGTACGGGCAGTAGATATAAATATGTAGGGGGGACTGCATCTGCATCTGCACTGCAGCCTCCTGCTGTGATAGAATCTGAGAGTACACAATGCGACCCAAACATCACATCGCCACACATGGCGTCTCGCAGATGAGGCAAGTGGACTGGATAAAAGTCTAGTTTTGACTTGGTTGAGTGGTTAGCAGTTTCTCTCTCTCTGTATGTGTGTGTGTGTGTGTGTGTGTTCTCCCTCCTCCACGGGGAACAATTAGAACGCCGTCTCTCCAAAGAGCAAATTTCTCAAACGCAAAAACAACCCCCCGCCAAGTGCAATCATGTCACCTGAGACGAGAAGTGATTATTTGTCCTTAATGATGCAACAGTGGTCGCCGTGGGACGATGTCTGAAGAATGTGCATGTCCAGTGTAGCCACACAGCGACAGTGGGAGGGATCATTGGCAGAAATTCAATATCGTGCCCACAATCAGTCTGTTTGTACGCGTGTGATCAGTTTTAAAACTGTTGTGCGTAACTTTTAAATCTGTCTGTCTGTCACTGTCGACGCTTGGCAGGTGAATAAACAGTAAACAGTAACAACGAGAGACTAAAACATCGCTCTAGCTTGCAGAAGAAAGACGGCGTATGCTTTCCACCAACGTCTCCTTCAGCTTCCAGGTCGAAGAATGCAGAACACCAAGTCCGACTCCAGTCCAACTAAGCATGCAGTAGTAATTGGACTATGTTAGTCCGACTAAAGGCCAATTCCAATTCCTATCTTAACCCTCAAGCTCAACCCTTAATCTTAACTGGCCCTCAAAACCAAGTGTTGAGGGTTATTTTGTCACTTAGAAATGGGACACCCCTTAAATGCAGATACGTCTTCAGACTGTAGGGGGCAGAATAACGCGAAAGCTGCGTCCAGTCTGTCAACTCCATAAAAGAGGAAGAAGAAGACACATTTACGTCACGATTATTTATTTATTATTTTATTTCAGTCAAGTTATTAGGTTGTCAGTTAGTTATAAGATGATACTCATACAAATACCACAACCACGGACATATTCAGCTGACAGTTACCACACACCACGGCTTATTGAAAAGTAAACCATAGCAAACGATCGTTTGTCCGCACCGGCCGGCTATTGACAAAAGATCGTAAAATAAAAATAAATGTTACGCAACAATGACGTCAGTAATCCATAATATGGGCCTAAACTAAGATAATACAATGGTTTTCATAATTTTTATATCTCTATTAACAAAGAAAATGCTTAATTTGTAGCGTACTCGTTTCGCTGCTTTCGCCGCCATCTTTGTTATGTGAAAACATGCAATGCATTCTGCGTAGCCCTTGCTCCCAAGGGTGGTCTCGTAAAATCTCAATATTGAGTGCGATACAGCCCTTAAACTTGCCCCTCAACTTAATTTTTCTGAGAATCGGGACAGCACTTGCACTAGAGGGAGCGCACATTTTTGAGATTGAGGGTTAAGCGAGTAATTGGAATTCACCCTTAGACTTGCTCGATTGTAGTCGACTAAAATTGGACTTTTAACATGAATGTAAACGCACTGACTCAAGAAGAATAACAGAAGAAGAATTATTTACTTTCCGTTGAAAGTCGCTGCCAACACTGTTCAGACCTGTCGTCAGTGGACGTGAACGGGTGTTAATACCAGATCACACACACTTTATATGTGTGTTTTTCTGCCACTGAGGAACGGATGCTGTGCCTTCTTCTTCTTCTTCTTCTTCTTCTTCTTCTTCTTCTTCTTCTTCTTCTTCTTCTTCTTCTTCTTCTTCTTCTTCTTCTTCTTCTTCTTCTTCTTCTTCTTCTTGGTCGTCTCTCTATCTGAATCCAATCGGCTCCCATCCCTCACACCACCAGCATATGGGGACCAATCTGGAGCGGGAGGTGCACAGAGATGAGAAAAATAGATAGAGGAGGAGGAGGAGGAGGAGGAGGAGAAGTGCATTGCTCATCCTGCAGCATGAGCAAAGGCGTGTTGGTGATTTACTGTCCATGCAACAGCCACTGCTGCTGCTGCTGCTGCTGCTGCTGCTGCTGCTGCTGCTGCTGCTGCAAATACGGGTTCAATTGAGCGAGGAGAGTGAGCGCTCCTGCGACCTCTGCAGGTCAAGGATAATGATGGAGGGTGGGGGAGGTTGAGGGAGGGAGGGAGGGAGGATGGGGTGATGAAAGTAAAAGCAGAGAATATAAAGAGAATGCAGTGTAGCAGAGTTTGGTGACACCTGCATGGACGGTGAAAAAACTCACTGTCACTGCCGTCACTGCAGCATTAAGTCGGTTCCAAACGAGAGGAGAAAAGATAATAATTCTGGACATGATCCGCCATCCTGACAATGGCGGGGGCGTTCCGATTTGAGGCCGGTGTGAAGAGATTATCTTGCAACATGATCCTGCAGTGGGAGGAGTTTACATGCGCAATCTCATGGCGCTTTTCCATGATACAGTTTTAGCACTCGGTTTGACTCTATTCTACTTGGTTTTTTGCTTTTCCATCAGTGATAGAACCTGAAGAACCATCTGATGCTTTTTTTAAAGTGCCTGCTCTGGCAAGGTTCAAGGGTGAATTCCAATTCCTTGCTTAACCCTCAATCTCAAAAATGCTCGATTCTCAGAAAAATTAAGTTGAGGGATCGAGTTTAAGGGCTGTATCGCCCTCAATATTGAGATTTTCTGAGATCACCGTTGGGAGCAAGGGCTACCCAGAATGCATTGCATGTTTTCACATAACAAAGATGGCGCCGAAAGCAGCGAAACGAGTACGCTACAAATTAAGTATTTTCTTTGTTAATAGAGATATAAAAAATATGAAAACCATTGTATTATCTTAGTTTAGGCCCATATTATGGATTACTGACGTCATTGTTGCGTAACATTTATTTTAATTTTACGATCTTTTATCAATAGCCGGCCGGTGCGGACAATCGATCGTTTGCTATGGTTTACTTTTCAATAAGTGGTGTGTGGTAACTGTCAGCTGAATATGTCTGTGGTTGTGGTATTTGTATGAGTATCATCTTATAACTAACTGACAACCTAATAACTTGACTGACAAACGGATCTTAATAAATAATCCTGACGTAAATGTGTTGACGTGGAGTTGACAGACTAGACGCAGCTTTCGCGTTATTCTGCCCCCTACAGTCTGAAGACGTATCTGCATTTAAGGGATGTCCCATTTCTAAGTGACAAAATAACCCTCAACACTTGGTTTTATAGATGGATGGAAGATTCTACTGATTCAGTTACAACGAAAACTGCTTTGCCCATCACTAGTTTGTGTTGGGTTTTTTCACGTTTAAAATCACATCACGAAAATATGTGCTAATCGCCAACATTTAGCAAAGGAAATGTCTAAAACGGAAATATTTAACAGAGTAGAGTATATTAACAGTTTGGCGACAGCACTGCTGAACGATTCTGTTAATACATCTTTTTAATCGACTGATTCTGATGATTCAGTTAAACTGCAAACAACTGCTTTGACCGCCGCTAGTTTTTTGTGTTTGTGTCGCGTATAAACGACGTTGTGACACAAAGACACAACGCCCGAATGGCAAGGATACAGATGTCCCAACCCAGAACCGAACATAAAAAAACAGTATATACCAGTATAGGGCAGTGTCTGTGTAGATCAGTAAGAATGAGTGACAGGGAATAGTTTGGATTAATCTCTAAAAATGCTGCACACTCCATAAAAAAAAACCCTCCGTCTGAAAGTGCTCCTGTTTGCATCAGGCGTTCCACCGGCTGTCATGACTCCTGCAGACGAATCTCGTCTAATGTATTCATGCTTTATTAGATCAGTCACAGTTCAGTGATGACACAGGGTGCAGCAGAGAGGTCAGCTGACTCGCTGGCCCTGCAACTTTAAAGTGTTTGATGTGATTTTCTCTCCACAGCAGCAGCAGCAGCAGCAGCAGCAGGTTTGGATGATGAATAATGATCTGATGCAGGAACCTGGACAGCAGCTAATGGTAAAACCCTGGAGAACCTTGCTCCCCCCCTCTCTCTGTAATTAGTCTCTTGGTGTGGCTCCCTGCAGGCTGTCAGCACTGCGAGGCGCCCCCGTGTGGCAGGAAGGAGAAGAGTTGGAGAGTGGAGGAGGAGGAGGAGGAGGAGGAGGAGGTTTAAAAGCTGAGGCTGAGGAGGAGCCCCTCACACAAGCAAGAAGAGCACAGCGAGAAAAGTTTAACTTCAGCTCACACAATTTTGAAGAAGAAAAAAAAGGGGGGAAAATAAATCAAAAAGAAAGAAAAGATGGCAACTAAAACTCAACAACCTCCTCACCTTCACCTGGATGAACTCACCGCAGCGCAGTTCATCGACATCTGGAGACACTTTGACGCAGACGGTCAGTGATCAGCTGTTTTCACTGTCATAGACAATATTATAGTGAATATAGAGTTGAAGTTTTTTGTTTTTGGTATAACTTTATTTATTTCTAGGTGGAATTTTATATCTTTAAAAAATGCTCTGCTTTTATTTTTGCACAGGTTACACCTGCTAAAATCTGAATATATATATTTTATATATATATATGTATGTATATACATATATATATATATATACATATTTAATTTTTTTATATTTAATTTTTCTTTTACTGTGAGAATGTCTCTCTTTTAGTATGTTTTATTTAGTTGCTCTATTATTAAAGTTTAAGCTTGGTTGTGTGTCTGTGAAGAAAATGTGAATCTTGACTTTTAAAACCTTGAAATCTTGAAAACACATCTGTGGGAGATTTTAATGGTCCTTTTTGGTGAATTTTAAATTCACATTTATATTAAATCGTCTGCCAAAATGGGATAGAATAGGGTAAAAAATAGAATTAATACAATTAAAATTACAATGGTAATTGGTCTAATAACACTAATTAATAGCAAATACAGCCTCATCAAAGCATTCAAGAAGAAGATGCACACGCACACACATGCTGTACATTTACTGTTGTGTGTGTGTGTGTGTGAGAGTGAATGAGTGAGGGAGAGAGATAGTAAGAAGGGGCGTGTCTTGGGATGAGCCTCTCGTCTGATTCTGCTGCGAGTTAAGTGTGCGTGCGTGCGCGCTCCCTGCTCAGTGAAGTGTGTGCGTGTGTGCGCGCTCCCTGCTCAGTGAAGTGTGTGTGTGCGTGTGTGCGCGCTCCCTGCTCAGTGAAGTGTGTGTGTGCGTGTGTGCGCGCTCCCTGCTCAGTGCTCTTACTTCTAGTAGAGGATGGGTTAAATGCAGAGAAGAGACTGATATAAAGGACTCATTTACAACGTTTTTGGGCTCAAGGCATCCAAATCTTAGCTGTGATCACGTTTGTAGCTGCCATGATAACCACTTTGAAGTGAGTTTGGGACATTTTTGACTGGTCTAAATTCTCCAAATTCACACATTCTCCAAAAGTGTGAGGCAGTTACAGGTGTGTTTTGCTGTGTAACGGCCGGACGAACACTTTTCTGCATTTCACAGCTGTATTTTTGCCAGAACCATCAGCAGATATCGATTTAACTATAAATTCAGGTGCAGTGTAAATGGCCCGCAGGCTTATCGACCCAGAACCTTTAAGAGCTGGACAGATGCGGTGACTCTTTTATTTACACCATCAGCTTGATAAACGGGGCGTCTTTGCCTTCTTTGGGGACCTCAAATGAAACGAGTGAATGAAAAATATGAAAAATGTTACATGGCAGCAGCAGGAGTGTTCCAGAGACTTTGAAGGCCCCGGGCAGTACAGGGACCTCGAGGGGGGATATGTGAAGAATGTAACCAATAATTAACCAATAATTGTATCAATTGTTTCTAACAATTGATTTTCCAATTCATATTCATAGTCATTTGGAAGATTTATTTTAGATCAAGCTTTTAATTCTTACATTCAGTCAGCTGCAGGGGCGCAGCTTGTGAACAGGCAAGGCAGGCAACTGCTTGGGGCCCCGAGCTGATAGGGGGCCCCCTGAGGGCTGTTTTTACTGAAATGTGCAGTGACCAGCCACATCCCCCTTAAAAAACAATGGGCAATTTGCAATGACACCTCAGTAGGAAACCTCCCTAAAGGGGCAAAAAACATTTTGCACTCATACATTTTTCGTTGGTGTCAGATTATTTATAACACAATGGTGATGAACACTGGTTGGAAGCGCCCCCTGGGAATTTTTGCTTAGGGCCCCTACAGACTAGATTCGCCTCTGGTCAGCTGTTAGCTCCACCGGAGACAACAGCTGAGTCAGCAGATTTGTGCGCAACTGCTGACTTCTTGTGGATAATGGACTTCTTGTAGCTAGTGGACTTCCTGTGAATAGCGAACTTCCTGTGCATAGTGGACTTCCTGTGCATAGTGGACTTCCTGTGCATAGTGGACTTCTTGAAGCTCCTTCTCGAAGGTCGACACAGTTTACCAGGGCCGTTGAATGCCTCTCGTAAGCAGCTCCTGTCCAGCTCAACATGCTGTAAACCCTGAATTATTTTTTAAATGGTTTTCGTTCACTGGCGTTTAGAGTATTTGAGTATTATAATATAATACCATAAAAAATTCAGACTAAGTTTGCCTAGATTTTCTTTTAAAAGTTTTAAATTTGAGATTTTGGTGGTGATTTATGATGACGTTGGTCATTTAACTGAGTGCTATTGTTTATGTCTCTGTTTGTCAAAAAGATAATCTCTACAAATGTGAAGGATAATCCTGACGTAATTATCAGCAGTTTAAATTTGAATAATCGTCAGGTTTAAATGCGGCCGCACGCACTGTAGTTGTTTTGTTGTCGGTCTGTTTATCTCCACACCCGGAGCTTTGCTTTTCGGCGCTGATTTGCGTCTAATACACTGAAACGTCAGCTCCGACGAGCACAGATGGCGACGTGGAGCACCTATCAAATACGATGTGTAAATGAGGACGATGGGAGGACGGGAGGACGGGGGGGGATGAGAAAGGAGAGATGAGAGGATCAGAGATTAAGAGATTGGAAAGGGGAGCAGGGTTGAATCTCTACATTTTATTCTCTACGTCTGTGTTTTGCTATGAAGTGAAGTAAAACAAAATCGTTATTAATATTTATTTTTGAGATGACATGGACCTCCAGTCCTCGCTCAGGCTGCTGGGGCAGACAGATGGGACTCATTCGTATGATTAAAAAGCGACTCTTCTCCGTGATGCTGTTACTTATCGGCCAACCAGTGGAGTAAATTATTGCATCTGTGGTGTTGTGACTGTCAGGAGAAGGACAGAATGCCCTAGTAAGCATTAGGCCCCCAACTGCCCACTGTCACCCTCTCCAGGGCAAGACAGCTCTCATTATGCTGCTTATGTTTGTTCAGTCTACAGCGTACAGTATACACAGGCTTTAACTGCGATCATGAACAGTATAATGCCATATTTAGTTGTGAAATTACCATCGACGTGGCTATTAACGGGGGGAAAAGTGTTTATTTATGCAGTGAAATTAAGTATTTACTTTAAAAAGAATCTGAACTGCCACCATAAAGCCTTAAGTTTCGCAATTTGGCCGTCACCATGGTGGCAACCAGGCACCTAGTGGACGATACCCGCTGTCAAACACTGGTGTCCACTGTGCTGTAAAGTGTGGGAACACTTTAGATTAAGGAACACACATTCACTATTAACTAGGTGCCTACTAACATATATAAGTAGCATACTAGCCCTTTATTAGTAATTATTAAGCACATATTAACACCTTATTCTACATAACCTTATTCTACCTCTATTACGGTGCAAATTAAGGTTTGTTCCTACATAAGGTGTTAATACGTGCTTAATATTTACTAATAAAGGACTAGTATGCTACTTATATGCATGTTAGTAAGCACTTAGTTAATGGTGAAAATGTGTTCCCGAATCTAAAGTGTTACCTTCAGTTTTTATTGATGAAGAGCAGTTGCCATGGTTACTATAAATCTTTAGATCGGGGCGGAAAAAGAATACAAAACAGCACACTGCAGCTTTAATGTTAGTCAGGAGGTTTTACACAGTGTCATTGTCCAATTTAGGGATATTTTGTATTTTACTCCAGTATTTCTGTTTCATAGGTCAAACTTCTACTTCACCAATTGCATTATACAGTTTATATATATATATTTATATGTATTAAGGGCAATGAAACATAATGTAATTAAGATAAGAGATAAATCAAGATAATCTGCAGTGCTACAGCAGCATACAATCAATGTAGAAAGTCGAAATGAGATAAGGAAATAAAGACTATTGCAGTATTTCACGGGGAATGAGGCAGAATTTGGTGCTGGTTGTACGGTCTGACTGCAGCAGGGAGGAAAGACCTGCGATACCGTTCCTTGACGCCCTGATGGTGCAGTGGCCTTGTCACTGCAGGAGCTCCTCTCTCTCAGTGAGGTCAATTACAGACGCTGCTTTAATCAAAACATGAATGATAGCTGCTGCACAGCAATGGGTTGGTGTCTAAACTCTGTTATACCAGGAAACGGATTGACCAGGTTGATCAAGCCTGCACTCAAATTAATGTGATGTTCTTATCAGTTTTAATTTGCTTCCATGGAATATTGGCTCTTACATAAACAGATCCAGGAGAGATTTTAGTTCTGCTGGATTGTGTTGTCAATCAGGCCTGGACACTGTCTGCGTCTCTGCTCTTGTGTTCATCTTGGTGGGTTTTTTTTTTTTTTGTGCTCGCAGCCTTCACTCGGGACAGAAAAAAGGATGACGCAGAGCTAAACTAACCGAGATCCGCTGATTTAAGCACTGCTGTGAGCGCATAACACGCCCTGGATGGCGTCCAAGGCGGCACTTAAAACGTGCACTTAACACTCAATCAAACTGGACCTGAGAGTCTGCGATGAGCATTCAAGGTTTGGACAAATGTCAGAGCCTGCAGTGGCTGTTAATCATCGGGCTTAATCGACGTTTTTTAATCAAACCTTTAAAGACTCATCAAAGTTCCAGACAACTTAACGGCTCCGTTTCACTGTAGTCGGTGCCAAATTAATTTGGTTTCTCTGCTGCTTCGCAGGAAACGGCTACATCGAAGGGAAGGAGCTGGAAAACTTCTTCAGAGAGCTGGAGACTGCGAGGCGAGGAGCAGGCGCGGTGAGACTCTTAAGTCACTCTTAAGTGATTATTTAGCAGTTTCAGAAACAAGGAATCAGATTTTCCAGCTGCTTAACTGTGAATATTATAATATATCTGGTTTCTTTGCTGCATAGATCCAAGAAAACATTCAAACAAAATCTTTTGGGTTTGTGGACATTTTGAGAACATTGTCATAATTTTCCAGGTTTCCATTTACCAAATAAGTACTCGATTAATCGAGAAAATAATAACAAATAACTTCAAATAACAATTATTTAGTTTTTTGGAGCCTTAGAATAAGACGTTCTTTAGGCAAGGGCCTTGCTTTATGGAGGCTGCATGTTTGTACGGCAGCCTGAATGGACAAATTAGCCACTTGCTATGCAATTAAAGAACAACACCCTCTCTGGGATGTGCAGGCCACCGTAGTTCCCTGAGATGAGTCAGAAATGAGTGTAGGAGTTCCCACTTTGTTGCAATCTGCAGTTTCACCATTAGATGTCACTAGCTCTTACACACTGGGCCTTTAAAATAATGGCACTAGACTTATGACCTGTCCAGGGTGTGAGCCCGCCGTATCGCCCTATGTCAATACTGAGATTTTAGACATTTCCTTTGCTAAATGTTGGCGGTTAACTTTTTTAAAAGTATTTTTAACTGATCTACAGTTCAGCATTGTTTTGTTTGTTTGTTTCATTTTTGTGTCGGACGTCACGCTCGTGACTCTTCCAGTGACGACACACTCTGACCAATCAGTGGCCGGCATTCTGTTGACGTCACATTTTAGTATCGTGGCTCAGCTCACATGGAACCTCGGTACCAGATCACTCATGGAAAAACAAAAAAAAAAACATTTATCTACTTTATACATAATATTTAGGCCTTTCAATGTGCATTAGTCTTGAATATAGAGTACAGAGGATAGTATTTAATCCAAAGTACATTACATTACTGCACTTGCAGGAACCTACTCATGCTGCGTTCAAAGAGAAGATGAAGGAGTTCATGGCCCATTTTGACAAGAACGCTGACGGGAGAATTGAAATGTCAGAGGTGAGAAGTTGCAAAAATATAGTACGACTTGATTTAAACTGTTCTTGAATCGATGCTAATAATAACAATGGCTGTCTGTCTCTTTTATGTCTCTCTCCGTAGCTGGCTCAGATTCTGCCGACGGAGGAAAACTTCCTGCTCTGTTTCAGAGAGTTTGTGGGATCGAGCAGTGAATTCATGGCTGTGAGTTTGTGTTTGTGGAGCACTTTTTGCCACTCATTCGTGGCACTGAAGGCGAGAAACAAAGCAATAATCGGCTCACTGTAACACTTGAACACCGGTGTGTAGAAATCAGTCGCTCTTGCTGAGCTTTGAACCTCTGGCGTTTATTTAATTTTTTTAAAGGGGGAGGAGTCTGGGACGACGAGAGGGCGATGAGAGTGTGGCTGTGACTCACACGGAAACGGAACAAAACCTAAACAATCGTTTTTTTATTTGACGCTTTGAAAGGGTTTTCCTTAAATCACGCCGTCTTTTCTCAAAACGCTGCAGTACTCATACCAGACCTGTGAGTGGCACTGTAACGCTGCTAGGGCGAGATAATGTTCCGCATTTCAATAGTCTCTTGACTGATGCTTTTCTAACAGTAAATGTTTACATTTGATGGCTGCGAAAAAGGAGAGGAATTTTTATCTTTATTTCAGTCAACAAAAATGTTTTATTTTTGTTTTTTTTTGTTTCCTTTATTATAATTTTTTTTCGTTCATTGTAGTAACAATGATATAATATTATATAATATATATAATAAAATATTACTAAGGGTGAATAACGACACGCCATATTTAAATCAGAATGTCACGTACTGAGTTGTGAGTCGACTCTCTTCTTCTTCTTCTGTTGCATTTTTTATTTCAGTGGTGTGATGTTCAGGCTGCGTGTGTGTGCGTGTGCGTGCGTGTGTGTTAAAGCTATTCTCAGACTCCCATACATTATGAATGGACCTCAGCTTTTCTGCAGGGGGGAGTTCCCCGAGTGTATTTTTGTTAGTATATCCATCTTTGATGAACTCTATATTTACACAGTGTCTTTACACAGTCACTTTACTTATATCACAGTGTTGTTTTGTCCTTGTTGTTGTTGTTGTTGTTGTGAGTCAGTGACGGCTTGTAGAGTTAAGTATTTGTTCTGTATTTGCGAGAACGTATGTGTATAACAGTGTGTCTCTGTTCCTCCTACAGGCCTGGAGGAGGTATGACACGGACCGCAGTGGATACATTGAATCAAACGAGCTGAAGGTAAAACACAGTATGTCAAAATTTAACAACTGAATGTGGAATTATTTGAATAGCTGTTGCTGCTGCTGCTGCTGCAAAGATCCACAACAGTTAGGCCCCGATCAAACCTACCTGGTACTAGCATCCTGTCTTAAGATAAGATATTATCTTATCTTAAGACAGGATGCTAGTACCAGGTAGGTATAAGATCAGATAGTCCATTTATGAGTCCCACAGTGGGGAAATGTACAGTGTCACAGCAGCAAAGACAATAATGATAAAGGTAATTAAATAATAAACATGCACATATAATAAACAACAAATAATAAACACAGGTACAATATAGAAAAACTAGAACCAGAATATCCGCCAAAAAAAGTCTCATCCCACCGCGAGTAAAGAGTAACAAAGACAGTTAGAGGAAATGTAAAAGTACACAATTAGTTCAGGAAATGTAGCGGAGTAAAAGTAAAAGTTGCCAGAAATATAAATAACAAATACAGAGTACAGTAACAGAGTGTTTGTACTTCGTTGGATTACAAAACTGTCTGCCGAGTTCATGTGTGAAACCCTGGTTCACTGATGGGCTGCTGACCTGTCCCAGTGTGGAGGTCATACATGCTCCGCCTCTTACCCAGTCTCAGCTGGGATTAGCTGGGACACTCTCGGATAAGCGGTATGGATGATGGATGGATGGATTTTCACATTCTCTAAACCAATAATCTACTCTCTCACATCGTGAACCCTACACAGACAGCATCATCATCATTCTGATTGGTTTTCACCTCAGCGAGTGTGAAGTTAAACGTTACATCATCTCGTCTCTCTCCACTGACTCTGGTTGTCGTTGTTGTTTTGTTTGTTTCTCTGCACAGGGTTTCCTGTCAGATCTGCTGAAGAAGGCCAACAGGAAGTACGACGACAAGAAGCTGAAAGAGTACACGCAGACAATCGTGAGCATCACAGAGACACACCACTTCAGTTTCTTTCACTCTGATTTGCTTACGTGACAAATATTTTGAATATTAGCGATGAGCTGATGGTGTTGGTCAACAGTGATTTATCCCTTTTCAGGGCACTCATTGAAATAATGTGGAGGATTGGATTATTGGAGGATAGAGATTTGTTATTTTCAGGTAGAAAATCAATACCATATATGGTTCCTTGCCCTTCTATGGTTAAAAAAAATATATAAAACACAAATATAGTGAATAATTTTAGAACAGTGTTCCTCAATCCTGGTCCTGCATGTTTTAGATGTTTCCCTGCTCCAACACACCTGATTGATTTCATCACCGTACCATAATTGGTTTCTGACCGAGCCTCTTTCGAAATTGCTCAAGAACAGTTTTGGACGTCTGCAGTAACTAAATATAGTCCTTTGTCTGGTAAAGGGTTAAACTTCTGGCACACAGTCGGCCTCGCCCTACTCAAAGACAATAACTCTGTCATGGAGCCGTGCCGAACCAAAGCAGCCATTATGGAGCTTTTCCACTATACAGTTGTAGTACAGCTGGACTCTTTACTATATATACTATTACTATGGTATAGTACTATAAAAATGCAAAAGAAAAACAATTTTCCCAAAACCAAAAGAAGTCGTACACATTAAGCAATATTGATTCACTCCTTGAGTTTAGTAATTCTTTTTCCGTTTGTTGAAAAATAAATAATTTATGAATTCAACTTTTATTCCATCAACCAGTTAAAAAACAATTTAACATGAGGCATTATTTGTTTTATTGTATAAGTGGATTATTTTTAATAAAACAATCAATTTTAAGTTATTTATTGTAGTTTGAAGTAATTTTCAGAATCCACCCCACCCTCAAAACTTGGAAACTTGCGTGTCCAAATATGACAATTCATCCCGTTTAATCCCAATTTAAATAATCATTATTATGAGTAATAACTTACATTCATGTTTATGTACACATTCCCTGATGAGTTCCATGTTCATCTTCTGTTCCGTTGCAGCTTCGTATGTTTGACCTGAACGGTGATGGAAAGCTGGGCCTCTCTGAGATGGCGAGGTGAGAGCAACTCCACTTTTCATTCTTCATTCTAATCAAATTTGAACGCTAACATTATCAACTTTAATCTGTGTTTCACCACAGGCTCCTGCCAGTGCAAGAAAACTTCCTGATGAAATTCCAGGTGAGATTCTGTTTCTAAAAACAAACAAAAAATAAAGACAAAAAAAGACAAAATGGAAAATCCAATGGCTAAAAGATACACGGACCAATACAGAACAATATTCCTTGCCCGTATAGGGTATGACATTTTAGGTGTATATTATATATAAAATAATAGTAAAAAAAAAGGAGCTAGCTTACTTTCTAGCAGTAATTGGCGTTTATTGTCGGCTACGTCAAGGAGCTTATTTTTCACAAAGTGGAGCCAAACCATATCGTTTTATTATGGAGTGAGTCATCTTGCTTTCTATCTATCTTTGCTGACATTTGCTGACTCAGTTAGCTGTTAGCTGTTAGCTCCACTAGGGTTAGGTAGTTTTCAGCTCCACTGCTAGCTGAAACTAATAGTTTAGAATAAGAATAAATGTACATGTGATTATAAAAAGAAACAAAACACCTAAATAAAACACCCCTTATATAAATGTACAAGATATAAAACGTAGCCTCTTCTTCCCTGACCCTCTTTTTGGAGTCCCTGCTCGAAAATGACATACCTAAACTAAATAGAGTAAATCTCTGCAGTTTCAAGCTCTATGTGAATTATCTTGGTATCAAAATAAAGATAACACTTGTGAGATTCCACCAGAGGTGTAAGTTTCACTGTGTCAGAGTAAATGCACATGGAACACAGCATAAATTAAGGATTTTTTTTTCTCTCGCCTAAAAAAATATTGCATTTTAAAGCGAATATCACCTTTAAACTATGCAGTAGGAGCTTAAAAACACACGGAGGTCATGAAACAACATGTGTACATGAGCTGTGCAAAGTCTGATGCTGCTGAAGTGAAGCAGAGTGAAATGACAGAGGTTTTAGTAAAGAGATGTCTAGGCTCTCTTTTGGCACAGTTTGGCACCATCTGTGCCATTTGAGATTTCTTAGGTACCAACTTATTAAAACCCATTTCATTTTATTTACATGTCACTATTGGTCTAAAAAGAACTTGTTTTGAAAAAAACATCTTCAGTTACGCAGTGCCATAGCTCTGGCTTACCTTGGTCAATTAGGGTTGATTGACAGTTCGTTATAAACCTCTAAACCAGTAGAATCATGCTCCAGTCTCCAAATGCGTGTGAATCACTTCATTAGCGAGTCAAAAGGACATAAATGCATATGACGTATTTGTGCGGACATTTGCCCTTCTCTAATCAGAACGATCTAATGTCGCACTGTAATGATCAATCAGAACGGGAATAGTCTCAAAAGCATGCTGGGAAGTGTAGTTCTTCATTAGAAGTGGTTTTGTTCCGATGGAAATAACTTGTTTTGATAAACAGCAAAGGTAAGACAACATTTCTGCTTGTATTTCTTGAAAGTCAGTTGTTGTTGTTTTTGCTCTTATTTTGGGGCTGGATCCGTAAATCTTGGTGGTAGGGTGATAAAAATGTGTTTTTTTGTTTACATAATCACACTGATGCTCTGGTGCCGCTTTTCAATGTGTGTGCTGTAACGTTTTTTCTCTCGCTCCTGCTGGTTTGATCCATTGGTGTTTTAACTGTGGGTAAATCTGTGGGTATGCAGCATGTCTGTGTTTGTTAAAGTAAGATATGGTTTTATGACGCTTTTGTTGCTGCGTCTGACGCTGTCCCCGGTACCGGGGGCAACCGCGAAGAAGAGGTTAAACTTTACCATGACGGTATTCGCACTGACTGAAAAAGCTGCCACTTTTTACCACTGCTTAAAAAAATCCTCACGAATGCAGTTTCTCGCTTTCTCATTTTTAATATGTATATATTTATATGTATTCATATCAAATTGTTCTACTTATTGTCTTGTTTTTTAATCTTGAAATATCTGTTGTAAAAACTAACATGTTCCAACAGAGTGTCACAGTGTTCTTATCTGACACACTAACCCCTTTGCGATGATGCTTAAATGTGCACGTGTCTGTGTGTGTACATGTAGATGTACATGTACGTTGCCATATGCACATGCTGGCAGATCAACCATTGCTTTTCCGACGGAGGATTAAATCTGTCTGATCGGGATTAACTCAACTCCAGTCCCAGTTATCATAATCTCCATGGATTATTATCTCCTCTGAATCTGGCTTTTACTGCTCTCCATAAATATCTGTCAGGGGTTTCTAACAATTTTCTCTCTCTGTGCGATGTCACAGGGCATCAGGCTCACGGTGAAGGAGTTCGACTCCCTCTTCACGTTCTACGATAAGGTAAACGTGATGTAGATGATGTGTTGGTTCTTTACTGTGTCACAGGTTTCTTTTTAAATCCCAGTTAATTAAAAGCTTTGCAGGGCCCTGGTTTCCGAAACACAAAAAACATGTGTTGGAACACTTTATGAACTGAGCAAATAAAAATGAAAGGTGCATTATGTAATAAATCTAAAGCAACTGGCCGTAAAATCCTCCTAATATGTCACAGAGACTCAGGAATAATGTTCAAACTGAACTCACCACAACAGTACAGGCAAAATATTTGCATTAAAAAAAAATATTTTGCAGACTGCAAATCATGTTTATGTTTTGAAATCATGTTTTGGCATGTGGCGCCACCTACCACCGTCTACCAATCATTGCAGTCAGTAGAGTCTCAGCTGCCGAGCAACTACGGGTTGCCAGTTACGTCAGAAAACGAAACCTAAAAGACCTCAGTATTTTGAATTTGAATGTAGTTACTGTTTTTGGCCACATACTTACATATGGCACCTTTAATCACACAATCAAAATACACAAATTTAATCATTCAGAAATATTGTATTATATTGTTCGAAAATACACTTTTTTTCTACAATCATTTTGTTGGATGTCGACAAGCCGATAACTTGAGGGGACAAGTTGAGCTGTTGCTCCAAAAGCTCAGTAGCCAATCAGCAGGCAGCTTCCTAAGCCCCGCCCATGGTCAGAATCACAAAGAAAAACCCAGGGAGTGCAAACGCAAAAAACTTTCGGAGCAAACATTATTCCGATCATTACAAACAAAAAGTGTATTTTCAAACAGATAAAATACAATATTGTTGAATGATTAACTCGATATTTGGTTTGCAATTTGTGTATTTTAATTTTGTGGTTCATTTACTTCACAAACCTGGCTGTTTCCATGTCAGCAGTGTTGTTGTTTTCTTTTTATTTTTTTAAACAAAACATTTATTTTAATATATTTTCATATACTTTAACAACAGAATCTATTTTAATCAGTTTATATTTTTTCAGAATAGAAGCTCTGAACTCAATGTGAGTTTTAAAAGCAAATAATTTAAATTTAAAGGTGCATTATGTAATAAATCTAAAGCAACTGGCCATAAATAATATGTCACAGAGACTCAGGAATAATGTTCATATAACAAACTGAACTCACCAACAACAACAGTACAGACAAAATATTTGCATTAAAAAAAATATTTTGCAGACTGCAAATCATGTTTATGTTTTGAAATCATGTTTTGGCATGTGGCGCCACCTACCGCCGTCTACCAATCACTGCAGTCAGTAGAGTCTCCGCTGCCGAGCAACTACGGGTTGCTTATTACATCAGAAAACGAAACCTAAATGACCTCGGTATTTTGAATTTGAACAGTAACGTGTTTTGGCCACATTCTTACATATGGCACCTTTAAATCATCTGCCGGGCCAGGTACTGATGCTGGTGGGCCTGTTTTGGACCGTGGCCCTTCCTTTTACAGCTTCCACACGTCTTTCCTCAGGATTTTTATTAAAGTGTTTCTACGTGAATGTCTGCCCATTCATTCTGTTACACCACATTTTTGAATCCGTGTAACTCGGACCACTGCTGGTGTGTTTTTCTCCAGGATGGCAGCGGCTACATCGATGAGCAGGAGCTGGATGCTTTGCTGAAGGACCTTTGTGACAAGAACAAAATGGTAATGAATAGTGAGCTCATTGATTGATGAGTTCAAGTTTCTTTCATTTAAGCCAAATATAGAGCAGAGAGACGGGCACGGTACAGACGAGCGTCTGCTGGTGACACTGAGCTCTCTCTCTCTCTCTCTCTCTCAGGACGTGGATTCATCAGGACTCGGTGGCTACAAGAAGAGCATCATGGCTCTGTCCGACGGAGGGAAACTCTACCGCACTGAGCTGGAGATCGTACTGTGCCGAGACTCCGCACTGTGACCTCCCTAAGCCCCGCCCCACCCGCCCTCCCTCCTCCTAATGTCACCTGGTGCATGTGTGACCCTTGACCTCTCTACACTACTTAAAGAGCTCTGAAGTGTCCTGCTGACTGTGCTGTTTGAGCTCTGTTCTCCCCGCTGAGTAGATTATATTGTGTGTTTATTTCTTTGACTTACTGTTTTTATTATGCATTTTTACATAAATCGCATATCTATATACATAAATATATGTATATAGATATATATAGAGAAATGTTCTTCTCCCACTGGATTTGAAATGGCTGCTTTTGTTCTCCTGTGTTTCTTTGTTTATCGTATTTGTAACATTTATTTATTCTGTTTAATTTGATATGAATTTTTTTGTTTTGTTTTACTTGGTGAAGCTTGAACTGCAAAAAATTAAAGATACTATAGAGAGAGATGAATTCAATAAATTTAACCTTACGACATTTGTCCAGCTTATTCACTTTCATGAAAAGGGTTTTCTTTTTTCGGGAAATTATTCAGTTTGGTGTTTTATCTCAGTGGCATGTGAAAAAAAATAATATGAATACACAAACACACACACACACACACACACAGAGAGAGAGGGAGAGCAGCATGCTGTGGCTCCAGGGAAGATTAATGCTGTAGCACAGATGCTCAGAGCAAGAATGTTTTCTGCAGAATGTTCCACCATCACCTTCTAATCTCCACGTTCAAGAAAATGGGAAGTGGAAAAAGTAAAAAAAAAGCCTCTGCTGCTCCATTTTTCACAGAGAAGAGTCTGTGAAGCCTGTGTGGCATTTTTGAGATAAAGTGAGCTGAGTGTAGCACAAGCTGAGAGGCAACAAGGACACAAAAATGCAAAAGGAATATATAGAAACCAAGGAACGAGCAGCAAGTCGGTCAGCTAGCGAAGTATCTAGCTAGCTGACTATCTATCTATCTATCTATCTATCTATCTATCTATCTATCTATCTATCTATCTATCTATCTATCTATCTATCTATCTATCTATCTATCTATCTATCTATCTATCTATCTATCTATCTATCTATCTATCTATCTATCTATCTATCTATCTATCTATCTATCTACAGTGGTATGCAAAAGTTTGTCTGTAAATTTTCATGATTTTCGTTTTTAAATCATTGGTCGTTTGGATAAGAAATTTCAGTTAAATATATCATATAGGAGACAAACATAGTGATATTTGAGAAGTGAAATAAAGTTTATATGATTTACAGAAAGTCTGCAAGAATTATTTAAACAAAATTAGGCATGTGCATAAATTTAGTCACCACAAAAGAAACATTTTGTGCATCCTCCTTTTGCAGAAATAACAGTCTCTAAACCCTTTCTATAGCTTCCAATTCGAGTGTGGATTCTGGCGGAAGGTATTTTTACCAAACATCTCCAGTTCAGTCAGGTTTGATGGTTTCCGAGCACGGACAGTCCGCTTTAAATCACACCACAAATGTTCAATAATATTCAGGTCTGGGGACTGAGATGACCATTCCAGAACGTTGTATTTGTTCCTCTGCATGAATGCCTTAGTAGATTTTGAGCAGTGTTTAGGGTCGTTGTCTTGTTGAGAGATCCAGCTCCGGCACAACTTCAACTTTGTCACTGATTCCTGGACATTGTTCTCCAGAATCTGCTGATATTGAGTGGAATCCATGCGACCTCAACTTTGACAAGATTCCCAGTCCCTGCACTGGCCACACAGCCCCACAGCATGATGGAACCGCCACCAAATTTTAGGTAGCAAGTGTTTTATTTGGAATGCTGTGTTCTTTTTCCACCATGCATAACGCCCCTTGTTTTGCCCAAATAACTCTATTTTAGTTTCATCAGTCCACAGCACCTTATTACAAAATGAAGCTGGCTTGTCCAAATGTGCTTTAGCAAACCTCAAGTGACTCTGTTTATGACGGGCGCAGAGAAAAGGCTTTTTCTGCATTACTCTTCCATACAGCCTCTCCTTGTGTAAAGTGCGCTGAATAGTTGAACGATGCACAGTGACACCATCTGCAGCAAGATGATGTTGTAGATCTTTGGAGCTGGTCTGTGGGTTGACTGTGACTGTTCTCACCATCCTTCACCTCTGCTTATCTGAGATTTTTCTTGGTTTGCCTCTTCGGGCCTTTACTAGAACTGTGCCTGTGATCTTCCAATTCCTCACAATGTTCCTCACAGTTGAAACTGAGAGCTTAAATCTCTGAGATAGCTTTCTGTATCCTTCCCCTAAACCATGATGTTGAACAATCATTGTTTTCAGGTCATTTGAGAGTTGTTTTGAGGCTCCCATGTTGCCACTCTTCAGAGAAGAGGAAAAACACTTACGATTGGCCTTTCTCATGTTTGGATTCACCTGTGTATGGAGGTCAAGGGTCACTGAGGTTACCAAACCAATTTTGAGTTTCAATAATTAGTGCTAAAGGTATAGAAATCAATAAAATGACCACAAATTTAATTAATTTATGCACATGCCTAATTTTGTTTAAATAATTCTTGCACACTTTCTGTAAATCATATAAACTTTATTTCACTTCTCAAATATCACTGTGTTTTTCTCCTATATGATATATTTAACTGAAATTTCTTATTCAAACAACCAATGATTTATAAAGGAAAATTATGAACATTTACAGGGCTGCCCAAATGTTTGCATACCACAGTTTCTATTCTCTTCTTCATTGTATGATATTGTGAAATCAATCGATCCCCCAGGTTTAGGTTTTTAATTTTCTCCTTCTTTTTTTTTTCCTAACTTTTGACAGTATTGACGTAACAGCAGCAGTAGCACAAGGCTGCAATTCATCTCAAGACAGTCAACAGTCTATGTGCACGTCCGTACATGTGTCCTTATCGAACCATCACAAGCGATTACAGTCTCGACTTGTTGCCTAGGATGTACAATGTAACTACGTGACATATTGCTAAATAACTTTCTGTATTCATTACTGATTCAATTTACAAATATTACGCATTATAGATGTAACCCAGTCCGCAATGGTGTTTCTTGAGTCTGTCTGTTTTCTGCATATACAATGATACACTGCAACTAGTGACGGGAAATGTAGTTTATGGTCAACGCACGCCTTAAAGCAGCATAGACCTATTTTAACACAGATTTTTAAGACCAATTAATCACTCGCGGGCCACATAAAATGACATGGTGGGCCACATCTGGCCTCCGGGCCTTGAGTTTGACACATGTGAGTTAAACTCTAATTGAAGTCTAATTAAATTCTCTTTTTCAAGAGAGACCTGGCCAAGCAGGCAAAAATAGCAATACTAAAATGACAATCGTGATACAAACAATGGCAACTGTCTCACACACACATGCATGTACTTTACGAACAGTGCAATTTTAAAGGAATCGTTGAGGCGAGGCAGGTGAGCACAAGCTCGTGGTAAACCATGACTGTGAGTGGGAACAATAGGAGAAGGGGTAAACCAAAAAGCGATGATTTTAGCCATTTAAGAAGAATCAAATTAAGTGTAGATTGTCTTATGAAGATGATGTCCTGTTTGACTTTTGTATTTTGTCTCTATAGTACCCACATATTTCAGCATTATGTCTACACTTCTATAAATTAATCATCAGCTCTTTCATGTTTAATTGAGTTCACTATCTTTTTCGAGCACACGGCTTCACACACGCAGGCACGCACGCACGCACACACACACACACACAGTGAAGCAGTGAAGCTGCAGCACAGGCTGTTAACTGCTGACAAACAGGAAAAAGAGACTTATGTCCGCTCTGATTCCTTCATTTCAGGGAGCCGAAGAAGACACACAGATGAGAATCTCTCTGTTATTTCCCCTCTGCACACACACACACACACACACACACACACACACACACACACACACATAGGCCATTAAACACATTTAAATCACTTGCCTTTTATAATTATTGTGACTAAAAAAGCACATAGTGGTTTGTTCCAATGGACAGGAATGACACTATATGATAAGATAAGATAGTCCTGTATTAGTCCCGCAGTTACATTGTTACAGCAGCTATGGCAGTAAAGATAAAGATAATTAAATAATAAACATGCATTTCCACATGTGTGAAAGTAAATCTTAAGTACATTTCATATCAGAAAATGACTTACAGAAGTACAGTAAATGCCAAATACTTTAAGACTTTTACTTACGTAATATGATAAGAAAAAGTGACTTCAACGTCTACCAAAGTCATTTTCTGGTAACATACAAGTACCACTTTAATGTACTTTACACAAGACTGATGCTATACGATGCTTTACAATGTGAAGCGATATGATATGATGCTGTACGCTGATGTAATATGATACAGTACTATAGTAGTCAAACTCTTTTTAATAAGGAGAACTGGCTGACATCCTCCCACTTGTAGCTCGATTATAGACAAAAAATTAAACAAACATATGTTAGCTAGTGTGTCACACCTAAGCAAATTCCTTATGTGTGTATTTGGCAATAAATCTGATTTTGAGATAAAAGTGCATTCTAAAATAGCTGCAACTGAAAATATTATGAATTGTGTAATACTGCCCCCAATTGGAAATATCAAGTAACTGCAGAATGCTGCTACAGAGAGAGCTCTTTTTTTATTTTCTTTGAAAAGACTGCAGCCACGCTGTTCATAGATGAATTATCACTTCATGTTTTTAGTAAAAACTCTCATTAGCTTCCAAAACACACCTGCATTTTACTTAAATCTGACACTTTAATTGAACTGGAACATGTGCATTTAACAGCAAATGAAGTGAATTGATGCATTTGGTATGTTCTAAATATGAAACTCAAAATATAGAATATAAAGATTTTTACAGGCGTCTCTTTTATTATTGTGGTCAATGGGATTTTTGTGCCCCATGAGTATTTTTTGTTGCAGTACCAACAGTAGCCACCATGACAAAATCGTCTTCAAACCATGGATGCTTCAAACCCATGGCACGTACTCCACGTACTCGCTGCGTGCGTCTGCGTAGTGACGTGGCAACTCATGCCCTTCACATCCGTCCACATCCTTCCAGGCTCTGCTGCCAAGCACACCCACGGCAACGATGGCTCTCCTCAAGTCCAGCAAAGTGATCGCCTCTCTGGGAAACATTTCTCCGTCTCTGGGAGTCCTGTCCAGCCGCCACAGGTAAAACTGCAGCGACACGGGTCAAATCCAGCGAACACACACATAAAATGTGTCTTCGTCAAAAAAGCGGCCGGGTTTTAAGCTATTTCCGCAGCTCGTCTGACCAGAACCAGGAGATGCGCTCGGTGCTGTTTTTTGACGTAAAGGTCAACAGCTGAGTTACGGATGTGCTGTAGCATGCTCCGTGGCTAATTTAGCCAGGCTAGCTTGCCAGCTTCAACTGACAGGGGTCAAATGATTTTTCATCATGTGTCCGGCGGAGACTCGCATGCTTCGGCTTCACAGAGCTACGTTGCTATGCTAACTGTCAGGCGCTAATCGTGAAAGTCACGTCTCGCTTCTTGTTGAGCTCTAAGCGTTGTGTTAAAAACATGACAACGCGGTAAATGTTAGTGCTTTATTGGTATTAATTCGTTCCCATTACATACGTTTGTGTTGTTGTTTTTTAAGTGGACACTTGTCTTTTTAAAGATTTACATTCTCACATTAGCTGCCCACACAGCGTTTGAGCTTCGAGACTTGTCGTAGTTGGGTGACGTCCTGCGCTGCGATTGGTTGTCGCGTTCCGCCTTTGCTCTGTGATTGGCTGATGCTGATGCTGAAGCTGAGGCAGACATCAGTGTCCTTTCTGGTGCCTTTTGGAGGACAAACTAGTATAAACGCTGTTTTACGCTTTTATCTGCTTCACACAGTTAATGTGACGCTTCTGTTTCTTTTTAGTTACACTGTGAGGGTTTTATTTGTTGTTTTTATGTTTCTGCCCCTCAAATGTTTGGATTTTAAAACAAATACTTAGCATATTTTCCTCTGGGATTAATGCTGCTGTACATGGTTCATGTTCAATAAACTAATTAGAGGAAACTTTGCTTTAAACCAGCTCTCTGAGCTAATTTGCATCTACAGTCACCGAGACAAGCTACACCTAGAACAGGTATAATACTGATTAGTGGAACTAAACCCCTCTCGTCTATATTGATCACTGATAACCGCCAGTCATGTAATGTTTACAGGTTCACATGTTCAAAGGTTCTACGTGCAGGTTCACAGAATAGAGTTGTCACAATACGAGGATGTCAAACTCTTGCAGGAAAACACTTGATACCATTTTCAATAGCATTGTATTTTATTTACAGCAACAAGACCATTCACAAGCTGTATGTCCCCTTATACAACTGTTTTCCAAAAAGTATTTTCTGTGCTTCTAGTGACATGGCACCATATTTTAATTGCTAAGCAAATAGAATTGGTTAATGTTAATCTGCTGCCACTGTTTGCCTTGTAGGTCAGTGATTTTATGGGATTTTCTTTTAGTTAGGATTTACATGTATATGTTTCAAATAACATGCATACAGGAGATATATAGTATGTTTGATAAATGAATCACAACTTCATTAAATAAGTGAAAGGCTAGAAAAAAAAATCATCAAATGTATTAAGCAGCCCAGAAATTAATTTATAATTATAAATAAATAAGCAGACACAAGTGTCCAGGAAACCAGTTCATTGATTGTATGACTAAATCCACTGTAAATTCTTAGTCTTTTATCCATTTAAAAATGCACTTTAGCAGATGTGGCAACAAAAACCTGAGTATTGTCTGGACACCCACTTGAAAAAAACACCAAATAACTCATGATATTGCACATTGATGCTGCTCTGAAATGACAGACATTTGGAGTGTTTTCTGACAAAATGTCAAACCACACAAACTATGCACCAGTACTTTCTTTGTTTTAGTACTTGGTGTACAAACAGACTTTCTTTACTCTACTCTTAAGTTGCTTCTATTGTGTATATTTCCCTGTATTTGTCTAATCCAGGGGTCACCAACGTGGTGCCCGCGGGCACCTGGTAGCCCGCAGGCAGCCAATACGGTGCCCGCGGGCTCACTTCACTTCACCTCACTTGCATGTATCCGTATGATCGCTCAGTAAAATATCTTTGATATTGTTTATAAAAACTGGTAATCGTTAGGAGTAAGCACTGGAATTAATGTGTATGCAGTTGAATGCATAATATTAATCATTTAAATGGTAAACAAACAAAAAAATATTATATGGTAGCCCTCCATATTATTTTTTTACCCTTAAGGTAGCTCTCATCTCAAAAAGGTTGGTGACCCCTGGTCTAATCTAATATAATTTCCATCTTATCTTACATTTAGGAAGTAGTCTAGCCAGCAAATGCTGTATATCATATTGAGTTACTGTATGTCACAAACACAGCCTCAAAATAATCTGAACATTATTGACATTACACTGAACTGTACTGTGGAGCCTCGCCTTCTCAGTTCTCAGCCTGCTGTGTCACAGCTTCAGGATCAAATGTCCCATTGTATGCAAGTATACAATCACAAGACTGGGTTAATTACTATGTACAAGTAGTGTGACCTGTTTTCCTCCTTGTGTAGTGAACATATTTTCGTCTTACATATATAAACAAGTGTTGTTTATTCATTTGAAATGACAGGTAGAGGATTGGACACTTCTGCCCTTTGAAAGGCGTTCGGTGCTAAATTTAGCTGCTCAGTTTATAGAGTTTACAAAGTAGAAGAAGAAACCTGAGAGCATGTGTGAGCAGCAGTGAAGGTCGTGACGTGCAACAATCCCTGTCTAATAAGATACATGATGGAACTTGTTAAATGTTCGAATGTAAAGTATGAAAAGACCCAGCAATGAGATGGTTATTACATTTGTACATTAGTAGAAATTAAGTTAGACTTAATGGTCAAAATACCCTGTCGCAAAGGTTTTACAAGCTTTATTAGTATCCAGCAATCTAATAATGTAAGCTTAACTTACCATATACTTAATGAAGTAAAACAATGCATTTGCTGAACTCATCACTTTTTATTAATCAAAAGGTCAATGACCAATTAATAACATTTTATAACTAATTTCATGTATAATGCACTCTAAAATCCCCATCAGATTAAATTGCAGATAAACAATCAGGGGAGGTTTTTTCATTGGAAGGGACTTAAGACAGAAAGAGATGAGATGAGAAAGATGATACCGGAAACTAGAGGTAGACTAGGCATTGGCTGATTTATTTATTTATCAGCCAATTATTACAAATGACACATTTTGTTCTCAGAAACTTGATAAATGTTGCCATGTCTCTAAAACTTTATTTGTTCATCCACATTTAAATTTCATTATTTAGTTTATACATCAGTTTTATTGCACTACAGTGCAGACATATGCTGTAGTTTGGAGAGAGAGATGATGAGAATTATTCAATAACTGTTTTTGTGTTATTTGTTATTATTAAATGGTTATATTATTTTACCAGATGCAGGAAAAAAGAAAATTGGGTAAACTATCGATCAAATGCTGCTTTGATTTCTAAAAATCTGCATAATTTACTTTTTTTGTTCTCATAGTTCCATTTTCAGTTCTCCTTGTGTAAAATTTGTAGTGGAGAGACAGACCCAGATGCAGTGTTACTCTTGTTTTTGGACCTTGGACCTTCAGTCTGGATTATGACGTGCGTTTCATCAAACAAACATTGTGTCGTTCACGAGATCAGCATCACTCTGGTTTCCTGAGGTCACATGAGGAAGTTAATCTGCAGCTTTAAGGACACAGCTTGTCACAGGAGCAGCACAGATTACTTTATTCTGTCTTGGTCTTGCGCATACACTACTGTTCAAAGTGTGTGGGGTCACCTTTTCAATTGTTTTGTGTTTTCCATTAAAAGTCACACATTTATTCATCAAGAGTTGCAAAATGAATAGAAAATCATAAGAAATAAATATTATTCAAAATAATAATTTTGCCCTTTCATCAAATGATCAGCTGTGCTAACATCATTGCACAAGGTTTTTCTAATCATAGAAATAGCCTTCTAATGTGATTAGCAAACACAATGTACCAATACTGGAAATGGGCCTCTATACACCTATGTACATATTCCATTAAAAACTGTACTGTAATTTAATGTTATATTCATTGAAAAAAAGTGTCTTTCCTTCATAAATAAGGACATTGAACCCAAACTTTTGAACGGTAGTGTATGTATCAATAATTCCCTGTTTTGGCGTCTTTACAGCTCATGGTGGGGTGGAGTGCAGATGGGCCCACCCGATCCCATCCTGGGGGTGACAGAGGCCTTCAAGAGAGACACCAACCCCAATAAAATGAACCTGGGAGTGGGAGCCTACAGGGATGACAAGGGCAAACCCTTTGTGCTGAGCTGTGTCCGCAAGGTAACTTTGCACTCAAATGTATGGACACGCATGGAGATTACATTTTCAAAGGGCGTTAAAAGCGTCAAAAGTTACGTTCCCTTTGGTCCATTCATGCCTTGTGATCCATCATCAGGTCAACCAAGGCTGAGTTTACACTGCATGGTGCAAATGACCTAATTTTCCCTTTGATATGGCATAAATCAGACATGACTCATGAAAGTGTGAGCAGGAGAAAAAAAGCCTCCATCAGCATCAAGCATGATATGTGCATTTGTTTCTGTCGTCTCAGTGGACAGATCCCATCTGTCAATGTAAAAAAACACATGGACATGGATCATATGACTCGCTTTGACCAGTGCTATGAGGATGAGGGCTCAAACCAGTGGACTTGTGCCGAAGTGTCATGCCTTTCAAGCCATTTGAATGAATGAAGGCTTTAATTTTAACATCTAAACCCCTAAAAAAAACAAAATAGCATGTCCAAAATGGAGTATGAAGAAGCATACGCTTGTCTAATTTTAGCTTTTTCCACCATTTAATCATCAGTTGTCTTGTCTTTACTAATGTTGCTACATACATATAAATACATACACATACTTAAAATACCCACAGCATGAATTTATTGAACAATGCTGCTGCTTTTCATTTAAAAGTTTTCTCAAATAAAATTATACTCGGCTGTTTTGCTTTTTTACCACTTTTCTTTTAAAACACAGCTCCTATGATTTAAGTGCAACACAGACACATGCAGCCTTCACTGTACAACTCTCACAAACCTGTGTTGGATTATTTATGTGAGGTTTAGGTTTCATGAATCATATCAGAGTTTACCTTTTTCAGGTGTCTGGTTTGGTGATTGTCATCGGCTCATCCCTGAAACGAAATTACAATTACTTGTATTGATTTTTATTTTTCTTAGGCAGAGGCGCTGATTGCAGGCAAACAGCTGGATAAGGAGTACCTTCCCATCGGTGGTCTGGGGGAGTTCAATAAAGCCTGTGCCCAACTGGCTTTTGGTGCTGAAAGTGAGGTGTTGAAGAGCGGCAGGGTGAGTTTAACCCTCTTATGACCATCATGGTAATCAGGCCGCCTTGATTTATTATGATTTTATGGCTGTAGAGTTGTCAAAAAAATGTTCAGTGAGTGAGTTCTTTTGGCCCTTTTTCCAAGATAATGTTCACTTTCAATATCTGGCAGTTATTCAACTGTTTAGGAACTACATTACTGGGTAAACCAGTGAATCCTTGTCTGTGATTCAACAGTCATTCCATGGAAGTACTGAGGGACTACTGTAATGACATGAATATGTATATATCCATACATCCACATTTTGCCACTTTATCCTCCACCTGGGGGTCGCTGTGCTAATCTCAGCTGACATAGAGTGAAAGGCGGGGTCACGCTGTGGACAGATCGTAGGTTCATAGTTATTTAATTTTCTAGATATCACAAACCGTCTAGGAGTTATGGTCATGAGAAGTACGCATGCCAAAATCCTGTCAGCGACGACAGGATGGTAATGGAAAGGTTAAAGGGATTTCAAGGAAAAATCGACAACTATCACTCTCAGTGCGCGACTTTTTATAATCACTTTTTAATTTGAGATCTTGTCTCTTAACAGAACATCACTGTGCAAACCATCTCTGGAACTGGATCTCTGCGCATTGGAGCCAACTTCTTGGTAAGGTCCTTTTCTGTAGGTCTGACTGCAGAATCCCGTTTTTTAAGGTCAGGTCTGTCTCACCACCACGTGCTTTTCTTGTCTCAGGCTCGGCTCCATGACGGTTCACGTGACGTGTACCTGCCTAAACCTAGCTGGGGAAACCACACGCCCATCTTCAGGGACGCCGGCATGCAACTCAAAGCGTACAGATACTACGACCCGTCCACCTGCGGCTTTGACTTTAAAGGAGCTCTGGAGGATATCTCTGTAAGATTATAATGAGGGAATCATACAGTGTCCTTGTTAAGTCTCGCTCCACCTAAATATACAACATGCTCTACGGAAGAAGCCGAGTTTGCTTATTTGACCTGTTTGCTTTCAGCCAGTGACGTAACCTCGTTTGGTGATATTAGATAAGATGAGCTTCTCCTTTTTATTATCCCCACAGTTGGGTGTCACAGCACCAAAGACCATATAGGAAAGGGAAATGAATAACAAATATGCATTTTCTGAATCTACAAAATAGACGGATTCTAAAAATCAAATAGAATAGTCAGTATCGACATTGTATGTGTATCGACATTGTATGTGTCGTGCTGAAGTTGTGATATGGCTTAAAATGATTTGCTTAACTGAAAGGTCCAGATGATAAGATTTAGTGAGAATGGGTGACATCTAATGGTGAGACTGCAGAGTGCAACAAATGGGAAGACTCCTCCCCTCACCCCTCCCTTTGTGAGGCATGTTGACAAACTACGGTGGCCTTCTGTTTTGTGCAGGCAAAGTTGTTAAACATCGCTTTCGTAGTAAACTCCCACTTTGACGTGTAAAGGCTTATTCTAAAGTTATGAAAACCAAATATATATAACCCTCCGAAAGGTTACACTCCGGACTCTGACTAAAACCTTCTTCTTTGTCACAGAAAATCCCAGAGAAGAGTGTGATCTTGTTGCACGCTTGCGCTCACAACCCCACTGGTGTGGATCCTCGGCCCGAGCAGTGGAAGGAGATCGCGGAACTTGTGAAGGTGAGTTAGCCTCATCTCAGGAAATGTCTCCGTCTGATCAGTCAGTCCATAATAGGCCCTATTAAGTGTGTGGCTTTTCCACTATACAGTTCCAGCACGACTACTCTTGTTTGGTATCATTTTCCATGACCACAGTACCTCCTCAGTCTTAATATCAATCAAAAGATGTTGAATCGTTCTAAAGTTACAATTGATAAGAACTATATATGTATCTGGCTGCTACTACTGGTAACACCACTAACCAGTTTATCTCTTTCCTGTGGTTCTCGCCACGCAGCAAAAGAATCTGCTTGTGTTCTTCGACATGGCGTATCAGGGCTTCGCCAGTGGAGACATCGACCGCGATGCCTGGGCCGTTCGCCACTTCATCGAGCAGGGTCACAACATCGTGCTGTCTCAGTCCTTTGCCAAGAACATGGGACTTTACGGTCAGTGAAAATCCACTGAATGTTATCAAAAATGTTTTAATCCAATGTCGGTTTGTAAATTGTTGCTGTTGTGCTGAAAATTCCGTTCAGCTGCCGAAACAATTGTTTTCATGTCAGTCAGGGTTTCTCTTGTAATAACCTTTGTTCCACTCATAATGGTTTTTGTTTTCTTTTAATTTAACCGGCACATAATATTTTCAAGACTTTTCTCGGTTGAAGAGCATCAGTTTGTGTGGTCGGTCCTTGATACCTGCCACTGGACATGGAATCAGCACTGAGATTTGACAAAAAAGCAAATTCGTTTTCACAACACTTCAAGTCATTATAGGTCAATCTGGCTGTGGGTTTTGTGGGTTTAATGCTTGTGTTGTGAATCTGCAGCAGCAGGAACTGAAACACTCAGTGAATACTGTAGACGGTCTGGTCTTATCTGTCTAAAAACCTTCATTGCATGAGTAAGAAACTGCTGCATCTGGGCTGAGATTTACCTACATGTATGGACTTTGCTCCACATTCAATGTAGACTTGATACATTTCAAAATAAGGTATTACGCTGTATGTGGCCTCTCTGTCGCCACCCAGCGGGCACAGGAAGCAACAGCACCTTCTATTCAGAAGTGTCTAGTTCATGGTCCCATGATGGTAATGAGTTTCGGGAGATGAACGTAGTTTCACAGACTTTGCGCTTGTGTTTTTCTCACAGGTGAACGTGTGGGAGGCTTCACTGTGGTGTGTAACGATGCAGAGGAGGCCAAGAGAGTAGAGTCTCAGCTGAAGATCCTCATCAGACCCATTTATTCCAACCCGCCAATGAACGGTGCCAGAATCGCAGCGACCATTCTCAACACGCCAGACCTGCGTTCACTGTGGTAAGTGCTTATAGAACTGTTCGCATCTTAAGTCCAGTCCCTCCAGGAGTTTGAGATGTTGTGCTGATTCAACCAGTTACCTCAACTGTTGCTCAACCTTGGATCTTTGCCGAATCACAGGCCACTTTTCTACAACTTTGACCAAATCACTGTCACCGTTAAGCAGTTCACAGAAAACTACAGAGGCCGCTTCATCGTGGATCGCAGGACTTGATAATGCTTTTTACACCGTGATATGTTCTTGAGGGAGGAAGAAAGTGTGGCTAGGCTAGTTGTTAGAAGTAGTTGTAGAAGTGGTAGAAGTATTGCACATGATGTATTGTACCAAGTATTTTGTTATTAACCAAAGGATGGATAGTGAGACTGGTTAAGGTACAGGTTCCAGTACTAACACTGCTGTTGTTGACCTCAGGCTGGAGGAGGTTCATGGTATGGCTAACCGCATCATCAAGATGAGAGAACAGCTGACGGCCGGATTGAAAAGTCATGGCTCCTCCCACAACTGGCAGCACGTCATCGACCAGATCGGGATGTTCTGCTTCACTGGCCTTAAACCTGAACAGGTACTGAAACTCGACACATCTCAGCTTTTAACTGGCTGAGGAAAAACGCTTTGTGTGATTTAGATATGGTCACAGAAACCACATTTGGTGGCGGGTTGAGGACACGTGTCCACTTTGTCCCTCCGCCGTTGACGTGAGATTCCATGCAGAACAATGAGGGAGTAAAGTTAAGCAAGAGAGAGAAAATGACGACGTGATGAAGCATATTAGTACCATGTCTTAACTGGGTCTTTGACAACTAATTATAAAGTACTGACGTGTGTGTGTTGTCACAGGTGGAGCGTTTGACAAAGGAGTTCTCCGTGTACATGACTAAGGACGGTAGAATCTCCATGGCAGGCGTGACATCTGGAAACGTAGGCCACCTGGCCGAGGGGATCCACGCTGTGACCAAGTAGAGTGGAGTCTGACAATCACAGCAGAAGTGTGAGCGAGGAGCTTCCGTGTCTCACTGATGATTCTCCGTTTGCTTCATTCCACCTTTAGAGAACGAGCTTGACCTTAAGTCTCGACATTTTCATGATTGGATTTCATTGTGAGTTCAACTTTGTCCCAGTGCAAGATCTGTTCTGGTTTTAAACATTTCAATTAACAAGCTTCCCTCTGCGTTTATAAAAGACACGGTTTCTCCAACATGAGTTGATGTCTGGCATTTTTATGTTTATCATCTGTGGGCTGTGCATTAGTGTCCTCCTGAAATGTATGTGCTGTGTGTTACCACCAGGGGGCGTGCTGGACTGTGCATTAGTTTTACATGCAGAGATATCTCCTTTCTTTAATTTAATGGTTGTTGTGTTGTAGCACTTTAAAAGCACTATTTGAGTTTCTTTTGCACTCTTATTCTCTACTCGGATTTCACTGTATTAACATGTATTTGTTAATCAATTCACTATCAGGATAATCTGTGGTTGTTCATCAGAGCTAATCAATCATCTGCTAATTTACTCTGCTCTTTATCTCTGTTTGGCAATTGCTCATAAGTATGGTTACATTTTGTTTTTTCCCACAAAATCTGCAGGTCAGTAGTCAGTCAGTTGGTCAAACCCTTGTAACTAACGGCTCACAAGCCAAAACTGTTAACTTTAGTCATCAAAGTCAATGAATTGATACTACTATCAAGTATTTTTATATTCCCGCTGTTGCCCCATTAGTGTGCACTCACACCTCACTGACTCAGACACGTGTCGTTGTCTCTGACCGTGACGACACACACAGGTGGTGTCCAGGAACAAGTTGTCTCCTCATGCGTCTGAAACTCGTGTCTTTCTGCTTCGGTCGCTTTGCGTTCTGTCAAGAAGTAATCATGGATCGCTGGTCATGAACCTCACTGAACAAACAATAAATAAATTATTATAGAGTATGGATCCGTTTTCAGTTGTGTTTTCTTTCATTTCACCCAACATCCCTCAAGCATACACACAAAGGCATGCATACAGTGCAACCCTATGCAGAGTGACTTTCTCACATTTTTAAGCAACATAAGTTAAAAAAAAAAAAAAAAAAAGGTAAAGCACTGGATAGTTATAAATAGTTTTTGTACAATTGTTAATCTTGTTAAATGGGTAGTGTGGAGTCCTTGGTGGAGCACTCTGAGTGCATTCTCCTGTTCTGATTGATGGTCAATTTTAAACAACAATGAGATAATTGACGATGAATCACTGATAAGAGGTGTTTGCCAGACGATACGTTATTCCCTACCCTCATTCAAATCAGAGACCGGACTTCTGGACCTGCACCGTGGCTACTTTAACTCACCAAGTATCCATAAGGACATAGAACTGTGGATTGTCCGGCTTCGGAATGTTGTATCTCCTCACATTCCCGATTGATGCTGCAATGTACACAGTATGACATAGTGATGGGGTTTTAAAGGATCTGTTGGTAATTCAACCTTGACGCACATGATATAACAGACAATATATAAAGGGAATGTGGTTGTTCTAAGGCATAGTCGGCACTGATTTTTGCACCTTTGGTGAAAACGTGATTGGAAAAAACACATTTTTGCCACAAAATGTTTACTTAATAAAACCTCTGGCAGGTAACGTCTTAAATGTCTTGATAACGAACCTGCTACTCTATCTTCCATTACACAAACTAAACAAAAGTGTCAGCCAGAGACCAGAAAATGCTGTGTCCCAAGTTAAAAATGCAGATTTTCTCTATGGACTTTGGTGTGGTGAGTTTGCGGTCTACAGACTTCAATTTCCTATTGTAAAAAAAAAAGCTGTTTAATGGTGAGATAAAGCAGCAAACATACATTTAGAATATGGCCCTGGCTTTAGCAGATGCAGATTTTATTAGTTGGGCCCATGGTTGGGCCCTTAGTTGAGTGGCTTAAAATCAGCTTTTCCTTAGCTAGCCATGTTTTCTGTGTATTGTTAGCTCAAACTTGTCACAGAAAACATGGTTTTAGCGCTCAAGAGTACTTCTAACATTCAATTACCTATTTAAATATGTGATTTTTAATACCGTGACACTATTTTGAGACAACACTTTGTTATTTCTTCAAGTTTCCTTGAAGAAACTACAATACCCACAACTCCACACAAACAGGAAATAGAACGCTCAGTCGGCATTTTTTCTCTTCTTCTGTTTTTTGCAGTCATGTGACGGAAGTGTCACGTGCCACTCGGTCGGCTCCGCTTTCAACGAGAGACACGAACGCAGAGAGCGCTCGGTCATTCTCTGTGCGGGTGATAAACAACAAAGGTAACAGTCAACATTTTGTTCCTTTAAATGCCAAAACGCGTCAATTAACAGCCACGACACTATGAAGAATGTATTTACACACGCGTGACACGCGTTTGTTTACGTGTTTCATGCTCAGAAATGTCTAACGTTTGCTAACTAGCTGCTGTAAGGACGCAGAGCAAGTTGTTATTGTTAGATTAAGAGGGAAAGAAAGGTGGATAATGTAGATATGTATAGTGTCGTGGCGTTGTTGGTTTTTATTTTAAAGAACTGTGTTGTTTACCTGGTGGTGTATGTGGGCTGAGCTCAGCCTTAACCCGGTCTGTGATTTGCTGAGTCTCCACAGTCTCGTACAAGCTGCGTTTTTACACTGAAATACGTCACCTATTCATTATCACCTGTGTTTCCACTACTTTTCTTTTTATGGGACCCACCTTTTAAAAGACCCAGTTCACGGCATAAATGATGACAAGAGCAAACTTGTGCTTACTGTAGTGTTTTTCTGACTGCTAGGTAAACAGATTTGAGCAATGACTAATGTCAGTCTCATATAAAGTACCTATAAGGGATACTTGAGTAAAAGTATCTTACCAGAGAATGGTCCAAGATGTCAGATTGTAGTCGGACTAATACAATAACTAAAATCGAGCTAATACTTAGTGAGACTAACGTACCTGGATAATGCGATTCAAAATCCAATTACTCCTGCGTGACGTATAAACTGCAGTATTGTCCATGATCCATCTAGTTTCTGTCACGATTAGCGTGTACGCCAGGTTACGAAACATACAGAACCACGGCACCATCCATCTCACTGTAAACGTTTTCTGTGACGTAAAGGTCAACAGGAAACTGGTTCAATACGCACTAGCTTCTATAAGCTAGTGCGTATTGAACCAGAGATATAGTCAGACATACACAGCCAATAAATCAATTTTCTTCTCCGCATGTACTTGGACTTGGCAACTTGTCTGATTGCCTTAGCACGACTATGTAAATGAGTGGTTCCCAAAGACTGGGTCGGGACCCATTATTGGGTCATGATAGATTTTTTTGTTTGTTTTTGAGTCCCCAAACAAAACAAAAAAAATCCATTTACCAAACGTCTCCTGTAAATGATTCATTTACCAGTTCTAAACATATAAGAAGTGGGTCCCCATACAGCAAGATTCAGGACCAGAAGATGCCAAAGTCCACAGAGAAAATCAGTGATTTTACACCACAGCACACAGTAGTTTTGATCCACTGCTGCCTCCGTGAGAAAGGTCAAATGAGATATTTTGTGACTTCGGGCTATGAAAACCTGCATTTGGATGTAACCCGTCGACCCAAACTGACAAAACGAGGTAGGAGCAGAGCAGCAGCTCCTGTGTCCCCATGAGCTAAAAATGCAGATTTTTTCTCTGGACTGTGGTGCGGGAGAGTGAGCCATTTGTAAAATGTGATTTAAATAGGACTATTGTTACCCATGTAAAACATACTGTCTGTCTGATGACCTCAGTCTGACCAATTACACCAAACAGTGTGTTGCCTGCCCCAGCTTTAAGGGTACAGTGTGTAAAATGTAGCAGCATTCATTGGTGAAGTTTCATGTTGCATGTTGAGCAGAGGCGATTCTAGAGTCTGTAGGGGCCCTAAGCAAAAATTCCCAGGGGGCCCTTCCAAGCAGTGTTCATCACCAGTATGTTACAAATAATCTGACACCAACAAAAAATGTGTGTGTAAACATTTTTTTTTTTCTAAATGAATCAAATAACATGGAAAATCTTAATTTTCCAACTTGCAGAACGATAACTTCACACAGGTTAACGTGAGGTGGGGCCCCTTTAGGGAGGTTTCCTACTGAGATGTTATTGCAAATCGGCCATTGTTTTTAAGGGGGACGGGGAGGCGGCTAAAATCAGCCCTCAGGCTCCGAGTGTCAGGGGCCCCCTATTGGCTCGGGGCCCCAAGCAGTTGCCTGCCTTGCCTGTTCACAAGCTGCGCCTCTGATGTTGAGTATTTCTCACCTTGCGCTTCCCATAGAAGTGTATTGGAGAAACTATGCAGCCTGTATTTAGCATCAACTCTAAAGATGTGTAATTTGTCCAGTATGGGCTGTTGTGAAAAACATGGCAAAAAAGAAAAGTATAATTACTTTATCTTTAGTTTCTGTCGAATGCAAATAATTTAATCTAAGCTTAACAATTTCTTTACAAACGTTTACAGAGCATGTTGTTCAGTTGTTGTTTTCTGGTTTAATTTCTTTTCAGATGGCTCCACCTTCACTCTGACTCTGGTCAAAGCTCCTTAAATCACTGGATGTATGAGCTCGGCTCCACCTTAAGAGTTTTCGCGTCCCTTCACTCAACTTTACTTCCCCCTTGGATTCAGACTGTCGGAGACCAATTTCCTTTAAAGGCGCCGCGCCACCGGGCCAAGTTGCAGCTGGTGGATTCATGGCGATTAACGCTGACGCGGAGGACTGGGGCGGAGTCGGGAGCACTGACTCCGGCGAAAGGGCGTGGCTGTTGCAGAGCCCCAGCGTGGATTCCGTGGATCACCTGGTCGCGGAGAGGAGGCAGAGCAGCAGCGGTGTGTCGTCCTTAGGGGCAGTCTTTATTGTCGTGAATGCCGCGCTGGGAGCCGGTCTGCTTAATTTCCCCGCAGCCTTCAACATGGCCGGCGGAGTTACTGCGGGAGTGACGCTTCAAATGGTGAGGACGATGTTCTGATTTAAACAGAAGTCGTTAAAGCTACAGTCTGTAATTTGGTCCAAACACTATTTAACAACTATTTTGAGAAACAGATGAATCGGTTTGAAGCTTTTTTCATGATTAAAACAAGATTTCCGATTGTTTCAGCTTCTTAAATGTTTATATGTTCTGGTTTCTTTGTTCCATACAACAGAGAAATCATCAACATTTTTGACCTTTTATAGACCAAATGAATTACTGATTATGCAAAGAGAAAGAATCATCAGTTAGATGTGTCTACTCTGCTCACAGACTCTATAATGTAGAACAATAGTAATACTTCCTTCCTTTTTTCCCAGTTTATGCTGATCTTCATCATTACTGGACTGGTGATTCTTGGCTACTGCTCGCAGGTTTGTTTGTTTCGACACATTCTCACTTCCTGAAAAGTCTCTTTTCTTCTTCACGTCAGTGTTTTCTTCCTGTATTAGTGGTGGAATATTTATTTATTTTTCTCATGTAAGAGCTTTTCCCTAGTTCTGTGGCTTTTATTCCTGATCCTGAGTGGTTCAACACTCACAGACGTCTTCTTGAGTGCTTCAGACTCGTGCCACTTATGAAAAGTATGTTGTGATATTATTGTGTTGTTGTTAAATTATTTTCCAGCCTTGGTGTGAAACTGTTTGTTAAAAATCATGTTTCCAACTAATACGGTGATGGACAGTCGTGAAATGTCTTCTTCTGCAAATGTGTGAGGGCCGAGGCTCCTGGCACAAAGTGCGAGGAACCTGTTGTTATTCTTCAGATATATTATTATATCCGTGGCTTTCCGGTCATTTTGAGGGGGTTAACGTTCATTAAAAACTCTTGTAATTTGGCACGGAGGCCGGGTTGGCGAAAACAGAGTTTGTTCATAGCCCCAGGGCTCTATAGCGCCCACAGATTCCAAATCAAATCAACAGGGTATCCCCGTGGTCTCAAAAAGTCTTAAATCCAATAATTAGAATTTAAGGCCTTAAAATGTCTTAAATTCTCCTAAAATCTCATAAAAGTAAATGCAGTTTTGAAAGGTCTTAAAAATCTATTAACGTGACTTTTATTTAAAACAGGCATAAACTTCAGTCTCGCTTTGAAATGTTTCTATTTTTGAGGATGCGATAACATAACTACAACACGGGACTAAAGTAGGCCACCTGGGCTGCCCGGTGAGAATTTATCGAGCATCAGCTTAGCATAGCAGCGGAGAAAACTTAATGAAAGCCCACAGCTAAGCTGAATTGCAAGTTCAACGATTTGTGGCTTTTTTGCCAGTATGGATTTGAAATCGGTCTTAAATTGTATTCATTATGGGCTTAAAAAAGTCTTAAGAAGTCTTAAATTTGACCTGCGGAGAACCTGAATCAAGGAATTGGAATCAGAACCGGAATTGTTCAAATGCCCTCGACGCCCAACCCTAAAAACAGCTCATCAAGACAGAAAAGTTCTATATAAATACAGACCATAATACCAACTCTAGAGGAGTAAAAGTACACAATTTAATTTTTTATTTTTAAAAAGTACCAGGTACCAGGTACCAGGTACCAGGAAAAGAAAAAAAAACCCTGTTAGCCTAAGTCAGGAGTGTTCACTTTAGTGTTTACGAAAAACATGCCTGGTGTTTTTCTTAAAACGTGTCCTCTGGCTTCAAATTACTACAATTCATTTAGATAAATGACTTCAGATTAGTCCGGTTTAGCAGGTTAGCGTTTCAAAGGACCTTCAGTGGCGTTCACTTCACTTCTTCTCACGACTGAATCATCACCGTGTTCTTCGATGTGTGTGCGGTTTTCCCTCAGGTGAGTAACGAAAGCACGTATCAGGAGGTCGTCCGGGCCGCGTGTGGCAGAGTCACGGGAGTTTTATGCGAAGTGGCCATCGCCATCTACACCTTCGGCACGTGCATCGCTTTCTTCATCGTGATTGGAGACCAACTGGATCGCTGTGAGTGCATTCACACGCGGCGCAATAAATCTGCTACCGCACACATTTTTCATTTATTTATTACACATTATTATTATTATTATTATATACACAAAGCAGATGTTACCGGTAAAATAAACCTGAATGGAAACACCACATATGTGAACGTTGTATGCTAGAGGGAGGTTGTGAAGTTGCAGCATTATAAAAGTGTTATAAAAGGTAAGTGCAAATAAGATAATTATGGAATTAGATTTTTGTGAATATTTTCAAACACTTTTTTAAATATCGATTTAATCATTCAAAAATATTGTAATTTATTGTTTGAAAATGCACTTGTTCTGGCAGTGTGTTTTTTTTGTGTGGGCGGGCCTTAGGAAGCTTCCTGCTGATTGGCCACTGAGTTTTGGTCTGACGGCTTAATAAACTGGAAGAGTTGCTGTCTGTCTGGAACTCCTTCCCTAAGTTTTCCCTATCAACATCCAAAAAAATAATTGTAAATATCTAACTTTTGTCAGATTATAAAAATTAGTTGTGCAATGGATAAAAACTAATCCAGAAACCTAGACCAAAAGCGCTACACAAACCGCTGCACCAGTTCTGTTTATCCACTTTTTATGTTGATGACCCATCTTTCTGTTGCAGTGATAGCAGTTGTGGCGCCCACCAGCAGCATCTGGTACACTGACCGCAAGTTTACCATCGCCGTTACCGCAGTCCTGGTCATTCTTCCTCTGTCCATCCCCAAAGAGATTGGCTTTCAGAAATATGCCAGGTACACATTTGTCCTTTTGACTCACTCATCTTACTTTTCACTCGTCCTTGAAATTAACCTTTTGTTTATTTATGTACTTATAGATATGATGGGTAAGATGAGTTAAGCTAATCCTTTATTAGTCCCACAATGGGAGAAAGATTTTACTTAAGATAATAAAACTATGACTGCACGCAGTCATGATAGGGCCCTTGCGTTCCCATGCAAGTCGGGGAGAGATGATTTCTGGTCCCTGACCTCACTGAATCTGCAAAACCTTTCGACCATTTTTCGCCTTTGATGTGTCTAACTGATTTGCATAGGGTGCAAATCGCCAAAATTAAAAATGGCTGACTTCCTGTTGAGTTGAGACCATGGTTACGGTCACCGGTTTTGTTCGTCTTGGTCTATAACATCTTCCCACCAAGTTTCGGGAAATTCGGTGGAACTCAATGTATGCCGAAGTCATAGGGCACTTCCTGTTTTGTGACGAATGGTCGAAATTCGCCGAAACACAGAGGGTTGCCTTGATCACAGCGCTTTGAATCCGCAAAAACTTTCGATAACTTTTCACCTCTGATGTGTTAGTACAAATGTTGGTACAAGAAATGCGCTTGGGCGAGTTTGCTCATTTGTGTAGGGTGCAAATCGCCAAAATGGATGGCAGAATTCAAAATGGCCGACTTCCTGTTGAGTTGAGGCCATGGTTACGTTCAACTTTTCTGTTCGCCTTGGTCTATAACATCTTCCCACCAAGTTTTGAGAAATTAAGTGGAACTCAATTTTGCCTCTATTTTCACTTTAGGGGGCAGACCTGACCTCCATGCAAAGTTTCAAGAGTTTTTATGCACGTGTGTTCATAGATAGAAAGGTGAATTTGAATCAGCGACTGTAGTTTTGGGTTTAAATCAGTATTTCACATGGTCCCACCATGTCTTAACTTGATGAACTATTGTCCTTCATCGCAGTGCGTTGAGTGTGATGGGAACCTGGTACGTTACCATAGTGATCATCGTGAAGTACATCTGGCCTGATAAAGAGGTGACTCCAAGCCAAGTCCCCACCAGGTGAGGCACACACACACACACACACACACACACACACACACACACACACACACACCCCCACACACACACACACCCCCCCCCAAACACACACACACACACACAGATGTCGGATGGATGATTTTCATTGTCACAATAATCATTTTTAAATAGCAGTGTAACCAAATCTAGGCCACACATGAGTGGGAAAAAATGAAAAAGAATCTGCCTTTCTTTCACATCTGGAGTCAAATGACATAATATGAGATGAGTGCATGAATCCATCTGTCACAGCTGGGATTCAACACTGGACTCTGGTTTTAAAGCGCAACTTCGAGCATCTTCATTGTCTTTGTTTATGTTTCTAACCCCTGAATGTCTGTTTCAGTTCTGCGTCCTGGACAGCGGTTTTCAACGCGATGCCGACCATATGCTTTGGGTTCCAGGTGCTTTCCTCGATTTTTTTGTCCATAAATCAAATCATAAAAATAAGCATGCTCTATGATGGCAACTAGGATAATGGTTTATGAATGAATTGTGTCTTTTTGTCTGCAGTGTCACGTCAGCTGTGTCCCGGTGTTCAACAGCATGAGGAGGAAGGAGCTCAAACCCTGGGGACTCGTGGTCACACTCAGCATGATCATCTGCCTCTTCGTTTACACGGGAACAGGTCCTGTCAATGTGTGTGTGTGTGTGTGTGTGTGTGCGTGCGTTTTAGTACCTTTTCTGGCATAAACACTGCAGTTTTAGTCAGATTGATACAATCATTTGGTTTTCTTGATGTCATTTAAACGCAGTTGTCCGACTAAAATCGAGCTAGTTTGTGCTAAGTATCGTGCAGTGGTGCGTCAGGTTTCTGTGCGATTGTGATTATAGCCACCAGTATTTGAAACGCCTGATGTTTTGTGTTTGATCAGGCGTCTGCGGTTACCTGACATTTGGCTCCAGTGTCAGTCAGGATGTGCTGATGTCGTATCCTCCTGACGACATCGCCGTGGCCATCGCGAGGGCGTTTATCGTCGTCTGTGTGATCACGTCCTACCCCATTTTACACTTCTGTGGCAGGTAAGAATGTTACGTTGTCTAATGTCCTCTGCTCTTTTTATTTAACTAGAGAAAGAACATTTCTTTAAAACCTGTGAACCTGAGTTCAGCAAGGCAAAAACTCAATCAAAGTTTTATAATAGTAGATAAAAGCAGGAACTGCGCTCTTCTCGCACCATGATACAGCGTTTTTTATTTAACTGCTCTTCGCTGCCCCCTGGTGCGACTGCATGTCTTTGCAGGACGGTTATAGAAGGACTGTGGCTCCGACTCCATGGCGAGCAGGTGGAGGTGTGTGTGCGCCGTGAGCAGAGGAGGCGGATCCTGCAGACCCTGGTGTGGTTTTTCCTCACCCTCGTCCTCGCCCTCTTCATCCCAGACATCGGCCGTGTGATTTCTCTGATCGGAGGACTCGCAGCCTGTTTTATCTTCATCTTCCCGGGTAAAAACTAGCCCTCCTCGCCGCGTTCGAAGCTTCAAACTGTCGTCACATTTGAATGTCGCACTGCTGCATTTTTGTACCTGACACCTCTCGAACTCAACAGGTTTGTGTTTGATGCAAGCGAAGCTTTCAGAGACGGACGACAGATCTACCAGGTGAGACACTTCCCTGCGTCCCTGCGTTTCTGTAATAAAAAATATTTCTACTTTTATAATCAAGCCAAATTTGAAAATCCTCTCGTGTGGAGCAGGATTCACTGTCTTTGATTCATTGCTCTGCTGCGGTGATCGTTTCTTTGCTTTTGCTGCTTGTAAACTTTGATATTGCACGTTTAACCACAGACTCTCACACGTTTGGTTCTCTGTGTTTGTCTTTCACAGCTGGCACGGTCTGGTGATCTTTGGTGCTGCCATGGTTACGATTGGAGCTTTCATCTTTGGCCTCACCACGACCAACTCCATCTATCAGGATGTCATAAGCTAAGATGAGCGTTTGTCATCTCCGCTCTCTGCTGCTATCACGGACTTCTGGATAACAGAGAACCTTCTCACGACACTCGCATTTAAGATAAGGAAAATCAAAGACGAGCTCACGGCATGGGTACATCACAGCCATCCTGCTCCGTACAGGAAGTGGATGAATCCAATGCCGAGTGACTCCGGACACTTTTTTCTTTTTTTTAATGATTTAATTGGGGTTTAAAATTTGCACATTTTATGCTTTTATGATGGTTTTAACTCCACAACTTCTGGACCTGCAATTCAAACATTCCTGTTTACAAAACATGAGGAAAATCCTTAAACTTTAACTCTCTGCTTATATTTGACTCATTTAGTCAGTTTTCTCACACCAGGTGAAAAATGTTAATTGAAGTTTCTTAAATGGCAAAATTGTTAAGTCTTTAATATCTAAAGACATTAAATTTATTGTCGTGGGGGACCAAAAAAAAATCAAAACTTTTGGCATTTGAGACTGACAGTTAATTTAATAATCAGTTACTAAATGATTAATTATTGCATGTCGAGTTTGGAATCAAAGGTTTTATGCAACATGGACATGACATTTCCTCAATTTGCTTGATAAGTTGGGAATGCTGACTTTGCTTTTTCTTTCTTTTGAATGTCATGACGTTGAATGTGAACAGTGAGTTTCTTGCAGGGTTTTTATGAGGCAAAGAGTATGGCAGGAGGATTAGGGCCACATATGAACATTTTGATTAAATAAAATATGCCAGAATTCCAAATTAAATCATAGAAATCTGCCCTTTCCCCCCCTGGAATTCTGGCTTAAAAAGGAAAATCTTCATGTGGCACTAATCCTCTTCCGTACAAGAGGAAACCACATTTTAGTCCGATATTAGTTAGTACTGGAGCTGGTTAACGTGATTCCAGCTCATGAATGATGTTTGAGCCAAAGTGTTTTGTTTTTTAAATTTATTTATTGTTAATATTTTACATGGACAATGTACAATTGTAGTTACTGTAGCTTGTAGCTAATTTTGCATTTGTCGTCCCTTGAGCAGGTAAAAAAATATCATAGCAATTTCATCAAGAACATAGGTCATAATTATGTTAGACGCTTTTACACGACAATACATAACCAAAACTCGTGCAGGTCGAGTGAGAACTCTAACTGACAGCAATATCAGCTGTAGAGAAATACTTAGTGTGATCCAAATTTAAAACAGTTGTTTTTTATTATTGTTTTATCAATATTTTAGGGAACAAATGGAATGAAACAAGTCATTTTACTTTAGTAAATAAAGGGACAAAAAAGGGAATTTTAAGACGCAGAGAAAGAAACCAGAGTTAAAACTATAGAGCATCTCTATATTGTATTAAATATTTCTTGCATGTTTTGGTATCAAATTAGTTTGCACAATTTGGTGTCGAATTCTTTTTACCTCAGCTGAAAATGTTCTGTGTGTGTGAGTAACTCATAAAGTAAAAGGATATTATTGATGAATTTGGAGTTACGTTATTTCTGGAGATGTAAGTCATCGCCACAGGATGAAATGATTACATTTTCCATACCAGAAACCTGATTTGTTCTATGAATGCTTGAAAGTGCAGCTACTTCCTGGTACCGCTAATGCTTTACGACAGGTGTGGTAGGAAGGAAACCCCAACTGTTATGTATTAAATCAGGATTTTAGTTGCTTGGTTTTAAAAAGTCCAACTGTGACTATTTTTTAAGATATTTTAAAAAAGATTCAAAACTAATCTTTCTACTCATATGACCACCTAATTTGTGGTGTATCTTGTTACCTCTAGGTGGCAGCAGCTGTAAGCAATTAGTATGTGCACTAATTTGAATGCATCTCGTTGGCTGCTCCCGTTAGCGGCACATGTTGTAGATCCGTGGCTGTAACTGCTGCTACCTGATGCGAGTTTCCAAAATTCTAGGTCGTCATGTAACACAGTGGCGTACTGGATGTTAGCGGAGTTGGATGTCCTGCTGATAGCAGCAGTTAGTACTTCGTAGATCCCGCAAAAGTGATCAAATTTACCAGGGTCTTTGAATGCATCTCGCTAGCTCAACATGCTGTATCCGAGGCTGTAACGACCATGAAGTAAGCTTCCAAAATTCCTAGATGTCATGGATGTAGCATACTGGATGTATGTGGAGTTGCACAAGTCATGAAATTTACCACGGTCTTTGAATGCATCTCTTTAGCTCATTATACTATGAACCCTGCTTTACTTGTACTAGTGCTCATGCTCTGCTGGAGTTAAGGATATTCAACGAATAATATCATTGAATATTTACGTTATTGTTAGCAATGCCCTTCCCTAACATTTAAGAAGAACTACTAAACAATCCCTTAAACGGTCGTAAATTGTTTCTACAGGAAGTAGCTTCACCGATTTGTAGCGGGTATGGATCAGTTAACATCAATCTAGACACAAATCCAGGTCCAGGAACTTTTAAAATGGTTGTCAGCAAAAACGTGGGAAAAGTGTATTGACATTGTGGGGAAACATGATTTGTCAATATTTACCGTTCACCCCGTTTTTGTTGGTCCCATTTAATCGTTGTTTCACAGAAATCATGTTTAGGTTTTTGACGACCAACCAATGACGAGATGTGAAGGCATGTGAACAAATTCTGACAATCCATCCATGTGATCAAAAATAGCATTTAATAATAATAAAAAAAGCCAAGTGAAATTACAGTTTTCAGAAGCGACTCTTTTACTAAAGCCGTGTTTCCACCGAGGTTTGATGTCGTCGTACCAGTAGGACATCACACAGCCACACCTCGTTTACCAAGTAAAGCTACCATGAGTTGAAGACCCAAGCCTGACCCAGGGCTGTACCATCCCGAACTGAACCGTGCCACGATGGAAACATGGCCATAATACATGTCACATTTCTACCAATATCCCTTGTATTGACAATCCAAAACAACTAGTAAGTCAACTGCTCCGTTTGAAGCCTGCGAAAGTGACCGCTTTGCTTAGTTAATGCTATTAAGAGACGGATGTAAACTTAGTTACCCGTTTTCCCACAAAGAGAAGCACTGATTTCATCGGCCATACCAAAAAGCAGTTGGACAAGAGCCTAAGAAAAAAAAGACAGTTTAATTAAATGTTACTTCGTAAATGTGTGCGTTTGATTGTGATTTAAAGGGCTGAAAAGTAGGAATGGCTTGATATCAATAAGTATCTTACCGATATCAGTCTTATCGACTCATCCCTAGTACTTTAAAATGGTTAGCTTTACCTGCCACAAAATAACAGCGGGAAAAACGTGTAACTGCCCTAGAATTTCACACAATCTCAGTGCGTCGTCAGTTTTCTTTATTTGTTCAGTTAGATTTGATCCTCGACAACAAAGGGACAGAATTCACAGCGTTTTAAAAAGCAACCACTCAAATATCTAGCGTGATTCAGTGCGAAGTTAACAGGAAAAATAACAGGAGTTCAAAAATTGTATAGACGGCAGCAACATTGATCATGAGAATAAGTGCATTTACGTAAATTTTCCCTCTTCACAGATCCTCCCTGAGAAAAACATATACACACACACACACACAAATCAAGGGCCTTGTTTTCAGAGAGTAAATTAAAACTCTTGATGAGTCCTGACGCAGGACCAGATTTCTTAAACTCTGCCTCACTTGTCAACATTCTCAGTCAGGATTCATCAAGTCAGAGTTGGTTAAACCCGCTCTCTGAAAACAGGCCGCAGGTTTACAGGCAGACAGGAGACGAATCCGTGCGTCTTCTGTGGCTCAGTAGGATGTATTTGTTATGAAGGACTGGAACATGTGGAAAGCTGGACCTGGAGCCCACTGAGGAACCATGTGACCAGCGCCCTGAAACACACAACAGTGGGGATTTCACATCAACGGCATCATGTGACCTAAAACCAGGACAGACGTTAACTAAAACTACACACACACACACACGTTACCTTGACTGTGAGGAAGGTTATGTTTCCAAACCGTTGGTAGAAACCAGCGATCTGGTCGTCATGAATCCACTTCTGATACTCCGTGGTCGTCTAAGAGCAGTAGTGACAAAGGTTAGGAAGTGAAGTGGATCTGGTTTAGTTTTGAGCATTAAACATTAGCAGGTTCATCCAGTCTTAAAAACCTTGGATGTACCTGCGAGTTTCCCTCGGCTTCCTACCCCTATTCATCTTTAGGAGTTCAAAGTTCCTACCTTCAGGCCAAGGTCTTCGACAAACCACTGGTCTCCCAGGAAGTTGCAGGCCATGTCAGTGTCTCCGTTATAGACGAGCGCCCTCACACCCAGAGAGAGCAGCTTCAGATAAAACTCCTTCATGGAGAGGTACTGGGTGTTGTAACGCTCTCCCACATCGTCACTGCAATGAAGAATTCATCCTAGTGATCACACACACGTCACAGAGGTTTTCCTCCACCCTCAACTTGCAGTAGTTAGTGCAGAACTAACAGACTGAAAGCATACTGGTCACTTACTGGCCACAGGATCAAAAAACAGCTGTCAGTCAAGTGTTAAGGCTGGGGTGGGGTGGGGTGGGGTGGGGTGGGGGGATATGTAGAAAGAACCCAATAGGCTTCAATTGTTAGCCGTCAAAATCCTTGTATTTACGGACAAATTGCATTATTTGACTACAATATTCTGCTGGTTGATATCAGGGCTTTGTTTGCGTGAGCAGCTGATTTAACGGTTAGCTTGTGACTTAATTTGACAAAATAACATTTTTGTTTTGTAAAGAATTGCATGCGACGTGTGTGCAGACTTTATTTTGTTTGAGTAAATGTGTTCTGGGAAATCTGGGCAACGTTTCGCTGAAGCGCTTTTCAGCAATGCTAAAGCGCTTTGAGCAACGCTAAAGTGTTTTTGAGAAATGCTAACGCTACACTGTAGCACTTTTGGGCAACGCTAAAGTGTTTTTGAGAAATGCTCCCACTGCACTGTGGCGCTTTTGAGCAACGCTAAAGTGTTTTTGAGAAATGCTAACGTTAAGCTGTAGCGCTTTTGGGCAACGCTAAAGTGTTTTTGAAAAATGCTAACGTTAAGCTGTAGCGCCTTTGGGCAACGCTTAAGTGTTTTTGAGAAATGCTTGAGCTGCACTGTGGCGCTTTTGAGCAATGCTAAAGTGTTTTTAAGAAATGCTAACATTAAGCTGTAGCGCTTTTGGGCACCGCTAAAGTGTTTTTGAGAAATGCTAACGTTAAGCTGTAGCGCTTTTGAGCAACACTAAAGCGTTTTTGAGAAATGCCAACGCTACACTGTAGCGCTTTTGGGCAATGCTTGAGTGTTTTTGAGAAATGCTAACGTTAAGCTGTAGCGCTTTTGAGCAACACTAAAGCGTTTTTGAGAAATGCCAACGCTGCACTGTGGGGCTTTTGAGCAACGCTAAACTGTTTCTGAGAAATGTTAATGTTTAGCTGTCGTGCTTTTGGGCAACGCTAAAGTGTTTTTGAGAAATGCTCACGCTGAACTGTGGCGCTTTTGAGCAACGCTAAAGTGTTATTGAGAAGCACTAACACTGTTCTGTCGCATTTTTAGGCAACGCTAAAGTGTTTTTGAGAAACGCTGAAGCACTTTTGGGGAATGTGGTATTTTGGTAAATATTGGTTTCTGAAAATTTGTGCCATAAAAATTTATTTTGGATTGTTCACTCATTCACGATGCAGGAATTATTCAATATTACACCAGCTGCCAGTGAGTTTTAACTGTTCATTGTGTAACAAATTCATTATTTTGAGTCAAATTTAAGTGCTTCACATTGGATTTATACTAGGGCTGAATTCAATTCAGAACAAAAGAAAGGGAAACCTTTAAAGATGAAGCATGACGATCGTCGATTATTGTAAATCATTATTTTTTCTACTAGGATACCTGCAGATGTCCCATGGAGGCAGCGTGTCTGGGATGTGTAGAGCTTTCCTCACGTCGCCTCGGTTCAGCCAGTTCTTCTGTGCTGTGCTGTTGATGCAGGGAGGAACTTCACCCACGGACTTGAATCTAGTTAGTCGGTCTGGAACCTTTAACATTTAAAAAAAAAAAATTGTTAAACAGACAAAAGACGACAACAACAACAACAACAACAAAAAAACAGGATAAAAGCTGACTTTGCGGATGTGTCCAAGTTCCCTGTAGTTCTTAAACAGATGACTCATGGTTCTGTCGTAGCCTCCACGCTCACAGTCCAGGTAGAGAGCGTACACGTTCAGCCCGCTCGCATACACGACATTAAAGGCCACAGACACCTGAACGTCGACAAGCAAAGAAGTCAAATATGACCGAGAGGAGCCGCAGCACAGAGTTCCAGCAGAGCAGTGTGTGAACGTACCATCGTCCGGCAGCTCTCTGAGCTGGAGTGATAGAAGTTACAGTTCCCCTTCTCACAGCATGCAGTGGTCAGCTGACGCCACAGGCTGTGGAGAAAATACATCGGCATCGCCCGATTATTATTTGAATTAAATTGGCTGAATAGGCAAGGCAATGTTTTTGGATGGGAACATTTAAGTTTGAGTGATTCATTGCAACAACTGGCTAATAATTCAATAATTGGCATATACCTGAAAAAATAAATGAACTTTTGAGTGGAAAAAAGTAAAGTTTTAGTGACTTTCCCCCCCTCCACTCATTTCCCCGTGAGAATAACAGCAAAAACAATATGAAGCTTGTGACACTCACTCTTCTCCAAAGAGGCCGTGATAATAACCAAAGTAGATGAGACTCTGGTCGTTGAGACGGAAGCTGCTGATTCCGTTTCCCACCGCGAAGCCCTAAGAAAAAAAAAAACAATGTTAAGAAATAATGTTAGCCGTGCTGCAAATAACAGTTCTCTTCACAATCAGTTAACCTGTTGATTAATTTCTTCACTTTATAGAGTACTTGTTTGGTCAGAAAAACTCTAAAAGTTTAGAATGGCATTTACCAAACATGGAAATGATGATGTTTAAATGATTTCTTTGTTGTATGAAGCAAAAAAAAAAAAAAATCAGAAAACTTGTTTTAATTGATCAAAAATAGTTGATTGTTTTAGTTGCAGCCCTAAATCTTAGTGCAGTACTGTAGGTTGAAGGGTAAACATCAATTTAGATGCAGAAAACTCACCTTGAAGTGGATTTTCAAAGGTCCAGTAGCGACGCGCAGACTGAGCGTAGGTACGTAGATTCCGCCGTAACTTTCTCCAAAGATGAAGAACTCGTTTTGTGTGAAATTTGGGAACTTTGTGAAGAAACTCTGCAAGGCTTTGTAATTATCATCAGCTACCTAAGAGACAAAAACACATTAAAAAACAACAACTTTGTTTGGTTTTTGCAACTTCTCAGCTTTCAGGAACTGCTGGATTTTTTCCACGGTATCACAAACCGTCAGATCGGGATCCGGCCGTCTCTACTTCACACAACACAACTCACATGATCATCAGTTGTTGCGTAGTCCTTGTCATCAGAGTAGGAATATCCCACTCCTGCGGGTGATTCCAGGTACAAGATGTTGGCAATCTTGTTCCAGCTGAATGCGTTGTTGTACAGTGTGGCTCCATCATCATTCACCTTAAAGAGGTAAAAAAAAAGGAAGAAGAAGAAGAAGAAGAAGTCAACGCTGACTTTTCAGATTCAGTTCAATCAAATGCTCGGATACAGTAACAGGCGCTCACGTGAAACGGTCCGTTTTCGGACAAGAATCCGTCCAGCGAGCTGCAGCCTGGGCCTCCGTTCAGCCACAGCACCACGGGATCTTTGAGAGGGTTCTTCTGCGACGTCACAAACCTGCACGGAGGAGGAAGAGGAAGGTTTAAAAACATGATACAGCTGTATACTATATTATACATTTGTTTTCATTAAATGTTGATCTCTTGCTCGGACAACAAGGTCAGGTGAACGAGGACAGGTGAATTGGTGTTAATTAAAGTCCCTGAGTGAGTGAGAAAGTTAAAGCATTTGTGACCTTTGACCCATGTTGACCGATACATTATGTGTTCACATAATTTGTTAAAGTTTTGACTTTAATTAAAAACAATTCATGTGTGATTTGTGTCAAACAACAATCTTGTTAAAAAGTAACTTACTCCGAGTACATTTTATACAAGCTACTTTTTACAACTTTAACTTGAGTACATTTCTAGACCAGTACTTTTACTTGCAAGTAAAATGTCATTGAAAAAAACAGTGGTACTTTTACTTGAGTAGAATATTTCAGTACTCTTTCCACCTCTGGTAAGGAGTAACAAAGACAGTTAAGAGGAAATGTAGTGGTTTAAAACTTGCTAGAAATATAAAAATACAAGTCAAGTACACATATACATGAATTCTGTACTTTGTTACATTACAACACTGCGAACAACAGCTATGGTTCCACCCCTGTTGAGCTCCATTGACGCCACTTAGACCACCTGTCTCTTACCAGTAATGGAGGAACTTGCCCGGCCCAGCCTGCAGGTATCCGGACCACTGTCGAAAGTTGGCCTTGAACCTCAAACCGGGCAGGTCTGTCACCTCATCCGGCTCATACTGAGCCCAGCAGCCGTGCACAGCGAACACACACACCAGCAGACCGGCGGCGAACATCACGGAGCCTGTGTGTGCACTCTCTCTCTCTCTCTCACCCGCTGGTGACAGAAAAACACGACGATAAAGAAGACGCGACGAGAATAAAGACCAAGTTTGTCCCTCGCACTTTCCCTCGCCGCTACCACACAGTCAGTCCGGGTGCGTCATGTGACTGCTGCTGCTGCGGAATGCGGATCACGTGATCAACACCACCACTTCCTTATATACGAGACAGTTCTGCTTTTTTTTTTTCAACCACCAAACTTTATTGAGCCTTTAAAAAACAAAGTACATTCAGGGGGAAGTGTCGTGACATACGTTTAAATATCAGCATAGCAAAATACAAAATATAAATACTTGTAATAATCGATTTTTTAATTCATCTTGAGGACAACGGTCGGGCTTTTATTTTGAAGGCAGGTATTTCAGGCTACCGGAAGTAGAAACGTTACTAGCAACGGGAGGTGTAGTATCGCTAGGTTTAGTGTAGTGCGTTAACGCGTGGCTTTGTGTTGAATTTTAACCGCTTATATTTCATTTTATACGATTGAATTTGGTTCATTAATTCCCACACAGTCACTTTTCGTTGAGGGAACCGTTAGCCTTAGCTTAGCGGCTTTAGCGTGAACTGTGCATCGCTGTTCCTGACAACAACCAGGTAAAAACAACTACTTCACCGTGTGTTTTGTTTCGTTTTGCTGTCGCATAGAAAACGTGCTTGTATGTACATATCACTACTATTTAGAGAACGAATTAGCTGTCAATAATTAGTTAAACCTTTGATGTTAACTCGTTGCCTACTAATAAAGAGCAACGCAATATGTATGTGTTTCCGCTACAAACCTTTCACAACAATTCAGTAAGCACGAATGAGTGGTGAAAGTAAAGACTTTAACTGAAAAAAAGGCGATTTTCCTATACATTTAAACTGGTTTCACAATCACATTTTCGATACACGTAAAAATATACCGGCGCTTTCATCTGAGAAACGCACGTGAGCTTTTGTTTCGAAATAATTATTTTAAATTCCGGTAGTGTGTGAAGTGGCGGCACGGCGCAGCTGATTCAAACAACAGAGCGCAAAGAGTCAGTGTGGGCGTGGCCGCGCGCGAGCATAAACAAGGGCGAACTACAGCGGGTTAAGGAGGGCCCTCTGGCGGCCATTTTAGTATAGGTTTCTTACGCCAGTAGTCTTAGGAAAATTAAGTTTTTGTGAAGCACTGAACCACTTGAGTTTGACACACGGTCAACTCAGAGGTGAGGTCACTCCCAGTTCTGAAATAAACTGACATACGATGTGAATGAAGGCCCCGTCAGCTCCACGCTACTCTCTGTGTTTCTCAGCTCATCTCATACATCACCTTTGTGTCTCTCAGTCAGCAGCATGTTTCACAAAAGAAGCCCAGACTGTACAGACAGCAAGGCCACCGGACAAAACCCCAAAATACCAAGGATTATGAAGAGCCTCCAGGTGATCGCCATTGGGTTTGTTAAGCTACTACAAGAAGCTGAGGGCGGAGTGTTGGACATCCAGGATGTGAGTGAGCTGAGAACATTCAGATAGATTATAAGATCTTTCTCCTCTACCTTTGTTTTATTTCTTCAAGGGCTGTCCACAAGAAAATTATTTTTGGTGAATCTGCGTAAGTTTTTTATTGAGTCCTACAGTTCCTCAATAAGAACTATCCATAGAACAGTTTTGACGTCAGAATGCCGCCTCAACTCCGAGTTGAGGGAAAGTGCTTCTCTGCGAGACACAGATTGCTCACCATCTGGACATTTGTGAAGGAAAGTGTTTTGTGTTGTTTCAGGCTGCCAAATTCCTGGCTGCCGATCAGAAAAGGCGGATCTATGACATCACAAACGTGTTGGAGGGCGTTGGTTTACTCATTAAAATATCTAAGAGGAAAGTCAAGTGGCTGTAAGTTGTTTTCGTTTTTGTTTTGTTTTTCACCAGCATAATCTGTATTTGTGTCAGGGATACAGATTTGACAATATAAAGTAAAATATATCCTGTTTGCTTTTTTTTGAATGAGTGGTGCAAAGCCAGGCCAGACAATCTTTACCCGCAGAGCGATGGAGATAAAGTGTGAGCTGGACGATTTGGAGCAGACGGAGTTCATGTTGGACCAGCAGAGACAGTGGGTCGAACAGAGCATCGAGAGCACGAGAGACGACTGCAGCAAATATCCTTTTGTTTGTTGTAAAAAAAAGTATACTTTTATACAAGGATGTTCAAATTTGATATAATAATACGGTTCTAAAATTCACAAACGCAAGGTTTTAGAAATGCAAATAGTTCACTTTTCCCCTCATAGAAAAAAAAAAGGGGAAATTGTTTTCTGTCGTATTTCAACCTTAACTCCGATCAACTCTGACATATGTGAATCACGAAGACATCTGCAACTGCTTCAGAGGTGACGTATCATCACTCTATCATTACTACCTCAGCTAAAGAGGTTATGTTGTTGTCCTGCTGTCAGCAGCATAACTCAGAAAGTAACACACAGAGATTCAGACTTGTTTTGTGCATGGACAGCCCCTTAAAGGAGCTATTGGCTTCCGGTTATGGAGGTTGTGGTGAAAACACTACCATCGAAAAACCAAGTTGATTATTCGCCTCTTGACTGTGCGATGTCCCCGTCTCATCAGGCCACACACTCTTGGCAGTAAAGGCACCGTCTGGCATCCATTTGGACGTCTCCATTCCCAAAGCTGTAAGTTCGTCCTCACCGGAACCTGCTGTAGCCTTCTGTCCTCTTCACGCTACCTTTAATCCAGATCAGATGACTCAGTACTTAATTCTTGCAGAGCCTGAACGGTCCAGTGAGGTACCAGATCCACATGAAAAGCACCAGTGGACCCATAGACATCCTACTTCTGAGCACAAACTCTGCCACCTCTGATCCTGTCACTCTGCCTGTGCCGCCGCCGGAGGACGTTTTACAGAACGCCAAATTAGCCACGCACACTTCAGATGCGTCAGGAGGCGGCGACACACCTGCTGATGCCGAACACTGCAATAAAGTGACAGATGCAAAGACTGACACAGAGCAGGACACACAGCGTCCTCACGCACCGTCTTTTCATACAGCAAGGACCAACAGAATGGACTCACCACTATGTGAGTATAAGTTCCACGTCTACGTTATCAACGACTCATCATAAATAACAGGAAGCCACATGTTGTGTTACAAAATAAACACAAACATGCATAACGAAAAGCACATCACACATGTTCATGTCACATGACAAGCTGATGAAATCACTGTATTACAAGTAACCTGTGGTAAAAAAAAAAAAAACATGAGAAAACAAACCGTTATCACAAGACAAGAAAAATTAATTATCCTGAGATTTATTGTTAATGTTAAGAGAAATTAATTAAAAATATTTTCATTCATTTCATAATCTTGTTATCATGAGAAAACTATGGAGTATTAGAGCCACATGTAAAAAGTGTTTTTGAAAGAAAGTGAAAACAAAATAAAATGAATTCTCAAAAAAAAAGAAAGAATTCTGAGAAAAGTCAAGAGTTCTGGAAAAAAAAAGTCAGGATTGTGAGATTAAAGTCAGAAAGTGTGAATTGTGAGATTAAAGTTAGAAAATTGGAATTGTGAGATTAAAGTCAGAATTCTGAAAAAAGTCAGAATTGTGAGATTAAAGTCAGAATTGTGAGATTAAAGTCAGAAAGTGTGGATTGTGAGATTAAAGTCAGAAAGTGTGGATTGTGAGATTAAAGTCAGAAAGTGTGAATTGTGATATTAAAGTTAACATTGTGAGAAAAGTCAGAATTGTGAGAAAGAAATGTCAAAACTGTGAGATTAAAGTCAGAAATTTGGAAAATTCTGAGATTAAAGTCAGAAATTTGGAAAATTCTGAGATTAAAGTTAGAATTGTGAGATTAAAGTTAGAAAGTTGGAATTGTGAGATTAAATTTAGAATTGTGACTTTAATCTAAGGAAGTCAGAATTCTACCTTTAATATCAGAATTCACAAATTCACATGCATCCTGGTATCATGAGAAAACAAACCTTGGTCTCGATAAAATAATTAAAAACTCTAGTAGCTAGTGTCTATGGCTGCTCTCAACTTCCGTAGTTGTTTTTTGCTTTCCTCTTGAGGTCTTTTCCCATAATTAAAAAATAATATATTTTTGTTTCTAGTGCAAAATTTATCAAAGGAATTCAGGAAACTTCTGGACCCGACCACAGGTACCGCGTCCTTGTTTTTGCCAGTTGAATCATTTATTGTTTACCATCAGTTTTCACGTGTGTGTACTGACGATCAATTTTGTTTCCGCTCTCATCTTTGCAGAAATAACCAAAGCAGATATTCTCACAAAGCTGATTTCCTCTGATGGTGAGTCCTGGCCAATATCTGTTATTTTATACAGCATAATTGTATTTATGTATTGTTTTTATGTGTGTGTGTTTATTCTCTGCTGTGTACATCTGATTTTTCAGTTTTCCCTTCACTCCGACACATATTTCCGACTCCATCTCATTGTGACTCTGATCAGACGCTGGTGACCGGGAACTCTTCATGACCAGACTTTGTATGTAAAGGTTCTCCTCCTGCACACATACTATACTACTATACTTTATTAATCCTGGGTGGGGGGGAATTGCTTAAAAATGGCTTTATCAGCATGTACCAGATTATTGCTGGAAAAACCACAATACAGGGCCGAAGGGATGTATTGCAATATAAGTTTGATTTTGTGGACTTAGATGCTGATGATATTACATGCACGCCGTCACATTTTAAAATCTAAAAGTTACACAAGTCTACCTCATGATGGCGCCAGAGGCAAAGCCAAGGAATTATCAACATTCTACGTCTAGTGCTCTGAGGAAACCTCTCTGTTCAAACGGTGGTTACTGTGCTATTTTCACTCTGGACCATCAAACCTCTAACCTCAGAACCTGTGAATCTGGTTTTGAAAGAGGTTTTCTTTCTGTTCCTCTGCACCGTTGACAAAAACTAGACATGCAAAATGTGTCATTATAGAGCTAACATCTGACAATTTGGATATGAAATTTGTTTTGTTTTAAAAATTAAAAAAAAAAAAATTGTAATATGAAGTGAAGTACGAAAAATAAAACTGATCGGATTCCAGAGTGTCATTGAATTATATAATAAATATTTAAGAAACATTTGTTCACTAATTTTTCATTAATTAATTGAGTTTTGACGTCAAATAAGTATAATGGAACAGATTAGAGCCAGGGTCAAACTGTGTTCCGCCAGTGGTACGTGAGCTTCCTCTGGTGGTGCTCGGAGGAAAATCAGAAATAGTTTTCTAGTGTATATACATCAGGGTGTGTGATCGGAGTGCGTAGAAAATTAATCGAAACAAAACAAAAAAGCTCTTCACTCTAAGGGTTAATTAATTAAAATTTGAACGGGTTTCTTTGCACTAATTTGTCCATTTTTCATCCTCCATTACTAATGTACGACTGAGACAAAACAAAAGTTGGCCTCGGACCAAATATTCCAATCTGAACCGCACGTCTCAGCAGCTGATTTCCTCGCTGCCATGACTCAGTTTCCAGCAGAGAGGAGCGGAACATATGGGGCGGATCTGGTTTCTCATTGAATATTCCAGTGGTGAATCGAGCCCTGCTGCACTGAGTGATCACTGTTCCCCATGGTATCAATAATACAGGAGGAAGTTATTGTCCCTGTGTGCAGGCCACAGTATCATACAGCTAAAGCCAGCGGGGGGAAGGGGTGGTCCTTTCACTGAGGCCTCTTGGGTTTCAGGGCCTACAGACAGTGCTCTGACTCTGGAGAGTCTGCCGCTTTTGCCCTTGCTCGAGGGCTCAATTGAAAGTCTGCACGGCCGATGGATAAATGTGTCCAAACGGTGACAGGCGGCCCGGTGCCGCCGGCCAGGCCTCGTCAGTAAGACTACACCCTCAACAAACCCGCACAGTCACAGGACCAGTCCCAGCTGAGAGACGCCTCAATGGAGAGTGAGCCGGTGGGAGAACATCAGACGGTTAGAGACAGGCATGGATATCACGGGTGTGATTAACATGACCCAGATTTTCACCGTTTGAGTGGCTGTGACCTTCCTGTAGCCTCATGAAGGCCCAGACCAGTGAGCTGGGAAAACAACAACATGTTTGTACTCTCAACAGCCACTTTATTAGGTACACACGGTGACTTAAAATATGCGATGTAGGAAAATCAAGTAGCAGAGACTACGTCTGAACGATGTAATTGCCGTTATTTTTGACAGGAATTGTGATTGAGGTGTGATTGGCGATATCAGAGGGAACTTCGTTCATTGTCATTTTCATAGAAGAAAAATAACATTTTTAAAATGATTACTGCTGATATTTGGTGCAGATCTGTGAGAAACAAAGATGTTCCCTTCAGTCTGTGTATAGATCAAGACAATAATTCATCTCAAATGATTTGAAAATTGCAGTATCGTACTTTGTCAGATAACAATAACAACAAATACTCAAATCTATACAGGAAAAAGGTAACGCAAACCAGGAAAACATATTTTAAGAATAGACAAAAGTGGAGATTCAAGGAGATAAATAAAGATCTAGTTTTGCGTCTGAGTAAAAGCTGAAGAAGCGCATTTATACGTTTAAGGCATTTAATTTACGTCAAAGTAAATATGCCACTTTTTAACCAGAGGTTAATTTTTCATCTGTAGTCCCTCTAGACGGTTTGATGGAAAAAACACTCGGACTGTAAAATTAATCATTTAAAATGTCGCATTGACGAAAAACAACAAATGTGTGAAACGCAGAAATACTTAATCTAATTAAAGTCTGAAATATCTACATTTTAATTGATATTATGACTGGTCAGAATCAAAGTGTCAAAACCTTGAGAGCGCTTTTTGGATTTTCTAAATTCCACTTTCTCTAAACCCTAGAGATATCTAAGAGTACGTTTTCTGAAATTATTATACAGGTTGACCCAAAACCCATGAAACATGAAGCCAAGTAAAACCTCATGCAGAGGCACAAATAAAGACACAGGTAAAAGAGCAGAGAGAGACGGGGAGGGTGGACAAGGAGAGTGAAAGGTGGAGAAAGTGGGAGTGATGGTGAAACAGAGAGGGCCACTCAGAGAGAGGTCAGCTCAGTGTGTGGTAACACCGAGCTGGCAATCGCTTAACAGGGATGCCTCAAGACATGAACGGATTGTAGCTGTTGGTGAGTTCTGATTAAATAATAAATTATCAGGAATATTTTTGTTTAATTTATGAAGGAAATTGACTCAATGAATAGGATTATTGTTAATGACAATGTGGTGTGCAGCCGATATGTTGTTTATTTGTGACGGGGACTGAAAGAACAGCAACTGTTTTAAAGTCTTTTAGCCCACACGAGACACGACCCCCCCCCCAAATCTTTGAATTATCATAAATTAAATTAAAGTACACATTAATGCAGTTTAAGATCCTTTTAACTTCTTATTCAACTAGGTGCAGTAATTAATGTGCTTGTCTTCAGTATTTGTTGCCCAGATTGGTGAAAGTCATCGTGTACGCTGATGACGGTCAGCTATTTGAATATGCTCCAATATGAGTGTGCAGCTAATAAAACGGTGCATTTCTTTAAGATTGGATATCGTACTGAATTTGTACATATTAATTTGCATTTCTTTGGTCACTTTTCAACCTTACATATGGATCTGCATTTAGTAGTTAAGTCTTCACTAATATATCATTTTTGAAAGTGAATAACTTAAGTGATGCTTGTTTGTAACAGTGCAGTGAAAGTGTAAGGTGATGTGGCAGCCAGTCATTAAGTTTTAATAGCCTTCTCTCCTCTAAGATACTTTACTCCTCGAGTCTGATCATTACCTAAATGAAAACAGCACAAACGTGAGTTTAAACACATGATTTTTTTTTTTGTGATTTTTGGCTGGAGAGAAATATGTGACACTGCTGTGTCACTTTGCATGTTGGCATGAGATGAAGATGGCAGAGAAGGGGCCAGCGATGGCCACTCTGAGATTCACCAGCATTGTCGTTTGTGCTGTCTTACTGGGACAAGGATGTCCTGAGAAGACGGGTGAGTGTTACACCAAAATATGTCACAACATACGGTAGAACATGTGTTCCTGTGTTGATGCTGTCCTGCACGTGTTCCCTTTCTCAGGAAGTGGGAAAGAGGACCAAAGAGATGCCTTTCTGAAAGACATCATATCAAAATGGAGTAAAGGAGGTGGTTGGAGTCCTCAGACAGCTCCTCCAGAAACAACCAAGGACCAATCCGTGCACCCGTGGGTGAGGAATATCATGGGGGGTCTTAAATCTCTGGGTCTTTTTCCCAGCAAGAGTATGGCGTCGCTGAACCAGCCGATAGACAGACACAGACTCTCAGGCTTTCTCTACAACATCTCCATGTATCTCCAAGAGATGGGTGCGGAGCTGGAGGAGGCGCCGGCAGACCCAGACGAGGAACAGCTCTGGGAGAAGGTGCTCCATTTCCTTCTCCAGTCTGAGGGCGGTGCCGCGCTGAACCAGTGGAACGGACGCGCACCACCGCGGCCCAGCCTCAAAGTGCAAGACTGGTTTTTGTCCCTGAGGGGAAGTCCTCACTGGGACTGGTTCCTGGGGCTGTTGCAGAGTCTGATCACTCTGTCAGAGCGTCAGCCGCACCGGCCTCTCTTGACTCTATTATCTCAGAACTGGAGGACTGTGAGCGCCGTGCTGGAGGCCGCCCTTCAAGCTCTGGTCAGTGGAACCTACGGTCAGGCCAGTGCGGGCCTTCAGGGCTTCATCTGTGCCCTGAAGGGTCGTAGTGACTGCGCCTTCAGTGTCAGCTGGCTCCAGCAGCTGCTGCGCTTCTTTGAGACGCGCAGCTGGAAGCCTGTGGTCAGCATACACCCAGCAGGACAAGGAGCTGAGCACAGTAAGGACTCCAGCGCGTTTGGACGTTTGAAGCCCTTCAGTTTGCCTCCTGAGGCCATGATGCAGGACGGGCTGTCTGGAAATGCGTCTGTGGAAGAGAAGATGGCCGCCCAGGATGATCCAGACTTTGTGCAAAGTCTACTGCTACAGGCGTTGTCACGGTCGCGTGGAGGAGAGCAAGGAGGCTACTTGGCGCAGCAAAATGTGGCTCTTGTCCAGAGTTTGGACGGGCTGAGGAGAGGCCTCCTGCACAGGGTGGGCAGCTCTGTGTACGGTAACCTGAGGAAGAAAGTGTCACTTGTTACCATGGCACTGCTTGATGATGTCAGCAGCTTAGTGGATGTGTCGCAGCCCAGTGCTCACGGCCGGTGCTCTGTTGGTGAGTTTGTGGGGCACTGGACCTCAGGAAACAGGTTTAAGGTTGTGGGTCATGTTTAGGTCACATGTGTTTGTTCAGACAGTTGCATAAAGGAAGCATCGGGTGATGAAGAAAGATTTCATATGGCCAATGCCTTTTAAAATGTTAAATGTTTCAGAGCATGCAGAATCACAGGGGCACTCAGGATGCCCGTTATGCCAGAGGGTTTCCTGTTATGTGGTAAATTTGCTGAATCACAGCAGGGGCCATGTGAGGAAAGAGAATCAACAGTATTTTCACTTTAAACATGAAGCTGCAGTGTGTCACTGTTAAATATAAAGAAATGTTTCTTACATTTAAACTGTTGGCCAATGAGTTCACACGCTTCTGATTTAGCCAGTCAGGTGCACATGACTCCCTATCTCTGTTTAGATCTGGCGTCACCCGGCGACACCCGGCGACACTCCTGCCACAGGAAGTGATTTTTTTTTTTTACGTCAAGACAAACGGAGGCAACGGCAACATTGTGCTAGTAGAGTGAGACGCACAGGTTAGCGTTTGAAGTGTCTACGAATAAGTCAGAAGTCCATGCTACCAGTCGTTCAGCAGTTTGACAGCATAAATGCTTCTTGCCTCCGTCTTTCTCTGCACTCCTGCTGTACACACGCAAACGCTGCTGATAGTTTTGCTTGACAGAGCCTGTTTTCAGATGGAAGTATGCAGCATACAATTAATGTTACATTGTTTTTGTTCACAAAGACCAAATTCAATATAAAAATATTTTAAACGTTTCATTATGACATTAAATCTGTTTGCGCGGCGTAAACGGTGTCAGTAATTTACTCGTTAAACTGGGGACTGTATTTTCAAAGCTCTCAGTTTGGCCCTGTGTTCACCTGAATTACACTGGAGGGAAAACAGTGACAGTGACTCACACTGCTTTAAAATCTTTATAATCATCTCAGGCCGTTGAAAGCACCTGTCGTTAGCTTGGCTAATCTCTTTATCCTCTCATTGATGCCAGTAACATTATATCGCAGCCATTGTTGGCTGAGCCACACTCCTAAATCAGGCTTATTTGTGAGCTGCAGTCTGCCATCTACTTTTTCCACCACTCTTTCACTTTGATTTTTCAGCTAATATTTGCTTTTATTTGTCTTTTTAAAGGTGACCTCAGACAGCTGATCTTATGGTAAGATGTTTTAGAAACGTTTCTCATCGATTTCACGTGTCTTTCATTGAATTGAAATCACATTTCCACCATCTGCTCATGCATATGTAGGGGGATAAGGCACAATGTGACGTGGAACACGCAGGCTTTAGGCGTTAGTTCCCACGGTCTCCCAAGCTCACTGCCGTTCCTGTCCTGCCCGTCCACTGAAGACCCAGAGCTTAGATCACAGCAAACACAGGCCCACTCATCTCCAAAAGCAGCTCGTTCTCCACTGACAGTTTCCAGACAAAACCGCCTCCTCGATCTCTCCAGTGCACCTCATCACCCCCAGCCACAAACGGAGAGCATCGATCAGCCGAAAGAGACAGAGTTCTCTACCACGACAGAAATCCTGGAGGCGGCGTGTAATGAATCCATCCCAGGCTTGACGGGCGTCTCCAACTTTACCGTGTACCTCTACTGCAAACTGTTCGACACGGAGAACGGGTCGGTCCATCCAGCAGGGGCTCAGATGGGGCTCGATTTGCACGCCACATGCTCTGACGCAGCTTGGTACCTGTCTGCGGCGGAGGACGATTTCCTTTGGGTGCACGTCTGCAGTGAGTTCTTTGCCCATGAATTCAACAACACCGTGTGTGCCAACTCCTCGTTCTGGCTGCAGAGAGCACATCAGGTAAGGGATTACTGGGAGTTTTCTGTCAACTCCTTCATAAATGTTTGTGGCGTGGCGGAGGATGACAAAAACGTGCTTGTTTTTGTCACTAATGGAGCACGACTACTGACTTTGCTGCATGTACTTCTGCAGCAAACTCAGTTTTTTTGTGTGAAAATAGAAGACTCACTCATGTTTTTGTGGTCCGCCTCAGTCTAAGTACAGGAGATAAAACTTGCGATGTTGACTTCTGCACTCATTGTGACGTCACAATGAGACATTCCTGGAATTCTTGTCTCGCGGAGCACCGTTTTGTTTCTAAAAAACGCAAGAGTGCAGGCGAGGGCAATAGTATCTGGAAGTGTTCTATTCTTGGCTCCACAGTGCAGCACAGAGTTCTACACAAACTTCCAGCCTCAGAGGATTTACGTGTCCAGTGGATACAGTTTATGTATAACAGCAATGTGCCGGCAAATGATGATGATGGCTTTTCCAAATGCTAACTGCTGTTAGCTCCTGTAGCCTCAGTGACGCTGATGTAGTTTCCTGTGTCTCATTTGCATTTAAAGTGACAGGCACTCAAAACCAAGCGTTCTGAACAGGGCTGTTTTGGCAGGGTGATTGAACTGCTATGGTGCTTCATCCTTAAGGTATTTTGACCAAAGCATGTCACAGACATGTTCATTATGACACCAGGGACCTAGGTTAACTTGGAGAAATAGGGTATAATATGTCTACTTTAACCAGTCACAGGGAAGGTTAGAGAGCAGCGATTCTGCCAGCTATTCTAAGCAGATGCACGCACAAGTCCCACTGGTGTAAAATTCCCTATTCCAGCATTAGCTACAACTGCCTCTGCTGCAAAGTAACCGAAACGGAGAGAGAAAAAAGTCTAAACGAGAGTCACTTAACGCAGTCACATGAATTATATATGGACAGAGCATTTCAGAGATGGAGAATTTGGAGAAGTCTGGTTGTGTTTCACTGCCTTAACGCTATTAATGTTTGGTCTGTATTTGCAGTAACTTTGTTTAGTGCTCCACAGATCCTGAGCATTGTCTCACCATGTCAGACTATTAAAAAAATACTTAGCGATGTCCACTCTTGCTTAAAAACAGGAAATTCTGAGGCAGCTTCTCTGTTTCTGAGACTGTGTCTCATCGTAGATCTGAGTCTGTCATCACAACTGTGGATCTGTCACTTGAGCTGAGCAAAGGTCAACTTGAGGTAACCTGTGAGGATGTTTTGTGGGCCAGATCCGGCCCCAGGGCCTTATGTTGCCAATGTGTGATATAGAGTGTCCAAATAGCCTCTGCATGTTTTTGGACTGCGGGGCAAATCCCACGCGAACCCTGGCTCAGGACAGTGAGCCACAATAGTATTTAAAGACCTGGGGATGCAGTTCTGCCAAACCACTGCTTTAACTACTTTTTCTACTTGTTTCATTATTTTTTAGGCTGCAGCGACAAAGGACTACAGTTTTTTTAACCAGACAAACATAGACGACCTGTGTGTGCAGCTGTCAGGTGAGGCAACAGGAAGCCCAGGACTCGACGAGAGTTGTTTGGCTCAGTTGGGCAGCAGGTCGCTCAGTGCCCAGGCCTTCACACACTGCTTCCTCCCAAACAACTCCGTCCTTATCTCGGCTTTGTGCGGCACTGATTCTCTGGACTCGCACAGACCCCTGTCAGAGCCCAGCTGGGCCGCAGAGTACTGCTCCAAAGTTCTCAACTTTTCCCATGCTGATAACATGGAGGAGGCCTGTCGGTACAGGGAGTGGGCTGTGCATCGTTTCACTAATGCCACTCTCCTGGAGCTCTGCGGGCACGCACATGGGCTGAAAGAGTACATGTGTCTAAACGTTACTCTGTACACTCAGCTGGTACGATCGGTGCCTCAGTTTGCCGAGTTCTGTGCTGATTTGCAGGCAGATCCCGAGGGCAGGAAGTGTTTCCTACAGAGATTTTTTGACATGCTCCCAGCACGGTATGAATTTGACACGTCGCAGCTGTGCGTCGACCCGGCTCCGCTTCTGGTCGATGTCCTGCACAAGCTCAGCGTGTGCGAGGTGGAGGGAAGTGAGCGTGAAAGGTTTTTAGTGGCGCTGGGATATGTTTTGCGCGTGTTGGACTTCATGGTGGGCCTGTCGTCGGGTCTTGATGAAGGGGAAAGAGAGGCGAGGCAAGGTTTGGGTCAGGCCATCCTCCTGTCCAGTCTCCTTGATAACACATCCTGGGCCACGCTGCAGCCAGAAGCCTCCATGAGCGTCCTTCACACTGTGGGAGTCTTTCTGCGCCGAGAGCAGAACACCTCTCTGAAAGAAGACCTCCTGAGCTGCTTCAGTGTAAGACACACACTCGCATACCCAAACAATCTCACCCACACAAACAGAGACTAACTTTATATATATATCATCTATATCAGCCTGTCTTGTGGGACCTGATCCAGCAGGACAACAACTCTTCAGCTCTCAGGGTTCTGATGCAGGTACCAGCCTCTGCAGCAACACACACATTTTTTATTATTATTATAATAATTCTCACAGCATATCAGCTCACTGAGTGTAACATCCAGTGACTTTATCTTCCCAGGAGTACCTCCAGATGCCGGGAGACAGCATTCGTACTCTTGTGATGTCTGCTGAAAAGGATGCAGTCAAGAGGTTTCTCTCCCATATGCATCGAAGTTGGAACCAGCTGCAAGTCGAAACCAGCCAGGTTTGTTTTTGAAACTCAAACAAAACAAGAAGTAAAAAAGGCTGCTCTTGGACCTGCCTAATTTTATTGATATGGCCCAAAGTCACAAACACAGTTTGCCTCGAAGGGTTTTACACTCTGTACAGCAAGTGACATCCTCTGTCCTCAGACACTCACATTGAGTGAGGAAAAAAAAAATGTTCAGCAGATTACAAACAAAACCTAATCATAATTTTACAAAGAGTGGAATAAATGTAGAGAAGTGTGGGAATTGTAACAGAAGCTAATGGAAGGAAAATGCTCCCGTTAGCTCCTGAAACGGCTTGCGTCTGTGTCAATAATAGAATGTTTTCCATGAAAAATGTCCCCAAAAGTTTAACAGAACTTTCCAGGATGTTTATAAAAGTTTGAGAAAATATGCATTTATCGGTGTATTTAGTAAAGCTCCCATGGATCCTTGAAATCCTTGAAAGTTTGTGAATTGGAAAGTTTTTGAAATTGTCATTGAATTATGTACAAAACAAAGTGAAGTTGGAATTTAGGTAAATGTCTCCCTTATTTGTTACGACGCCACCTACTGTTTCGTGCCCTGCATTGCCTGATGTGCGTAGACTAGGCCTACGCAGGACAATAATTATTAGTATAATAATTAGTGTCCAATGTCTCTCTCTCCGACCATTGACGTGAGATTCGTCGCAGAACAATGAGCGAGTAAAGTTAAGCAAGAGTGCAAATGACGATGTGATGCCTGGAAAATGAAAATTCCAACATCTTTGTCTCACCAAAGAAAAATGACAAAGACTGACTTTGACCAAGATCCCAAGAACAATCACTTGTCCAGATGAAGATCGTGCTGCAAATCAATGAAAGTGGACATCAATGGACGAAGCGGCTCTTAACAAGTTGCCCTCCCATCTTAAGCTGTGTCAGTACATTGGGTTCCTTGAATTTTAAAAAATTGGTCCTGGAAAATCCTTGAATTTAATGTCAAGCAAGGTGTGGGAACCCTGTATGAGTCAATCCACTGCTGTTAAGATGAACCAGGTTCACCATAAGATACAGCCACTGTGCAGTCAGTCAGTGTGTAAATGGTTATGATTAAGACAGGAACTGAGTCCCCCAGAGGTGGGAAGTGAAACCTTAACGTTCTGGTTGAAACACTCCACCACAGTCTATTATTGTAGTAAAATGTGGTTCTGTGGCTCTAGGTGGAGGCGTGTTGTGGTTTCCTGAACCGTCCCCACATTGCTCATTTCATCCGCTGTTTTTACAACGCGATGAATTTAATTTCACATGATGAACGTTCCACTTCCACCTCCCTCAGGTGTAAAACCTTCTGTTTCTCTACGTGTTTGCAAATCAAAAATGCACATTAAAAAGAGGCTGGTGGAAACAAGCCTACAAAGAAGAAGAAGAAAACAAAAAGCAGATTCCAGATACAATCACAAAAGACAGCCATGTTTTACAAAAATGTCAACCCTTTATCATCACAATATACACAGTTCTGAATTACAACAACGTCACTTCTCTCTCTCTTGTTGTTGACTCTAAATGATAGCAGTTACTGTTGTTTTTCTTTTGTATTCGCTCTCAGGCGTCTCAACAAGAGCTGCAAGCCATGGAAACGATGACCGCTGCTTTCATCCACAAGTTCCCGCGCGTCACCCCGGAGCTGTTTGTGGACTTGTCTCAGTTCATTCCCTTCATGTCCGTCTCTGACATCATGAGTTTCCCGACCTCTCTCATAATCAACGACAGCGTGTGAGTAGTCGTCCTGGTCCACGTGTGACATGTTTCGTTAATTGTTTAGTTTCGTGTGTGTGTGCTGTCTGATGCTAACGATGTGCCTCTGTCGGTCTTTAGACTGACCGCCATCCGTGACCACAGCTCGGGGATGAAGTCGCTGCAGAAAAGGGCCTTTGTAAAGAGACTCCTGCAGTCCAGTGTGGTGGGTGATGTCCCGACGTGGCCACCGTACTTTCTCAGTTCCATCCTCCCTCTCCTGCCGTACCTCCCAGTTAGTCGTTTTCAGCAACTGACATCACAACAGGTGAGAGGCCTTTATGCTGTTGCATTCACAGTCACACAAACACTACGCTACGTTTACTGTTAATTGAGCTTCTGTCTTATTTGTTTCACAGTAAATCAGTCAGTTTTTACACTACCGTTCAAAGGTTTGGGGTCACCTATACAATTTTTTTTGTTTTCCATTAAAAGTCACACTTTTATCATCAAAAGAGTTGCAAAATGAACTGAAAATATAGTCAAGACATTGACAAGATAAGAAATAATGATTTTTATTCGAAATAATAATTTTGCTTATCGTCAAAGAACCAGCAAAACTGTTTTCAGCTGTGCTACCATCATTGCACAAGGGTTTTCTAATCATCCAATAGCCTTCTAATGCGATTAGCAAACACAATGTACCATTAGAACACTAGAAATGGGCCTCTATGCACCTAAGAACCAGACGTTTGCAGCTAGAATAGTCGTTTACCACATTACCAATGTAAAGAGTGTATTTATGATTAGTTTAATGTTATATTCATTGAAAAAAAGAGCTTTTCCTTAAAAAATAAGAAATTCCTAAGTGACCCCAAACCTTTGAACAGTAGTGTATCTGTGGACATGTTGCATGTCGCTGAGTAGAGCGTCGTTACAGGCTGGTATTTCCCGGGATACGTTTGCGTCCATAGTTTTTCCGACTTATAAAGTGAAACCAGGTTAAATCAGAGGTCACTCCCAGTTCTGACTTCCAATGTAAATGGAACACACCATAACTTCTGTGATGTCAGAGTTTGTAGAATATCACCGTCTCCAAACATGAAACATCACCTCACTAGAAACTTAGTGTTGGTTTGCTCTTGTTCTGTGCCTCCTTTTTCATATATAGTTGATGCATTTTGTTTCCAGCTTATTCAAATGATTAATCTCTTGTCTTTCTCAGCTTGCTCCTCTGGTGGAGTTGCTAGGCAACGGCAGTCTGGATGGTGTAAGGGGGCGCCATGTGCTTCGCACCCTCCTCAACAAGAAGAAGAATCTAACCAGTGATAACATACTGAGGTGGGGGCCCAGACTGGAAAAAGTGGATGATTCAAGTGCTTGTTTCTGTCTCTTGCATTCATTGGTTAGCGTTGACGGCTACAGTTAAGGCTGATTTATTGTCGTCTTCGCTCGCAAAGAGAGATACATCTGTTTGGAGCGATGGAACCGTCACTGCCCATTTACTGGTTTGTTAAGCAGTGAATCCACCAGACGACAGGGCACACTTGAGAGTTTCTGACTATAATAACACATAAGGAGGTGATGGAGAGCCTATAGCCAAATGGAAGGGAAATTGTGCTTGTAAATGGAGGGTTGTTGGTTCAAATCCCTACCAGGTCAAGGGCTTAGGTTCCTTTGTTATTTAGACACTCTAGATTGGGGGAGCCACGTCCAGTGTACTCTTTTGTGCTTTTCCATTACATAGTCGACTCTACACAGTTTATTTTGCTATAGTCATCGCAGGGCGGCTGCATGAAACTGCTGTGACTTCGTTTTACACACGACACAAACACACAAACAAGTGACTTACAAAGCAGTTGTTTTCAGTGCAACTGAATCATTAGAATCAGTTCATTAAAAAGATTTGTTCACAGAATCAGTCAGTACTTCCTGTGATGACCGGTGCACAGACTCTGACGTCTGACACAGTCACTGAGCTGAAATAAATGGCCTTGTGCCCCTTTTGCTTGAAATATTGACTTCACTGTCTCACTGATTTTTGGTGGCTCTAAGCTTTAAAAAGACTTTTGTGTAATGCTGCTTTAGGTATGCAACTGATACGTGTCTTTATCTCTGTTTTATGCTTTTACTTTATTGTTATGATGATATTTACACATTTACAGATCTCTGTTTGAAGTTGTTTGATGAGTAAAGGGACGCTGTCTCCTGCAGGTTAGGAGTCCTCGCCTGTTACCTGGATCCAGGAGACCTGGGTTCATATGTGCTGGACTCGGCTGTGTCCTCTGCTCTGTGGCAGCAGCTGGCTCAGTGTATGTCAAAGGGCTTCATCAGTGACAGCGGGCGAGTGAGTGACATGGGTTCACACACACACACACTGATATTTTTGCACTGAAGTCCAGGACTCAGGTGCGAGCACTGACTAAACTGGGGATGGGACGAGTTGAAGATGACGACACTGCGTTGAGCAGTATTGAGATACTGAGACAACTGATTTGTCTACTTAACTACAGGCTCACTTAATAAACTCTTATGCCTGCTTAATTTAACGATATTTTAAAGCGGACCTAGACTGGAAGTTCCAATTAACACTGTTTTTTAGTGTGTATCTGCGTCATTACCTTGTTTACAAAGCCCTGAAGTTTTGAAACAAACAGTTCAGCCATTGATGAAAATGCTGTGTTTTATTGTAATCTCGGGCTCAGCGAGATCTCTGAAAAAACCCAGTCCGGTTACGTAAGCAGCGGTTCTCCTGAACAGCAGATCCTCCTGCTCCGGGCACATCCGGTTGCGTACATTGAACCGCAGAAGAAGAAGAACGTCTGTTGTGGAGGTGTTTCATGAGCGACAGTGTCTTCTGACTCTGGGTCAAAGTCGTAAAAGGGACTGCGGCAGGGAGTCGTGATGAAGCTATTTTTAAACATTGTTAAAACAATGTTTTGATAATGAGTAGCAGTGCATCCACCGTTCCAGAGGGGGGAGCTCATTATGTCAGTTCCGGGTATTGGCCAATCACAAGAGAGTTGGGAAGGCTCTACGCTGGCCGGCCAATCATAACACAATCTGTCTTCTGGGGATGAGATTTCAGTCTGAAATATCGTGGCTGCGGAACAGCATTAGAAAAGACAGAATTCTATTGGCTTGTTTACAGCAACTAGGAGGTTTTTGACCATAAAACAAGTTAATGTATGTAAGTAGACACCCATAACTAACATATAATGTGCAACAGGACCACTCTTTGTGAGCTTTAAGAATCGGTTAATTTTTTCAAGCTTGTAAACCACTCATTCACTCACTGCACCAAAGTCCATAGAGAAAATCCACGATTTTACATCACAGCACACAGAAGAGTTTTTCTTCCACAGCTGCCTCCATCCATATGTTCAAGTATATTATTTTGTGACTGCAGAGTTCAAAATCTTTTATCAGGATCCACCTTAAAGTGACAGTGCAAACTGGACCTGGACCAGCAGTCCCCGTCTCCCTGCGAGCTAAAAACGCCGATTTTCCTCATGAAGTTTGGTGCTGGAGAGTGAGCAGTGAGCAAGGCTGTAGAATTAATGAGGTGATTCTTTTAATAAGGTGCCATGTTTTCAGACAGAACAAGCTTCTGTGTCAGGCTGGTTATCTGTGATGGCAAAATGAATTCTGACAACGTGTTACTATCTCATACATTACAATGACAATTGTGCCAGTTCTTCTTTATTCACATGTTCTGCTCCTGTCTTGAACTCAGGTGATGGGGCTTTAAACCACCATGTGTTGTGTTGTCACCGCAGTGTCTGACTAACTCCGTGTAACTGTGTCTCATGAACAGTTGTCCTCATGGTTGACGCCAGCTCTTCAAACCCTGAATGTCAGCTCCACGGCTGAGCTCTCTGCTCTCAGTGCTCTGCTGCCTCAGCTCGGAGCTCCCTTCCTGCTGTCTCTCCCCTCACGCCAGCTCCTGGAAATACTCTCACAGCCAGGATTACACAGATACTCCCCAGCACAGGTCAGCACACAGTCCAGTCTTCCTCTCACATGTTGCGTCTTTGTTGAATTTGTCCTTCCCTCTTCCGGCCAAAGGCTTATGTGGAGATACAGTTAATCAGCTGCCAAGGGATAAACACACGTTATGACGGATAAGTGAAGATGTGTATTTTGTGAGCAGGATTAGTAATTTGTAATCATTTCCACAGGCATTTCAGCTGCTCACTAAGCTTTCCAAGGACACAAATGTAAGCAGATATATTTAAAATAAAACATTTTCTTGATTCCGCACAGCTGCACGCTCACCTGCGTTTATTCCCCTCTGCCAGCTCACTGTGGAAAACCTGTGCAGACTGAAGCCGTTGCTCTCTGGACTCTCTCCTGCTGTGCTCAGAGACGTCCAGTGGTCAGAGATCAGTGAACCTGTCCACTGTCAGTGCTGGACGACGCTGTTGACCGAGCTGAAGCCTGGCCACAGAGCCATGCTGTATGATGTGATGCAGGAGGTACTGTAACAGTGCTTTTTTATTATTAAGCTCCTGTGTTGTTAGATGTGAGATTATAGAGGATGTGGACCATGTCCAGCCATTTTACTCTTGGGTGCATGGCAGCAAACTGTAATGGTGATGTAAAGACAACACCGTCCACACTTATATTATTGTTTTGGTCCCTGGGGTACAGTTTGTGCAGAAATATGACAAGATGATTTACATCACAATGAAGCCCAATCTCCTGTTATGTAACCAAAACAAGGAAATAGTATTTCTCCTGGTATCTATCACCAGCATCACTGCTGACTTGGGCAAAAATTGTAATATATATAAGGACAAATGTTCTCCCATACTTTCTATGTAGTGATTTTATGAAGCACATTTCAGGAAGCACAATAATCCCCCTCTAATCCAACAATAACAATTAAAATCAGTATTTGTTAATCCATGTTTCTAATTAGACAGAAATATACAACCATACAACCTCTTAAATGTGTCTCTTTTACATGATTAATTAAGCTTGATTATTAATGAATTAATCAGACAATTATTACTTACATTCCACTTTTGCTCTCAGAAACTTGATAAACCTTCCTAAACGTTTTATAACCTGCTTCTAGTAATATATTTTTTTACTTTATACATCATTTTTTTCAATTAAAAGGAAACCGACCATATCAGTATCCCTTGACTCCCAGTAAATTCCATCAACATTTGTGGAGTTATACTGCTCACAAACAAAAATGTGCTTTCCTGAAGACCCTCTGTGATTAAAGGAGACATATTATGCAAAATCAACTTTTGAATAATTGTAATACTTATATTTGGGACTCTGGAGGCCCAGTGGCAAAGTGTGAAAAAAGATGACTCACTCATGTTTTTGTGGTCATCCTCAGTCTAAGTACAGGAGATAAAACACGCGATGTTGACTTCTGCACTCATTGCTACGTCACAATGACACATTCCTGGAGTTGTTGTCTCGTGGAGCTCCACTTTGTCCCTAAAAAAAATGCAAGAGTGCAGGTGAGGGCAATAATACCCGGAAGAGCGGAAGTCCGCTAAGTGTTCGATTCTTGGCTGCACAGTGCAGCACAGAGTTCTACATTACACTACACTTCCAGCCTCTGTGGATTTAACTAACTAATTAAACTAACTGTTGTTAGCTGCCGGAGCCTCAGTGACACTGATGTAGTTTCCTGTGTTTCATTTGCATTTAAAGAGACAACACACGCTGCTTGTTGAGCTCAGTAACTGCAGAGTGATACGTGCTTTCACGTGAGAGTCTCCAAACACCACAAAAAGTCGGCAGATTTAGCGACAAAGTCACCGTGTTGGCAACACTGCTCTGTCAGAGATGCGCACAACTCGCAAGCTGTGACAGCGATTGGCGAGGCGTGCGACAGATGACGGACAGGTAGCTCGGCCAATTATTTTATTCGGTCCGAATATTTTAATTGGTCATACTTTTATCATAATAATATGAGAATTAAATAATAATGAGTTTCAAAACCTGGTGGGTTTATCTTACGTTTTAGAGTGCCATACGCTTATTAGGAGCATTTTAAGATTACCAAAGAAAAGTGTGAAAATGCAAGAAAAGTAAGTATAGCTTTAAGGTGTTTTGACCAAAGCATGTCACAGACATGTTCATTAGGACACCAGGGAACTAGGTTAACTTGATAAGGTTTAATATGTCTACTTTAAAAGGCCACTTGTTCCTGTTATGGTCGTGTGTTTTCAGGTTGTACTTGGAAACCTGCACAACCTCACGCTGCAGCGAAACTGTCTTCTAACATTTGTGCCTCTGAGGACACTGAGAGACGCCACAGATGGAGAAACAATCCTGAGACAAATTAGCCTGTACCGGGACGCTCTCTGGTCACAACAGCAGGTGCACATTATTTTCCCCTTTCTTAACTTTCTTTGTGTGTGCTTTCAAACGTCGTTGTAACACGACAACAATAGGTAGCTTGTTCTCTGACTGAAGGAAGAAATTGCTACCAGCTCCTCTCTTAGTCCTCTTTAATCTCAAACTCATTAGTTATGCTTCACATGAGCCTTTCAGAATATTATTACTCCATAGGCATCAGCCACCATCAGGCTAATTAGTTTGGATGTCGTACAATGGTGCAGAGGAGTGTAGCATGAATTAATAATGGCTACCTGAAAGGGATTTTTTCACGGCCAAGAGTGTGTTGACCTGCTTTCACCACCTGTGCTCAGCCGAATGTACACTCTTGAGTCAAATCAATAAAAGTTCTCCTTTTCACTCTGTCATGACATTGAAGCGTACTTTCACACATTGTGCATACTTTTCTTTTTTCTTTCCAGGCTCAGCTTCTGTTTAGAAAAATCCACGACTTTAAGAATGTAACCAGCAAGTCAGTGCGGTAAGTTTGTACCTATATTGAATTAAATTACAGTAGTTATGATATGTGTGGTAGAGCGAGTTGTCTGTCAACTCTCATGGTCATGGTTTCGGTTCCCAGTCCCCAAAAAAAAGTGAAATAAGAACCTCTCTTTTTCTTTCAGGGCTCTGGGTCAAATCGCCGGAGGAATGAGCTGCGACTTTTTGAGGCTTTGGAACAACGACACAGATTTTGCCGAGTTACTTCAGTTTGTTAGTGACCTACCTGGAACCATGAGGCCTGCTCTGGTGAGAAGCAAACGCATCACACCGTGATTGTAATTTCTTACATTGATTTTCTAACATGTGTGGCCACACGGTTGGTAAAGTGGTTAGCACTTTGCAGCAAGAAGACCCGGTCAGAACAAGGGCCTTTCTGCATGGAGTTTGCATGTTCATGCAGACATGCAAACTGTTCTTTCCTCCAAAAACATGCAGATTTGGGGATAAGGTCAATTGGGCACTCTAAATTGACCATAGTTATGAGTGTGAGAGTGGGTGATTGTTTGTCTCTATATGTGTCCTTGCGATGGACTGGCGCCTTGTCCAGTGTGTGCCTCTTTCTCGCTTCAGCCCCCCGTGACCTTCATGTGGAGGATAAAGCGGTAGAAAATGGATGGATGGATTTGCTATGAGCAGCATGAAAGGAATATTCAGTCAGGATGACATTCTAGTCATAATTAGACCATTAGTTGGAACAAATGGAAGTACAGTTATCGGTTAGTGGAATAAGACACAACTCCTTATATGGACATCCTGGGAGTGTGTTTTTATAGGTCACATCTTCTTTAAAAAAATTAGTGTTTTCTTCTTATACTTTTTGTTCAGGTGTATTTACAAACTAAAGAAAATAAACCATTTCATCAGATTGCCTATAGATTGTGCTAAAAAAAAAGGATTGCAGTGTGAGGCAGCATTCACGTAGCAAGTATTGAGTATATGAGGGAGGAGTGTTACTTCAATGAACAGTCTTGGTGAGACAGTGGCTGTGATTGGAGTGGAACACGATGAATAGATTGTGGTCCATGTCCTGAACTCGCACACATCTACATTTGCTGTAACAAATAGAAAAAACAAAAAAACATGTTTAATACTAACAAGGTCAGATGTGTTATGGCTGTGTTACCAGCGCAAATGCATCATTGAGGAAATGAGGAGACAGCCCGCGCTGGACCTCACTGTTTTGGACTCTGGGTTTGCCGCGACATTACCGTGAGTATAATCTTTCACTCTTGAGCCTTTCACAGTCTGCACCGAGATTGCTAAAAATCGACGCCACCTGTTCTTTTTCCCAGCGTGACGATGATGGAGAACTTCTCTAATGCATCCTTCAGAGCCATTCTGGACCACATCCAGGCACATTTTGCCGAATTCCTCAAACTGCCCCATTACAAGCAGACAAATTTAGCTGAGAAGGCCAAGGCTGAGCTGGTAAGACATGAACTACATTTACTACATAACACCCTTGGTTATAAGCAGAGAAGTTCCATCGGTAACCAGTTGATGCGTGTGATTTGTAATCGTTCAAATAAAATAAGTTGTTTTATGTTAACACATTTGAACCACTTGGAGTGATTTCACTGGCATACCTGTCTGTCATTAACCAGCATGGCTACGGCGCACACTCCTATGTTCTAAAAGCGCCCTAGTGGGGCAGATTGCTGAAAAAATCTGTCACTTGGTGATACAAGCACCATACTTGACCTCACTCAAAATAAGACAAACCAACAGAGCTTGACCACAGCATTTCAATTAATGATCATGGACATTGCCATTAAACTTAATATAATATCTGTTCAGACAGCTTCTGAAAACGCAAATTTTGAGTCACGGAATAGCCGCCATCTTGAAAACGGGCGGCCATATTGGAATTCAATTGACACCATTGAGTTTTTCCAGTCAGAATACAATAATTTTGATGTTTGGATCATTAACACATTTCTGTCCGTCAAGGCCATCTTGAAAACTGGCAGCCATGTTGGATTTTCAGCTGGATAACATACTTCTTATGTCCTTAATCCTAGTGGATTCTTATGGCCCCACTAAGATGGGGCCGATTTTTACAGACATTTTACCTGACAATTCTCAAAATCAAAGTACAATAAATGGCCTACCCGATTAAAACATCAAAACATGAAGTGTGTGACCACGTGGGCGACACTGACACAAAATGGTGGGGTGTTCAATCATGGACTTTGGCAGATGGCAACGGTTTTTGATACGCAGATCACGGCAGAAATCTGCAAACTCGTGCGACTCGGGAAGTTTGAATGCGGCCGTGGTCCATGGAACCTCATTTCTGAAGAACTGGTTAAGTTTAGGGCTATGGTTTGAATTGTGGTTAGGTTAAGGACTTTGGACATGCCTGGGTTAAGGTTTGGGTTAGGCATTAACTGCATAGCTAAGGGATAACGCAATGAATGATTGGAAGTCGGTGCAGTGTCCTAAGAAGAGTAGCTGTGCAAACCTGTGTGTGTGTGTGTGTTCTTCCTTCTGTTGAAACCAGCAAATGTCAGGAGAGAAACGGATGGGGAGAGATTCAGGCGGCAGGCTGCCTCATTCTCTCAGCTTTTCACACAAGTGCAGTCATGTTGGTGTGAAATCCTTGTCATCCAGGCTCACTGTGTGCATGTGATGCTCTGCACGCCTCTTCTCAGGCTGACGCGGAGATTGACGGCACCATGCTGGACATCCTGGGGCCCTTACTGCCTTTCTTGGATCGTGACAGTTTGTCTCAGGTGGACAGAGGTGCTGTGGCTCTGCGACTGGAGGAGATGAGACGTTTCTGCCTTCCTGAAGAGGCTCTCGGAGATATCGGTGCCCTACTCACTCACAAAGACTTGCTTGGGTAAAGGAAACGCCACAGGGTTTGAGACATGGGTTGATATGGCAAACATAGCTGGAAACAAACGTTATATATCTTTGTATGACTATAATTTGAATTATACACATACGGTATGATATGCAACATTTTTATAAATGACAGTTTCAATAGTCAGCATTATAGTTGAGTCACAAAACCTTGAGTCAGAGTCTGAGTCATCGAGGTTCAATCTGCTGAGTCAAGTCCAAGATGACGGCCACTACTCCTCTGGGAACTGACATACAAATAAAAAACGTGACACAGTTGCCACTTTTTCAAATAACTGTGTTACTGGAATTCTGTAGAACAGTTGTTAATGCTAATGTGTGCATTTAAGAATGTCTTCCCAGACATTGTAACACATGACGGTGACATTAATGTCACAGTATTGCAGCATTAATATAACAATATACTGTGTGCATGCATTGTTAGCTAAAGCCACACATTGGTATTGGTTTAACAGAAGTTCACCGTCTTGACTGTAAGACATGGGTTATTTATGAAACAACACAAACAAACAGCAGTAATGGACGGATATGTTTACCTTCCTTAGGGATCCGTCCAAATGGCAAGTTGGAGATGTTGAACATTTGGGCAGGTTGGTGTTTTCACTCTCAACAAAGCAGATTAACGCCATCCCACTGGTAAGCACCTGAAAGCACCATCTCATGCCTACACTGTGTTTAACCTGCGTGTATGTTGGCCAGTTTTCTGAGATTCATTTTCTGGAAACATCATGTGTTCCTCCTTTGCAGACGGTGCTGAATAAAGACACGGTGGAACAGGTCCTGATGGGTCAAAGGAACTGGGAGAACAGTGCGGTGGGTGGAGTGTGTGTCAGTCAGTGTATGGACCAGCATCACCAGAGACAGCAGACTCAGAGTCTCGTCAGAGGCATTGTCAAAGCACGGAGCAGGAGGGCAAAAGGTCCAGCACCTACAGTACTTCCCGCAAAATGTTGACCCTCACTGTAGATGGAAAAGTGTAATTCCTGAAACTGAATCCACTCACATCTCGTTGACCAGTGCCAGTTCCGAGCTGTGCAGACATCAGAGGGACGTTGCCTTCAGCTTGGACGTCCACTCAGCTCAGTCGTATATCGCAGGAGGATCTGAAACAGTGTGTGGAGGTTCTTGGTCAGGATGCTTCGCTGAGCTCTGAGCAGCGACGCTCGCTCTGGATGAAACTCAGACAGGTCAGTTTGATCTGGTGCCTTCCAAGGTACATGCCTCAAGTTTAGAAAGGCTCATCTCACGATAGTTTGTTATATTTGCTGTGACTTTCACTCCACAAACTTACCTCCCAGTAAAGGTGACATGATCTGAGATACAAGTGTTTTCCTGATTCAGTCTTTCAGTCCAGTCAGAGAACTGGGACCAGACCAGGTCTTGGCTCTGGGCTCAGTGGTAACGGAGATGGGAGAACGAGAACTGCAGGACGCAAATCTCTCTGACCCGGGTGTGTTGACACATCTGGGAACACTGATGGACTGGAGCCAGAAAAAGGTCTCACTGGGTTTTTGAAGTTTTCATCCTGACATAAAGAGGACAATGACAAAGTTAACCTGAATACTGTGTTGTTAACTTCACTGTTTGACCTTTTTTTTTTTTTTTTAGATGAGAGCTGTGGTTTTAGGTGTGATGCGGAGACGCAAGCTAAGGGTGGAAGAGATGACTTTTGTCGATCTGGTGACATTTGGTCATCTGATCTGTGGTCTGTATCCATCCGAGATGAAAAGACTGAGTCCAAATAGCCTCAGGTCAGTCAAATACTAATAATATAATAATAATAATTTTATTCCCCACAATGGGGAGCTGTACAGCACCAAAGACATTCAAATTAAAACTAATAAAAAATAAATGTGCATTTTAACATCTGCACAGATGGTTTAATATAATAAGGAGAATATATAAATTGTGCCAAATGTGTGTGATTAGAAATCATTTCTGATTATCCACAATCCTTCCTTAAAAGTACACTGGGTAAGCTGAATATCCCTCACCTCACCCTTCCCTTCTCTTTCAAGTGTGTTTGTTAAACTATGGAGCCTGCACGTGGCATCAAAACTCAAAAGATGTTTAGTTTGTCCATTGTGGGCAACTGTAAAAAGGTGGTCCAAAATGGCCACCTACTTAGAGCTGACCCCAGCTCATGCTGGGGACCGGGGGTAATGGAAAAACAATAATTTTCAAGTATAATTATTTTTTTCTTAAATTTCTGCCAAATGGAAACAGTGGATCTCTGTTTGCTTGCAAGTGAACCCTGGTGTGGTTCACTTACAGTGGGAAATTAATGCAAACGGACTATCCGTGTGGGTCGATCACTGTTGGGCAGCTTCTTGTGACAAAGCAATTAGGTTCGAACACCAAAGTCAAAACAGAAACCCCAAGACTGCATACATTTGGTGTTGCTCCATTGTTTGTTTATGTGGTGAACAAGCCACAAGCTGAAGGGGATGGATTTTCAGTCCTGTCCAATCGATGAGTTGGGTTTTCTTCTTCCTCGTGCATTTTTTCCTTCTTTGTCAGGGCTCATTTTGGGCAACACCGCCCCAAATGAGCAGCTGTTTTAACTGTGCGACATTGTCCAGGCGGTTTGGTCCGCTTACAAAAGTGCAGCGTGAAAGTGAACCAAACCAAACTAAGGTGTGAAAGCGCCCTTAGGATATTACATTGGAAAGGTCCAGAAGGCGAGATCAGCTCGCATGAATTGAATGCCAGATTGTTGTGGGATGTATGCGTAACTGGATCAATTATGCTACTTTCTGAGACCATTTAACACGGAAAGTATGGAGAGGTCCGTAGGCAACTGATCCATCATTTGTGAGCACTTTGAGGACATTGCCAAACTCAAATGGCTCTCAGTAGAGACAATAACTCTGCCACAGCCCAACAGTTTTGCTAAATTCAATCAGGTCTTATAGCGAAGCCAAGTGCTGGATCTGCCCCCTTAACCAGATATGCACTAAAATTTTAGGGGTTCTTTCTTGGCCTGTACTCCATTCAAGTTCTTTTTCCTTTGAAACATAACCTCCTTATTTGAGGCAATTATCTAATATGCAGTACTGCAAACAGGGGAATGATGCAGAATAAAAATGGCTTGTATATGTAGAGGCATTAACTGATATCACAAACATCTGCTGACAGATTTCCTGTGTGCATTTCTTAGCAGCATCATCCTCTAAAATCTTTTTGCGTACCCTCACTATAAAGCAGTATAAAGTCCAACTGTCTTTCCTCTGCAGTGTGGCCATCTTCTTCTTACGGGAGATTTCCCTGTCTTGCACTGACCAGCAGATGGAAGCACTGACAGGTTGTTTGTCCAGACCAGAGGCCTTTGGGCCAGTCAGTGCTTGGGCACCAGAGGTTTTCACTGAAATTGGAACACTGGCAGGTACAGTAACCTTTTTTTTTTTTTTTTTTTTTTAAGATCAACTATTTTTAAAATAGTTTTTCCAAAGGCTTTGGAGGGCAGTAAAAGCAGTAAAACGTGGCTCTTGGATGGATAGGTACAAATAAAAAAAGTATACCCCAGGGTGAGAAAGGGGAAGTTCTTTTGTCCTTTAGTCTGATTTGATTTAAGACTTTGTCGAAGTGCAGTGTTTGTCTTTCTGTCCAGCGGGTCTGGAGGATATAGTGCTGTCAGCTCTGGTACAAGAACAAGTGGAAGGAATCTCCCCCGCAGCCATTGCCCTGATGCCTCCAAAGAAGATGGCAGTGAGTTACACGCATTCATTATTTCTACCAGGCTCACCCACAACGCAGTGTTTAAAGGTGCAATATGGAAAGTTTTGCCTCACAATATCAAATATTGACAAATATTAAGTACAACTTTTTTGCGATGTATGTGAGCTGCTAATTGAGCTGCCGAATAATATGTTTTTCTCTTACAAGCCACTGCTTTGGTTGTCCATCCGACAGATGTATTTTACTGCTAAAAATCCCCATACCAGGAGTCTCAGACTTAAAGGTGCATTATGTAATAAATCTAAAGCAACTGGCCATAAAATCCTCCTAATATGTCACAGAGACTCAGGAATAATGTTCATATAACATACTGAACTCATCAACAACTACAGCACAGCCAAGATATTTGCATACATTTTTTTTTTTTTCAGACTGCAAATCATGTTTATGTTTTGAAATCATGTTTTGGCATGTGGCGCCACCTACCACCGTCAACCAATCATTGCAGTCAGTAGAATCTCAGCGACCGAGCAACCACGGGTTGCCAGTTATGTCAGAAAACGAAACATAAAAGACCTTGGTATTTTGAATTTGAATGTTTTGGCTACATTCTTACATATGGCACCTTTAAATGATTTGGTGAGTGTCTTGTCTGGTCAAAAGGGGGTGGCCAGTCTCGTAAAAAAAAGTGGGGAAAAAAAACATCTCTTCAGTCTGAGAGGGCAATATGAGCTTGAAAAATTGATCCATAAAGAACCAAAACAGAGTCAATTATAACTGAATGTGCTGTGTTGCAGCCCATGCTTTTATAATATGATAGTAAGTAGTGGGCTGCATGTGTTCAGCCCACTACTCTGGGTCACTGAGGTTACCAAACCAATTTTGAGTTCCAATTATTAGTGCTAAAGGTATTAAAATCAATAAAATGACAAGGGTGCCTACATTTATGCACATGCCTAATTTTGTTTAAATAATTCTTGCACACTTAAATCATATAAAGTTTATTTCACTCCTTAAATAGCACTGTGTTTGTCTCCTATATGATATATTTAACTGAAATTATTTATCCAAACAACCAATGAATTATGAAGGAAAATCCTGAAAATTTACAAGGGTAACAAAACTTTGCCCAAACCACCTTGTTGTCATTGGTTGGAGAAGTTATGTGGTAGCCTCCAAACAGCAAACAAACACTGTCTGACTTGCAATGATACTTTAATGTTGATGCCAGTTCTTCATCAAGAAAAATAAGCCCCTTTTCCACCTATGGTCCCGCCTCGCTTCGGCATGGTTTAGGTTGGTTTTCCACTACAAAACAGTACTTACTTAATGTGGGCGGAGTCACCACTGCACAGCTGCATGAAACTGCCCTGACTTCGTTTTACATGCGACACACACACAAACAAGTGACTCGTGACTAAAGCAGTTGTATTCAGTGTAACTGAATCATTACAATAACTGAATCATTACAATCAGTTAATTAAAACTGTTTGTTCAGTACTTCGTCCATGACCAGAGCTCAGACTCCGTCTGACGCAGCGGCAGGTTGTGATCAGCAGTGCTGTCACTAAATACACCAGACTCCTCTGGTAAATATGGAGATTTTAGACATTTCCCTGGTAATTGTTGGAGATTAACCCACGTTTATGGGTTGTTAAGTTTTTTTTAAACTGATCTACAGTTCACGCTCGCACTCACGCTCTTCCAGTGACAGCTCTCTGACCAATCAGTGGCTGGCAGTCTGACAACGTCGCACATAGTGTCGCCTCAGCTTGCTTGCCAGAGCAGGTACAAAAAAAAAAGTACCAGGTACTAACTAACACCAGTAGAAATGCAACTTAACTGTGCAGTTTGGATCCCGTTTGGATCGCAGGATTTTTAAAGAAAACAAATATGTCGTATGTATGAATTAAGGATACTGGATCCTCCACACAGATGAAGTTGTTTTTTTCTACTGGTGTTTGTATTTGTGTTGAATGTGTGTTTGACAGGTGGTGTTCAGTGCATTTCAGCTGTCATGGCTGACGGTGGAGCAGGCGTGGGCTGTCACCGAGGAGCAGTGGGCCGAGCTGGACACCGAGCAGAGACATGTTGTGGGACTGGCTCGGTATGAAGGAGACGTCCTGCTGGAGAAGAGAGGTGGGTTGTCTGGAGGGGAAGAGATAGTAATATCTCGTTGTAATAATGTCCTTTGGAATGGACCTGCACTCACTGCCTGATGTTTTAATAAGTATTTGTGAGCACATAGATATATTTATTGTTGCAATACCCGCCTCTGCAGGGCAACCAGCATGATTTTTATGTTGTGTTTATAAGGTGATAATAAACCTTGTGCCTCCACAGGAAGAAACATGGCTCCAGCGGCCCTGAACACACACAGCCATGCTCTCTGCTCACTGGCCCTGTGCCTCTTGTTGTGGAAACTAATTTAAAACACTGAAAAGATTTAACTGACCACTGACCTCCCTTGGTATCATTGTATTTGTACATCAAATAAATATTTTGAACTGGTCTGTTTTCTCTGTGTTTTGGCCCTTTTAATTTGCATCACACTAGAGTCTCCTCTGCTGCCCACAATACAGATTTATTTGAGTTATCCACTTGGAAAATGTAAATAACTCCATGCATTATTTTTTTTTAATGTTTTCTCAGCACATTCAGAGGGAGCAATGGGATGGTTATTTTGACAGAGAACCCGGCTTTGCAAAATTGTTATGCTATTTCTCTTGCATTAAATATACACATGGCATAGGCTCACACTGAAACATTTTTAATAGAATAAGACTTTAACTCTTCTTTCACATTCACAAGTACACATACCGCCATTAATATAAAGCCTTTGATATATGTTCTTGTTTATTTATAACTTCTGTTGGCTCAGTTGCATCTTATATTACATTGTACATCTCATATCTACATTATATATTATACCTGCATTGTCCTGGTAAAGTAAATATCAAATAAATAAAATCTAATTTGTAAACCACATTTGAACACATAAGAACTACTGTATACAAAACGTCAGAGTAGCCTTTCAGTGTATTGCTGCGTGGTCTGCTCAATCTGTGGACAAAGAAAGTATATATTATTCATGTAAAATTGGCTGCTTATAATGAGCACCTAAATTTAAAGCATTTAGAGATTTATAGATCATTTAAAAATCACAATGAGTTTCCCCTTTAGTTTTACGTCTCTTATTGTGGCTTCAAGGATGAATTGAATCAATTATTTCAGTGTTTAAAAAAAATAAAAAATTAATTAATTAAATAAAAATAAATTAAAGAATATTGTCTGGTTTCTTTGCTCGATATATATATATATAATATATATATAAATGTATATTATATATATATATATGTTACATAACATATATACATATATGTATAAAGTATATATATATATATATATATATACACAGTGTGTTCCTCCTTGTTGCATCTTCTCTGAAGAGTGGCAACATGGGAGCCTCAAAACAACTCTGAAAACAATGATTGTTCAACATCGTGGTTTAGGGGAAGGATACAGAAAGCTATCTCAGAGATTTAAGCTCTCAGTTTCAACTGTGAGGAACATTGTGAGGAATTGGAAGATCACAGGCACAGTTCTAGTTAAGGCCCGAAGTGGCAAACCAAGGAAAATCTCAGATAAGCAGAGGAGAAGGATGGTAAGAACAGCCACAGTCAACCCACAGACCAGCTCCAAAGACCTACAACATCATCTTGCTGCAGATGGTGTCACTGTGCATCGTTCAACTATTCAGCGCACTTTACACAAGGAGATGCTGTATGGAAGAATAATGCAGAAAAAGCCTTTTCTCTGCACCTGCCACAAACAGAGTCACTTGAGGTTTGCTAAAGCACATTTGGAATAAGATGCTGTGGACTGATGAGACTAAAATAGAGTTATTTGGGCAAAACAGGGGTGTTATGCATGGTCATGCATTCCAAGAAAAACACTTGCTACCTACAGTAAAATGTGGTGGTGGTTCCATCATGCTTTGGGCTGTGTGGTCAGTGCAGGGACTGGGAATCTTGTTAAAGTTGGGGGTCGCATGGATTCCACTCAATATCAGCAGATTGTGGAGAACAATGTCCAGGAATCAGTGACAAAGTTGAAGTTGTGCCGGGGCTGGATCTTTCAACAAGACAACGACTCTAAAGACTGCTCAAAATCTACTAAGGCATTCATGCAGAGGAACAAATACAACGTTCTGAAATGACCATCTCAGTCCCCAGACCTGAATATTATTGAACATTTGTGGTGTGATTTAAAGTGGACTGTCCATGCTCGGAAACCATCAAACCTGACCGAACTGGAGATGGAGAGACTGTTATTTCTGCAAAAGGAGGATGCACAAAATTTTTCTTTTGTGGTGCCTAAATTTACACTTGCACAATTTTGTTTAAATAATTCTTGCACACTTTCTGTAAATCATATACACTTTATTTCACTTCTCAAATATCTCTCAATTTGATTTATTTAACTGAAATTTCGTATTCAAACAACGAATGATTTATAAAGGAAAATTTTGCACACCACTGTATGTGGTTTACTCTATCCAGTTCCTTTCATGTTTCTGCCCACGGGTGCAGTTCCGCTTGCCAGCAGCGGGTGGCAGTGCAGTAGCGCCGCTGCCCGTTAAGAAGGTGTTCCTCTAGCGTCCCCGCGTTGACCACGGCCGTGACGTATTTCCTGAGGCTTGTACGGATCACTCAGCGGGTTCACCGTGGATGGCTATCATGACTATTTATAGCCAGCTGCTGTCCGCTATCGGTGTTTTTGTCGCTTCACGGCGCCGTCGTCGCTGCTGACGCCGCGGTGTGAGGCACCAAGAGGCTGCGGCTCGAGCAGGATGTGAGCACCAGCTGCTTCAAACTGATACGTGTGTAAGTTTGCTCGTCGGCTCCCCCGGCAGCTTTTTACCACACACTTATTCCAGTTTAGCGGTCACGCGGAGACCGAGGCACAGCACGGGGCTACGGGGACCTCGTGTTTGTTGTGTTGGTCCCGGTTTTTGTTTAGTTTGTGTGTCTCGGAAGGGGGAGGGGGAGATTTTATACGCTTAAGCACATACACACACACATACACATGTCGAGGTGACGTCGACTGCGCCGCGTCCGGTTTCTGTGGCCGTTGGGTTTTATTTTGGAAAAAAAAAAAAAAGAAGAAGAAACCCTGGTGGTCGTAGTAGTGAATCACGCAGGTCAGAGGAAGCGAGGAGTGAGTAAAAAAAAAAAACAATGCGAGAGAAGCGCGGCTAGGTTTTGGAAGTGTTCGTCAGGGGCGGATGAGAGGAGAGAAAAGGGGGAGGCACCTGAGAGACGGAGCAGGTCAGCCTACCGCGGCGTCAACTTTGCCTTTTAAACGCGACAGCAGCAGCAGCAGCAGCAGCAGCAGCACTCCGGTGCAGCTCCAGAGTCCTCCCTCATCGGATCCGCTCCCGCCGCCGCTCCGAGCCTCGCATTATGACTACGTGTTGTTGTTGTCACGGACTTTAACTTGTGAGGTGAGTCCTAACCGCAGTCAGCTGCTGCACGTTAAGCCCCTCAACTTCAGCTCCTCAAGTGCTGGGCGCTTCAGGCCCGAGGGGGAGAAGTTTTCCTCCTTCCTGTGCTGCTGATCTCTGTTCTTCCATGTCCTCTCTCTCAGGATCTCTGTACGAGCTGTTGACACTGTTTGATCATGCTCTTGTTACAGCAGTTGAACACTCCGGCTCACTATTGGGGTTAACTTTGACTTTAGGTGTCTTCAGTCACCTGTTTTCCATGTAAATGTCTCAACTGTTGTTGTTGTAAATGTGGATTAGAAAGATTGTTGTGGAAAACTTGCTCTTGGCACCTTTGATCATACTCGTACTCTCTTGTTTTGGCTGTGAACAATCTGGCTAAGACATGTCAAAATGCTGGGGGTAAACTTATGATATCTCAATTTAAAATGTGTGATACATTCTTGTGGGAAACTTCTCACAGCACTAGATTGGATTATTTTTTTTACAGCAGTACACAATATACACTGAGAGGTTTTAACACAAATTTATACATTCTGTGATTGATTTTAGTAGAAAACCTGTTTGCCTTCTTGTAGCACTGTGAATGCTCATGACTGTTTTGTTCACACTCTTGTTACAACAGTGAATATACATATGATATTGGGGTAAGGTTTGTTATTCGAAGCCATCACGTCTCTGGTTTTAAATCTATCTAACCAAGTTCTTTTTTAAAAATTCTGTTAAATTTTAAAAGAAAACTGGCTCGTCTTCCCTCAGCATTGTCTATGCTCTTGACACATTTTCCTCATACTCTTGTGATGACAGTCAACACTAAAGCCCAATTTATACTTCTGCGTTAAGTGCTCTGCGTAGGTTACGCAGAGTCCTCTGCGTCGACGCAGAGCCTGTCGAAGAGCCTCTGCGTTGTCTCCGACTGCACGAAATATTTTTTAAGTGTCCGTCACTCCGTCAAGGGACAACGGAGACGGCAAGAGCTGCGATTGGTCCTCAGGACAGGCCGAGCGAAGCTGCTCTGTGCCGGCTCACAGTGCGCACCCGAGCGTCCACAGAGGCGGAGCTGATCCTCGCCGATAACCCCGCTGCCAAACTATAAATACATCATATCTTAACACACACAGCACGTTTAGACACATGTTTTAGTAAATAGCCAATTTCTCGCCTCGAATTATCTTAAAACTGCGTTCCGTCACACAGAAAAGTGAGAAACGGCTACTGTTTCAACAACAACAGTCTTTCTCTCTATTTCTCTCTCGGACACATTGCTCACTGCAGCCAGAAGCACAACAACCTTGCGCAGCGACCCCTACTGATCGGGCGGAAAATTGCAGCGCGTGTCCGTCACCACGACGCAGAAGTATAAAGGCTCGAGGCGTCTCCGTGTTGACGCAGTCAGATAACGCATACGCAGTCGGAGAAGTATAATGTGGCCTTAAGGCTTGTACAGTACCGAGTTGGGCTTTGACAATTATCTGGTTTATCCATAAGACTAGCTAAATTTCCAATTCTGGAGCTGGATTTGAATAGAAAACGTGCTTATAACACTGCGAATGCTCACAGCTCTTTTCTTCATATTCTTGTCACAACAGTCAATATGATATTGGGGTAAGCTTTGTTATTCGAAGCCTTCTATCTGACCAAATAACTTTTGAAAATTCTGGCTTGTCTTTTCTCAGCACTGTATGCTCTTGACACATTTAATCATGCTCTTGTTATGACGGTGAACATACTTACAATACGATCGTAATCTTTTGACATTAGATTTCATTTCTTGGGGGAAAATGTAGCTTAAATTTGATGGATTGTGGTGGAAAATCGGTTCATGTCTCCTCAGAGCACCTTACGTGGTGATGACACTTGGGCTAAGACATAATGATATTGGGGTAAAATTTGACATTAAATGTCCTCAATTTTTTACAATTCTGTTAAAATCTGTGATAAATTGTTAATCGAAAACAGGTTCTTCTCAGCCCTGTACATGCTGTTGACAGTTTTGATCGTACTCTTGGTAGAACAAATACATTATTGATGTGAACCTCGACACATGAACTCATCATTAATCCAGTTTCCATGAACCTTCTCACGTCCGCTATGAAAAATGCAGTAAGGATTTAGTAATTAAAATGAACATTTGTATAGGGCCATATCGTAAAATACATGATCTGCATCGCACATTTTCTGAAAGCTTGCAAAAAGTCATGACCCTAGATTCACACGTACATTATAAGATGAGTTAGAGTAAATAAACACAGTCTCATAGAAGAAGTTATGTTTTACATATTATTGGATCTTCTTGTTGTGATGGTGTCGTAAGTGAATCTAACAGTATAATTCTACCTCTCAGAGGATTTGCTGATTGTCATTGGATATTAAATAATGCTGCGAAGCCTCTTGCGTGAACCAAATATATAGAAAGCAGGTTACTTTTAATTTGCATGCCTTCCCAGTAGTTACCATGTGCTGTCATGCAATTTCCTTAATGGACCTCACACATATTGTTGTTCTTATCTCAGGTGTAGAGTGTAGACGGTGGCTGACAAAGTAAAATATGTTGAAATACGTTTTGGAGTCATTGAACATCAGCACTAAAAACTAAATTAACTTGTATATAGTAAATAGTAGTAAATAAAGCATAGTTGCAAAGAACCTTGTACTTTATCTGCATTTGTGTCACAGAAAAAACCTGTATCTTACAGTTTTTATATTTTGCACTCCTTTTATATTTCTGGCGTATTGATAAATTAACCATATGATCGATAAATTAGTTATCAGCCTGGCCTATTATTAGAGGCTAGTATTGGACATTTTGCCAATTATAGATATTGTTGTTTTATTTTAATGATCACTGATTATATTAAGTCATTTCAAAGTGCGCTAATGTGGCGCCGCTGCCGTCTCTTCCTCTGTGCCAATTGCTATCAAGCCGCTGTTTCGACTGACAGCTGACACCATCGTGGATTCTCTTACTGCTAATCAGAATGTGTTACCAAATGTCCACATAACTGAAATGAAGAAGAAAAATAAGATTGTGCCGATTTAAAAAATAAATAAATAAAAAAATGTTATTCATTTTTTACATTTGAATTTCATGTGTTCAAAAAAAATGAAGCATTGAGTAAGTTACAAATATTGGTAATCATTCACTAGTAATAGTTGGCATTGGCCTTGAAAAACCAATGTATGGACTTCAATCTTGTGTTGCTTTTAACCTCCCAAATGCACTCGGAGGGCTGTTTGAATGTGCCCACACTGAGATATTGATTTTGTACGTGTCTCAAAATGAGATTCAGCAGCAACAAGATATTCGAGTGTGAGCAATTGGGTCGTTTTGGATATGTGTGTGACTTTGGTTTTATCTCATTTAAAATGTAAATAATAAACCAATGAGGTGTTAACTTTTTTTTTTTTTTTTTTATCTAGAAAGATTTTCTAACAAGTTTGGTAATAATAATGGTATAGTCCTTTGGGGTTAATGGCACTTGGCTAATTATGATTTGACATTGTATTTTCCATTACAATCTCCGTTATTGCAGTCTGACATATGGTGTCATTTACTCTGGTGACACTAAAGACCACTGTGAGTGCGACGTTTGCCGTCTGCTTCGTTTCTCTCCAGCAGTGAAGTAGTCGGGCACAGTGTGAGGTTTTCATGCTGACGGGAAGAAAACTGAGTGGTTGAGTGTCCAGATGAGGTCATCGGTGCATGGACTTTAAATAACAGACCGAGTCTCAAAATCAAACAGAGCTTTGGACATTTTCACCTGCTGTTTACGTGTTGCACCAACGACCTGAGGACAGAGTTGAGTGAGTTTTTTTTATTATCGACGCCTTTTTTTTTCTTTTTACCTTATTTTCATATTTTGCGGGAAAAACATTTTAATTAGTTTTGGTTGCGAATCCACTCTACTTTGTTTTAAGTATTGGTAGAAGAGGCTTTGCAGAGCAGGGAGGATTTGAGTGTTTGTTTTCTTTGAGAGACACTTGACTTTGGACTTGGACTCGAATATGAACAAAATTTGATATGCGCTTGTAGGATCAGACACTTGGGGAGTTGGAGGCAATTTAAATTACATAAATTGTTTGTTATATCAAGTGCCAGAAAGTCTTCTAGATACAGTGGATCAAAATGTAAACAGGTTTCAGGTGCTGGTATGTAAAATGCAGGTGACAGTGTTTATGCCTTGGCGAAGGTCTGTGCTCCGAGTGCGCTTGTTGAATATAGATTAGAGCTGCAACTAATGATTATTTCTGAATCGAGTAATTGTTTAGTCCATAAAATGTCATAAAATGTTAAAAATGTCGATAAGTGTTTGTCAAACCTGGAAATTATGATGTTCTTGAATGACTTGTCCAAGAAACCGGAAAATATTCATATGTAAGAAATCTTGTTTTAATAATGAAAAAAGCTCAAACTGATTAATCGATTATCAAAATAGTTTGATTAATAATTGATTCATCTAGTAATTGTTTCAGCTTTCAGTTTTACACTTATCTCAGATTTGTAAAATGTGTCCATATGACAGTTGGGGCTTTATAAAGTAGACTTCCTAATAGTGTATAAAAAATATGATCATAATAAATGGCAGATAACCAACTTAATATCTGTTCTTGAGTGAAATTTAAAGAAACAATTTGTGATTATTCATGCGTGATTATTTTCTGCTTTCTTTCTTCTCCTTTGACAGTAAACTGAATTTCTTTGGTTTGTGGACAAAGCGAGACCTTAAGGAATTTTCTGACATTGTATGCTCCAAACATGGAAATTATTGGTGGTTTTTAACTTCAGGGCAAAAAAATAACAAACACATGTTAAGTAAAGCTGCCCCTGATTCTGAAGTCAGCTGTGATTGCATGTCTATGGAGTTAATATCCTCTGTTTTAAATGTCTGGCATGGGTTAGTAGCTTGATATGCCAGCTCAGATCCAGACTAATCGGAGAAAGCACTCGGACAGTACAGAATCACCAAGGATACTCTATTTGTTTATATAAGAAAAAACATGGATTACCATAAATATCAATGAATGTAAACAAATAGACTATTGCAACCATGCAAGCCTCTTGCTAAGCTAACAGCTACACCAACAGCTGAGTCTGCAGATTTTTATTTGTTACATCGCCATTTAAGGTAACAAACCAGAAAAATGTAGAGTTTTTCGCGTTGTTGCCGTGATTTTTGCCCAGGAGAACGGTTTAGTTTTTGTTTGTCCTCCATTGTCGCAGAACATCATATTATGCCTCTGAATTGCAAAAGGTTCAAGGGTTGGAAATATTGATTTGAGCTGCAGTTGACAAATTGTGGCTGTTCCTGGTTTTCACAGCATGACTCAACCAACAGAAGCTGTGTTTGTTCGTCTTTTGTAATGTTTGTTTTAGTTGTGACAATTGAAGAAGTTCACCAAACGAGTTAGTGCTACATGGACACGGATGATAATGCAGTTCTAAGATGGCCAAAAAGATTAAAAATGTAACACATTTTTGTAGTATGCAGTTATGTATTATGTGTTAACGTTATATTGCCCTTTTTTAATTGCGGAAAAAAAACCCCATTACATTTAATTACGTTATTTGAAAATAGATTCTCTATTGGGACAATTTGATGAAGATAAATAAATAAATATACACAAGTGAACAGAATTCAAAAACATTTAATAATACAAATCAAAATGTCAACATGGCATATGGAGCAAAGTCATTTTGTCTGTGTTGTATTGACAGAAACACACCACCACTGCTGTTTTTCCCCTGTACACTGTTAATCAGTGCACACTGTGCTCTCTACACAACAGTAGTAAAACGGGGGTTTCTTTTTAATGATACAGATGTTTCTATGCTTCTGAAAGTAGTTGGCTATGCAACACTTGCTAAATAATTTTTTTTGTTGATGTTGTTGGAAGTCTGTACTGCACTCACTTTCTCAGACGGTGTAATCATCAGTCAGCTGATTGCGTTGACGGTAACACATTTTTCCAGAATGATTCTTCAAGTCTCAGGGACTTGACATCTTTCAGACTCTGTCTGAGCTCAGTGTCTGCGACAGCTGTAATTCTGGGCTGTTTGACAGATTTTTGCCTCTCTGTTTTTATTTTTTTTTCCTGAAGAAAACAACAGTCACTGAGAACTTTTTTTTAATGAATGTATTATTTATCTCTGCAGCAGCACACCTCGGCTGACACTAGAATTCAGAAACTCCTACAGGTGAAACCAGGATAACAAAACACTTCCAGTGATTAATTCTGAAAGACTCATGACAGAAGCACAACAAAACATTTGCTTGCCAGGATGGATACGGTATCCTCTTGTCCCAGAACTGCCCATGTAATTAATAATGTTAACACACATTGTGTTGGGTGTAATCCCTGTTGAGTAAGCTGGTAGGCCACAAACAAACTGCAACACAAACCTTATTGCTAGACAAATGTTCCTTAGGGTAAAACTACAGCTGCGACAAACGAGAATACCATAATTATCTTGATTAATCAATTAGTTTTGTGGTCCATTTCTATTTTCTAAAACCCATTTAAGTCTTGTTTTGTCCATTATCCAAAGTTATTCAGTTGTGTTATTTCAGCCTTTATCAAATTTGAATATCCATGATGTCAAAGGTCTTAGGTCTATATTATCTTATTATTAGTTGTCCCATAGTTAGGTCCATAAAATGTTGACTTCACATTGAAGATGCTGAAAGTCAGAGAACTTGTTGTAATTGTTGTAAATCTGTTTTTCAGTATAGAGTCACAGCTGTTGAGCCAGATTTGACTGTCTAATTTTCCCCGTCACTGATGATAGTCAAAACACTTATTGTATGAGTTGTGGTAATAGCTGCGGCAGCCACTTAAAAATACATTGTTTCTTCACAACAAACTTTCCCTGGAAATTCAGAGGAGTTTGTTTGCTCTTCTGGAGTGTGGCATGATGGCACAGAGTTTGGAAACTCTCCATTTTGTCCACCGCATGGCTAACCCTGAACACCGCGCCACTACAGGATGGCTATTACCTGCAAAATTACTAGAGAAGCCCTGCCTCAAAGTATACTGGAATCCAGAGAACAAATGTGACTGCATACACTATGATTAGCACTGTAATCAATGCGGTCCACTAAACTCAGGATTTTAATGGTGTTAGCACTTTGGATAATTGTCTTAACAGACTTTTGGCGCAGCTGACCTTCCTGGCTTAAATCAACAGCAGAGTTTGGAGACAAAGTTGTGTCCATAAATAATTTCACCATGACCTGAACTGAGTTTTTTTCCCCTGCGAATAGTCTATCCCATGATGTATTGCGTTGTCTTATTTGCAAGATTGTGTTTTAGATGCGTTTGTTATGGCTTGGTGATCACTGGACAGTCAGCATATTACGATAGAGCACCCAAACGCAACTGTAGGTCATAATTTTTCTCTCTCGACAATGTGCATGTTCTGTCCGTGGTTGCACTCGTTCAGCAGATCTGCCACTGCCGCCTCAGGCATATCAACTCCACCCTTGAGTGGCCGCTCTTCCTCGTAGTGACACTCCAGGGCGTAGACCAGTTTTCCAACCACACTTCTCCACCTCCTCTGTCTACTCATGATACCTAAGCATTTTTCCTTTCACAAGTGTCTTCTATGTCCTCCCATGAGTGTTGACACCAGCCTTGGCTTATGGGTGTCTGACCACAACATCAGGTCTGGACCTGGCGCCCTGCTCACTACTTCATGTGGGATTGGCATATGCCTGTGGGGAGTCTTGGCCCATGTGTTGCCAGCTTGACCAAAATGAGATATCCTGCGCCCATTACTATAGTCCAGTAAGATTGTGAGATTTCTGTCGCTGCTGGATGTTCATAACTCATGTTCAGCCACATTCGAGTATTTAGCCAGACAATTTCTCTGGGGACTTTTCATATATCCGTCTATCCATCCATCAATTCCATCCAACCAACAATTCACGCTCACACCTGTGTCCAATTTACATTGCATGTTTTTTGGACTGTGGGAGGAAGCCAGGGAACCCAGCGAAAACACACACACAGACGGGGAGAACATGCAAACTCAAACATGCAGAAGTGCTAACCATGACACTAACCATGTGGTAAATTCTCTGGAGACTTAATATAGGGAATTGATACAGTGGATGGTGCCAAGGGCTCACTCAAATTTTTTATTTTTTTAACAGCAGCAATGCGGGGTGGAAACTATTCTACACTGTACTACATTTTAGGCCCAAAAAATGTCCGTCATGTCCAATATTGACCATCAAAGCGGTGATAACAAAAATGAGGGGGAAAAAAAGGAAAAAAGCGGACTCTCCGCTGGCACTGGTGTGTCGCCACTCGCCAGGCAGCTGAGGTCTGGGCTTGTTAGGTGTCCACCAGAGTGCAGGATCTGGACTGGGTGAGATGCCGTCTTCATTTGTGTAGCGCTTGTGTTGTGCCCCTCACCCCCGTCTTAAACATACGTGCAAGCTTGTTCACACGCACGCACAGCCACTGGAGAGAATTGCCATATAGGCTAATGTTACAGGTGACCACACACTCATCCTGCACTCACCACTTTGTTGAGGTGCGAACGTGTTGATTGTCGATCGTTTTGGTGACAAAAAAGTCCCATTCCATACCATTTTGCAATGTTGTATCATTATGTTGTATCCTGGTGTCTCTGGCATTTACCACCCCTGCTTGATACCAGTTTTTCATTTCTGACCCAATATACGATCCAGTGTTTTTGACCAGTATTGAACTGATTGTCTTGAACTTGTGTAAATGTAATATATTAATTTCTTTTGTTTATTTTTCCACCAGGTGAGCCGTGACCATCCCTTTCTTTGTCTCCCAGCGCAGCTGCACACACACTGCTCAGACCCTGTGCTGTACTCGGAGAATCCATGGCTTCTGGCTCTCCATCGCCCTCTGAAGGCCACAGGCTTAGGCTGCTAGAATTGCTATTTGGGCCTCTGTTGGTCCTGCTGGTTTCTGGGCTGGAACCAGCACTGGGTGAGAACGTCTACACCAACACATGGGCCGTTCATATTCCCGGAGGTCAGGAGGTAGCTGATCAAATTGCCAATAAACATGGATTCATCAACCACGGACATGTAAGTAAACCAAACCTTTTGGCTATCTACAAGTAAAACATTACTAAACTCTTTTTCAAAGAATATCTCAGATGAGTAGTTTCGACGCTGCTGTGGAAACTTGTATTAATGTCCTGTCATTGTATCTTTGGTTTTGTCTGGTTTGACTGATGCACACAGAGCAACACATTAGTTTTTCGTTATCCTGGTTGTTTGCTGCTCCACTCATGCATTTTCTGCATGACAATAACAAGTCTTGGTGAATGTGTTACGATGAAGTCTATAGAAGAGTTTCCCCAAACTTTCAATATGGGGACACACTTTTTAAAGATGGCATGTTGTGACAAAAACAATATTGTGCATAGTGTAGTGAGTATTTTTTACAGCCATATCTGTAAACAAATGACTTCCAAGGAAACTTATTTTTTACATGCAATCTAAATCATACTGTGTAACACGTAAATCTAAGCTAGTCCCTCAAAAACGTTGGAAAAATGTAGCAAATTTGTCCATGGACCCAAAATGTCCATGTAACATCCTACATAAATTATACTCGCACTAAAAGCCAACCACCCTGCACTGTTAGATTTTTATCTCCTGGGTGACGGCACCTACTTCCTCAGTTTATACATAACAGAATTAACAGGTCAAAAAAATCGGCATAAATTTATTGGACATCTGTTGCCCCATAGACACGCCCATATAGGTCGACCTGTGTGTGGCATACTTCAAACATTATATCTATACGTTAAACCTCAGCTTTGACAGACTCCTGTCTATCATGAACTGACCTCATTTTACAAAAACATTTATGGCATTGATATCTAATTATAGATCTGTATTTTTTTACTTCCCCTTTGACAGTGGAAATGAAACATTTTTGAAGTCTGAAGTCTTGTGTAACAGTAAAACAAGGCAGCTTTATTTGTATAGCACATTTCATACATGGGCAACTCGATGTGCTGAACATCAAAACAAAATAACAGTTAAAAGGTGAGAGACAAAACACACAATTAAATTCAATGAGTTATGACGTAAAACCATTGATCCTGGACTTAACTAGGCCAGTCTAAAAATGGCCGATCCATCTGAGAGAAAAAAGATTGAGAATCAAATTGAATTGTGACATTTTAAAAAATAATTCAGCAAAAGATAAAAATGTAAAGAGTTCCACTTGTGCATAAGCAGCATAAGCGCTAAATGCCGCTTCACCATATATGGTCTGATCTCTGGGCTCGTCTGTCTGACCTAAGTCAGTAGGTCTTAAAGGGGGCGACTAGGTTTATATTCTTTAAATATGTCGTGTGTCTCATAGACCTCCATTTGCAATAAACCCAGAGCTATAACAATTCAGTGGATTCTCCTTTTTAAATACAGACCTTGTAAAGCATGTAAATACCCAGTTCTAGTTTTTCTCGTCTGTCTGGACGAGAAAACCTTGCACTTGCTCTCATTTATGTCATCGCACGAACACCAGACTATTTTCTACCAGTGACACTTGTAGCCGTGTGGATCTTTTTTTTATTTTAAACAGTAGGGGTGTCATTTTCAAATCACACAACAGACCGTAAGACATTCAGGCACAATTAGAGACGTTGTGTCACAGCACTTAACAATAAAAGTATATTGTATGTCTCTGAGTTTGGTTCTCATGCTAAATATGCATCCTGTCTTTGACTCAATGAATCACAGCCGCCTCACACGCAGACACAGCAGCTTTCCTCACTGTTACCAGTTTTCCAGGGATTTCACTTTGGTCCCACTGGTCATGACCAGGAATGTTATTTGTGCTCTGAATCACATCGTGCAGACTAATGAGTAATCCTACACACTTAAATCCTTTAACTATGTATTGGCTTGCGAATGACGGGGGAATCCAGACAATTCTACCTAACTACACCCTGAAGATGCTTTTGGCGTGTTGTGTCAGCAACTTATTTAAAAACAGTTTTATGTCAATTTGAAGGAGGCAAAAAAAACCAACAACCCTATTATGTCTCACCAGAGTGAGATCGACTATTTTTGACAGTAAGATTTTAAAGAAAATGTCAGAGCAGAAGTCCCTATTAACTCAAACCTAGCCTTTAGCTCCCTCCAATGAGAAACATGTACTCGAGTGAAAACAGCTGTTCCAGGTATTTACTGAATCCACTTATCCTCCTTATTAAAGCAGCTTCATGAGTTACATTTCTACACTGGACTAAGGTTTTCTGAACCAGTGTGTGTTCCTCGATGGAAAAGTACCCCGGCAATCATTTTGCACCGCTTGACATTTACCTCCCATTTATCCTAATGTGAACATTGACGCTAAATATCAAACTGAAATTCCTGACACAGGCACCGCTCTATTCACTGCTCAGGAGGAGAACAGCTCTGTGCTTGTGCAAAGCTGTTCCCTCACTGCAGGAGTCTCCTGACGTGTGAACATTTAAAAATAAATAAAATTCTCATGGTTTTGCTCCATTTGGAATACTACCAAAATAACCGGCCCCAATGTGTCCATTTTTTCAGTACCCTTCCTTTGGGCAGAGTAATTGTACAGTATGGGTGGAGCTCGACCCACGACCGTCAGCTGATTGGCGACAGGACAACGTCAATCCCTTGCTACCAGTGTTTCTTCAACGCCTGATACAAAGCTTGGAAGAAATAAACAACGTGGCTTTGGAATAATTTAGAATCCGAGATAGATGCAGTCATTTTCATAATATGTCAGGCTTCTTTGGTTCTAGCATAAGAAAATCATTTTCAAATTGGAAATATTTGAAATACAACTCTGTATTGGCAAAAAAATTTAAAAACACGAGCGCGACGTATTACCACAAATCCGAGGTTAAATACCTTTCAGAGATTGTGCGTTCGCATTTGATGACTAAAGTCACCTTTGATTATAAATTATTAATGAAAAATATATTTTAGAATAGCAATTTTTAAGTTTGGAAAACACTGATTCCTGAACAGTTTCTACTAATGTAATAAATTCATAATTTATGGAAATAATTGTAAGTTGAAGCCCAAGCTTGAATACTTAACAAAAACCGGAGCCTGAACAATATCCGTGGCATCTGTTTGGCCTTCGGCGTGTCATTGATGAATCTGCTGTTCATTCACTTTCTAAAGTTGAGCTCAAACGATAAGTGACGACTGCAGCGAAGATGCTCTCGTCTCCCGTGCTCCCCAGACTGAAAACCATCAGCGTTCACTGACGGAAAACAAAGCTGTGTTACTTCAGAGCTGCGAGCGAACAAAGCTTTTATACCTGCTTCCCTTTTGCCTACAGCTGATGGAGAGCGAGATTTTCCAGACGCGGCGCGTCTGTGCTGCGAGGCCGTGCGTGTAGCCGTGTGTCTGTCTGACTGAGTGTCTGACTGTGTGCAGGTGTTGGAATCAGGCAGGAGGAAGCTTTGAGGGGAGGATCAAAGAATGCAGCTGGGAAGGTTTTATGGCTCCTGCGATGGTTGTTGTTTTTATTCCGCCTTCGCTCCGCTCTCACACTACGGCATCCATACCACCTCTACCATAAACATGTCGGGGGGGGTGGTTTTATGTCTCGTCATCATGACACGCTGAGTCTGTTGTCGGGAAGGTGTCTGCGTTGAGCGATGATTAAATAGCAACAACACGAGAGCTCGGTGCTCAGTGCTACCGTCTCATTACGTGGCTGGCAACTTTACTGTTGGTTGACAAACATAATTATGACAACATTGTTGAGGTGATTGAAGGAGTTGGTGCAAGTAAACTAATCCCTAATTGCCAACAACAGGCTGACGGCTCATATACGCTCCATGTTTGATATGTGTACAGAAACAGGCGGCGCTGTCTGTCTGTACTCTGCTTTGTTTTTGACTGTTTATTTATGAAGGATGGGTCAAAATATCATCGAGGTGATAAATCGCTGTCCTTCCTGGCGCATTAGATAAGTGACACACCAGGGTAAATATTGGTTAGTGAACAAATTAAACCGCTGTAAAGAAGGAAACTTGGGTGGAAGTTCAGTGGCTGAAGAAGAGGGCGTTTACAGCGGGATAATTGACATATAATGCAAAATCAACTTTTCAATAATTTGGGACTCTGGAGGCCCTATGAGTAGGCCTCAGTCTAAGTACAGGAGATAAAACTCGATGTTGACTTCTACACTCATTGCTACGTTGCAATGTGCAAATTCCTGGAATTGTTGTCGCGCAGAGCGGCTTTGTCCCTAAAAAACGCGAGAGTTCAGGTGAGGGCAATTGTAACCGGAAGAGCGGAAGTCCGCAAAGTATTCTATTCTTGGCTCCACAGTGCAGCACAGAGTTCTACACAAACTTCCAGCCTCAGAGGAATTACGTGTCCACTCGATACATTTTATATATGATGGCAATGTGTCGGCTAGAGTCTGCAAATTATCGCTTTTCAAAATGCTAACTGCTGTTAGCTGCCGGAGCCTCAGTGACACCGACGTACTTTCCTGTGTCTCATTTGCATTTAAAGAGACAGGCACTCAAAACTGAGTGTTCTGAACAGGGCTGTTTTGGCAGAGTGATTGAACTGCTCTGGTGCTTTAAGGTATTTTGACCAAAGCATGTCACAGACGTTGTTCATTAGGACACCAGGGAACTAGGTTAACTTGAAGAAATAGGGTATAATATGAGTCCTTTAAGAGATGTTCAATACATAGACTTTATGCACAGTTCTCTATGTTGTGAATAAATGGGGAAATCCTGTGCTTTTTAACTTTTCACGCACTCGTTGTGTGACTGTCTTGCAATAATTACCACATAATCTTATTGTGATATTGGTATGGTGGACATGTATGAATTGCAAAGGCCGAGTGAAGTGACACGTGTGCTTTTTGTAATTGTGAGCTCTGTATCTTGGGCTTAAAGTCCGTGCCTTTGTTTGTAACTATTGATTAATCAAAATAAACACAGCCAATGTGACTCCGGGGTCGGGCGCTTGTCGGTAATGAAACGCTACAGTAATGTTGAGTGACAGTTATTTGAAACCGTAATTCACTTGCGCACCAACTTCTTCTGTCGACTTTAAAATTCTTCCCTTCGTTTATGACACAGACGACGGCAGCGCAGAATATTGATATTAATGTATCTTAAAAGAAGCAGACGATGTGCTTTCAAATTAGAAAACAGGCTGCTGTGGCCATGTGACGTGAAAATGTATTATGCCTCTCACTTTGACTCCAATTTAGCATAATAGGGCCATTTTAGAAAAAGGGGAATAATTAAAACTAACTTAAAGTAATAAAATAAAATAAAAAACGGCTGACTCACTCAGCGGTTAATGGGTATTAACTGCCAACTTGCGTCTGCAGATGCTTATTTTACATTTTAAAGACCTTTTCTTGCCCACATCATCAGACTTGTGTTGTGTGTGTGTTTTTTTTTTAAAGGGGAAACTTGAGCTTTTTGGGGGGTTTCGGTTTCACCTCCGTCACATTGTGGTTTGAATAAATAGACAAATCAAAGGAGTTGGTGTAGTCATAAGAAGTGATTTTGACGTGGATGAGCAAGAGAAACAAAAAGAACTGTATGGAGTTCTTCTGGTTTTATCTGTGAATAGGATCAGGTAGATGAAAGATGTGATTGAAGAATGAATCAATAGAGGTCACTGATGCAACAAAAGCTTCCTCTTCTTATTTCATGTGGTTGCCTGTCAGCTGGGTAAAGTTGTATTGAATAGAAGCTCTTTTATAATTCTTCATTTAATATTTTTAGGTCAGTCATGTGTTGAAGCATGGTGCCTTTGTTTCTATGGCCCTAGGCGTTCACCATCGACTCCCTCTTGTATTCCGCTCATGAAAGTTCCCTCACTGATGAAGTGGCTAAGATTCTCTTAAAGTAACTCCCTGTTTGCAACGTGGAACAACAACAATTCGGGCTCTGCCTTGTCTTTGTGGTGCTAATCTCATTTAAAGACGACTCTTTCACAACAAAGGCGAGATTGTGCCATGGTGTTTTTATGACTAGTGCATTCACAATTACGCAAAGCAACTTCTAACCTTTGGCTTAAGTCTACCTGGACGGAAACTGGTTTCACAAGGAAGTACTCTACAAAAAATTGTTTACTGCATCATTTTCAATAAAATGTTCACAGTTCCTGCTTCATTGACCGAAATTATGAAATGGATAACTGGTTCCCACTGTGGGGACCGTCATCAGATCTCGATGCATGTGGTGAATCGCTATGTGATCACAGAAAACACATTCCAAAGCCAGGTGTAAACAGGGCCACTTTTTTTTACGACAGTTACAACAAACAATGTCCTTTAACAAACTTTAGGGGGAGCTCCTGTAACTGTTCTCTGTTTTCGTACGCAGAATAAATGAATTTCCTTCCAGAGGAAGAGGAAACTGAAGTAAAAAAAAAAAACTAGCGTTTCTCAGAAGCGTGTCACTTCCCCCTCTTGTGAGTGGTGGTTTCTGTTGCCGGTGGTGGGTTGAAAAACGGCTGCTGTGTTTATCTGAGACCAGATGCCTTCAGAGCTTGTTCCCCTGGTCCACTGCAGGGCTTTGCATGTTAGGAAGGATTGTGTTTGGCCCTCTGTGCCCTCGCTGTACTCCATGGCACCGTCTTGGCCTCGCGTCTCTCTCTAATGTGCAGAGTTCTGTCTCTTTTCTGAAGAGGTTTGGCTTTCTCGTAGCAACTATTAATATTCTGTTCAGCACAAGATTAAAGGGAGAGCAGAAGAGATGGATATTATCTGTACTGCTGATGGATTATATGAAATGGCACTCTTCTATCAGTTGTGGCATTGCATTTTAAAGTAGCCTCTTTAAGAAGTTCACTTTAATCTACTCCACTTTTTTTGTTGGAAAGATGGTGGAGGAATGAACTTTTAATCCTTTTTGTTACACACTTGGTTGGTTTTCTCCAGTACATGTTTCAGCCTACATTACATTAAAATTAAAAGTATCTATCTTTACAGCATTTAATCCTCTTACGGACATAATGGGGTGTAATTTACATGCTTTTACACCATATTTACATGGATGAACATTTAGAGCAGGTACCCTCTCATTAATTCGCTTGCATAAATGGTTCACTGGACATTACTTTGCACACGGTGATATAAAAAAAAAAATTACAGAAGTTGCACACTGTGGACACAAGAGCTTCCTGTTGTTGTTGTTTTGTATCATTACTTGGCCTTTTTTGTTGACACCATGTAGCTCAATTTATTGTACTTCTTTATTTTAATCATGTGTTTGTAGTTTGCGGAGTAAAGGGTGTGAATCATGTTAAATTGACTTTGTTCTTCTTTCCATGCTGAACTGAAGCGAGGCTAAATCCATATTCCTCGGTTGTCAATTAAAAATTGAAATTTCAGATCCATACCATACACCAACGTTCAAAAGTTGATTATTTTTAATCTAATGTCTTGACTTTATTTTCTATCCATTTTGCTACTCTTTTGCTGAATAAAAGTGTGACTTTTAACGGAAAACACAATTTTTTTTTACAGGTGACCCCAAACTTTTGAACGGTAGTGTACATGCTGAAAATGAAGCACATGGCTGTCTGTTATGAGCCCAATGATGAGGTGAAACTGAAAATAGAAGTGTTAAATTCACAGCTAATAGTCAAGTTGTCACTGAATACAACCAAGCGGGAAGCAACTGCGTCATCATTACTAGAATCAGCCTTTTTGAGTTCTCTTTTTTCTTTATTTTAAACACTGCTGGCAATATTTAAACTTAATGGTAGGTGTATGTATATCAGAATCTGCAGAAACTGAGGGTCACTTGCACCAAAGAAATCAAAATGCAATTATGTATAAGTGCGCTCTTTTCAGCAACACATGCAGCTTCAGGGATTTCAGACTAAAACAATGCCAAACTTCTCTGTGTATGGTGATCAAAAACTTTAGCGAGGAGGTAATGTAACCAAGCAGATGGGACGTGTTTTGAAATGAATATGCAGTAGTTTGGATGCAGCATTTGTCCCGTGTTCTGTGCCGAGGATTGGAATTATTACAGTTCAAACTTAATTGCACAGTAACATCCACTGCAACTTGTAAAAAAAAACAAAAAAAAACACAACTGCAGGTAAGGAGTCATAATTGGACTCTGGAGAACTGATGTATTTAACAGCAAGGGAAACCGGGAAGTGAAGTTGGAAAACTATCTGACAGGATACAGAAAGCACAGAAACGATGAGAAGAAGCTGCACGCTGAGCACTCTGAGCAACAACGCCGCACGATCTGTACAGAACCACACAGGTGCTTCCTCTTTTGTACGAGCTGCTTTACCACCAAACGCAAATCATACTCCAAAAAACATGATTCAACACCCTCATAAAAGTCCTGTCAGGATTAAATTCACACATGGTTGGGTGATAAAACAATAAAAATATAATTCTCTTTAATGGCGATGTATATAAAAAAAGGTCAAGTGTTAATGCATTGCACAGGCACACTTGGATAGATTGTCAAATCTTTGTGAAGGTGACGAATGGCAAATATGTTGAACGTCACTAACTGACAAAACAAATTAATGGCATTTATTGATATTATTAAAAGCCCAATATGTAATAACTGGTGACATGTAATAGATGGTGAGATTGTGACCGACTGAGAACTCCTACACTCACTTTCCCATGAGTGTCAGAGAAGTACGGTGGCCTCTGAGAAATGATGCTATTCTTCTGAGCTGGTGTTGAAAGCTTTTCTTTCAAAATGCAAAACACACACCGTCTATTGCGTCTATATATATATATTTTTTTTTTAATACTTAGTTTTCTGATTCTGCCCTCTTCGTTACGTGTGCATAATAGTTTCTGACATACAGACCATTAGGGGTGGGAATCACCGGGTACCTCGCATTACTATATGCAATACATTCTATAATAAATATATTGCAAGACAGTCGTATAGCGACACATCACGACATAAGAAAACAAAACGTCCGTGAAAAGCTCAAAGTGCATGGAGAACAAGATGGATGGAGCATCTCTTAACGTAGCCTTCTCCACTATTATGCCGCTGTAAACTCCCTCTTCTTCGGCCAGGTAACTTTCGCCCAAGTTTCCCTCGTTCATTTGAGCAGCACTGCCATGAGGAGGCATGAAGTAGCGACGACCGGTGAATAAAACTGGCAGGGACTGTTTACTTTAGAGTGCTTTGATTTATTCATTAAAATATCAATATTTGCCCTGACACGCACCTGCTGTTGAGAGAAGCATTGCCGTTTCTGTTCATCCGTGTTACAGGCGTGCTATACACCCTGAGGGCCTTTCCTGGTTCCTCGAGTCAAACACAGCCCCGGCTTTATAGATTGCCACATCTAAATATTTTATAATGTGTAAGCATGTTTTGAGAGCTGGTTAACTTGTGCAGTATCTTCATTAATCTTTAACGGACCACTCCGTGTGCACTGTGGCTCTGTCCTACTTAAGCCAATGAGAGTCGATGGCTGGAGCGGAGTGCACTGCTCCATACAGTCGGCGAAGCATGTCCTGTAGAGTTGGCGCTGCTTTGAAGTGCAGTAATGATAACGCTGCAAACCCAGTTCAGGCAGAACTGTTGGATTTTTGGCCCACTTACTGGTATTCCAGACTCATTAAGAGGCCAGGCTTTTTCATCCACCGATGACTGCATTGTTTTTCATCTCAGGATGGTTCATCTGCACCAGAGCGGTTCGTTTCTGCACTGGCTTTGGTGTCCCTGCCTTTGGTCCTTCTGTTTTTGTTCAATAAAAGAGGCTCCCTTCATTCCATGCTCCAGCCTCTCTCACTCAGCTGACCAGATCTTGGTGCAGGTGGTTTTCTTTGAAAGTTAAAAGCGTATCGTGTTTGCTCTGCTGGAGACGTCTGTGTCGAGACCAATGTATATGGAGCCGCTACACGCCGAAATCAAACTGATTACGGCTGTAAAACACTGTAACTGACACAATAATTGTGTTGTAGGTATCTGCGTTCTCAAATTGGCTGGGACAAAGTTGTTTTGAAATGTTTAATCTGTTTAAATCTGTCAGTGTATGTCATGTTCTCATTCCTCGAATCAATGTAAAACAATTTATAGGAAATCTTTGTAAATAGTTTCAGGAAGTAAAAGAGCTGACACAGCATTTCAGAAATCCAATAACTGCACAAGGTGAGCCTCAATTGCTCTCACTGCAGTATTTACACGAGCAGACATTGCATTTTCAGAAAAATGTGGCCAACCTTATAGAATCTCCAATCTTGTTAAAGTGCTTGAATTTGTCAATAGCGTGTTACTTATGGATTACAGGAATTCAAATGCAGTTTGAAGGAAACATAATAAGAATAAAGTTAGTGGGTGAAAAGATGCATATTTTTTAGACTTAAAGTGTCGTTTAAAATGTCATCATCCGCATTTTCAACAATGTTAGGAGTTTGTTGGGGAAGAACTTGACTGGGCCGCCGCACAGTACCTTTTTACTTGGTAGGCGGGGTGTACACAGTGCCAGATGGCCACCGTGACGACATACCGGTGCGACAACAGAATCAAGATGTCAAGCTTTTTTATGTGTTGAAGAAACGCCAGTCAACTCACTGCTGTGGGTGTCCACCTGGACCATACCCTATCATTTAACTCTGCTACCCTAAGGGTAGGATGCCATAATATTTTTGTATCATTTCCAAATGGAAATGCAAAAAAATCAAACAAGCGTGCCAACCGACAATCTCCAATGGCTTATGTTTCAAAATAAATTGATATGAACAGTTGATTGTACATCAACAGAGGGCATTTCATAGGACAGTGTTTTTGATCGACTTACTCCATCTGCAAATATTTTTGTGCTAAGCATGTCGGCTGACATAAATGTGAATGATATAATTGTGAATTTTCTCCTATGTATTTATTGATTTTGGCTGGACCTGCTTACTGTCAGTCATCTTTACTCTTTGAAACGTCCTAATCCTACAGTTAAGAGTGGCGATGGCTGCCAGCTACAATGCAGTCTCATTTTTAGGCCATAAAGTTTGGCTACAGAAGAGCTACAAATGTTCTCTTTAAATGATAATTTAAAGTGGAAAGTGGAAATCACATCTCGCACATTATCTTAAACTTATTTGTATGAAGATTTTGTCGGATGCTGTTTTGGAAATTGGATTTAAAGAGTTCAGAAGAGCAGCTTGTGACTTGGAAGCAGCTGGCTAAAACACCACATTGGATAAATACTGTAATTCAAAGTTACATTCTGATATGGGTCTATTTTTGTCTTTTTGGCTGAGCTAGCCTACTTGCAATTATGTTTTTATGTCAATGAGAATGAAAATATAGTGTGAAAAGAAGTAGTGAGGATGTAGCTCAATACAAAAAACAGTATATGAATCAATCTGTGTTTCTGGAGAATGTCCGAGGACGGTCAGCTGGAGGCCACTCCAGCCCAGAGCAAAGGAATGAACACCCATGTTGTCAGGGTTCCTGGGAAGTGCAGCAGCGCTCGGTTATTACTCTGCTCGACCACGGGCGACGGGTGGGTGTGTGTGTGTGGCTGGGACGGAGCCCAGCCACACACAGGTCACAGGGGCTGTAACAAGAGCCAGATGTGCAGAGGGGACATGCAAATGCGTGGACTGGACAGGCACCTCTTTGGCTTTTGCTCACATGTATGTACACGCACACTCGCACAGTCGCGCACAACAGACGAAGGGAAGTCTGAGGCATTTAAAGAATGTTGGTTCTGAAATGGGAAAAACAACTTTTTGGTGCATATGTGATAATAATAACCCAAGGAATGCTCCGGTTCTCTTTTAAACAAACAGAAAACACTTCACTTGAATACATGAAACAACCACTGATTTGTAAGTATCTATGTATACTAAATAGTATAACAAACACATTTAAACCTGCAGGGAAAGGTTCTCTTTTTTTGGTCTGGATGTTTTGCTGAGGACTAGAGAAACAAGTGTAGAGCTGCAACAATGAAATTCAGGATGATTTATGGTCTTATCAAAATGAATACTGCATGAATATGATGAAGTAAAGTACAGGCTTTATTCCACCAGTTATAGTTTCAGACATAGTATTCCCTCCTCACACCTTAAAGCCTAACACTTGTACCTATTGTATATTTTACTGCAAAACAAAGTATGTCAACATTACCGTCATATTTAACAGTTTAAAGGAGCATCCTCCTGTTCTGGTCCTGTAGCGTGTCGCCCAAAACGAGTTGAACCAGACTTGACAGACATTCAGGTTTTCTGTCTTTTATGACCTGGCGTACAGTATGTACTACAGCATTTAGAGTCGTTTTAGTGGGTTTCATGTGTATGACGGCATTTCTTAAAGCAATGGCTTGTTTACTAAGAACAAAATAATAAGAGGTCATGGGAAAGTTTGGAATGTTCTGTTTTCATGTGGATAAGGCCTAGGTATTTGAGAATGACATACCCACTACAGGATATAACTAACATGGACAGGAGATCTGTCAGTTTTATTAATTAAAAGATAATTAATTAATTAGCCGTGCACAGCCAACATGACCAAAAATAATTAAAGTTGAAAAAAAGGTTTGTTCCAAACTAGTCCAGTCCAATTGTTTCCAACTTTTTTGACTACAAGGACCAGATAGCAGTCGTCATATTTCAAATCGTTGTATTTGTCTTCAAGGGGTAATTTTAAATGGCATGAAAGTGGCTAAAAACAAAATCGACACACACAGTACAACTGACACCATTCAAAGATGAACAAAAACAACACATGAATAATTTATTAAGTTAATATCTTTTAAAGCTCAGTAAAAGCGTAATCAAACCCTAACTGCTGACAAATGTGAGCCTGTTTCAGGAAAAAAACAGGTTCTGGTTCTCACTGCCCCAGTTTGGCCCACACCAAGTATCTGTTACCATTCCATTGCTGTAGTGGACAGATGTTTACAGAGTGAATGTGCCCGGTATGATTCTGATCCATCTCCAAAACTACCGTGTTTCCAGTTGTTTTTACTTCATTTAAACTGTTGAGCAAAGGTAGTTCAGAAACGAGTTATTCATTTTACTTTTTGTTATTTTCATGTTTGTGTTTTCCCACGTTTATGTTCAATTAAGTTGCAGTAAGGTTTGGCTGCGATTCACGCTTTGTGTTGTTCGTTGGGCGACAAAGTCCGTGCCAAGGAAACAAAGTAAGCTTTAACATGTAATCCCTATATAAACACTGCTAATGTAAATGGCGGGGAAAATTAATACATCACTTCAAGGAATGAAGACAATTAATTTGGCTCTTATCAGAATTAGAAATACTCTATTAATCCTCAGGGGGGAAGTTGGTTTGAGCGACTAAATTGTAATAAGTTAAACAATGCACTTTACCATCTGCTCGGGTGGCCATGAGATAAGTCTGGGCAGCCTTCAAACCAAACCAGCTTTCCTGCTCATTTAAATTGTACCATATTTGTTCACGTTAAGAAGCGAAAATGCTGAAGTGATGGAACCCTAAGGTCTTGCGTGTATCCTGCTGTTGTGTTGCCGGCAGCCGAAGTGACCTTTTATTGTTCCGTGTCGTTTTTGTTCAAGGTAAGTGTTTTATCTGTGGATGTAGTTGGTTTTGGCTTGTTGGCATGTCACGGAGGACGGCACACTCCTGTGTGACCAGGTCTGTTTGACCCGGCGTCCACACACACACACACACACACACACACACACACACACACACACACACACACACACACACACACACACACACACACACACACACACACACACACACACACACACACACACACACACACACACACACACACACACACACACACACACACAGACAGAGGACAACCTGGGAGGCGGAGCAGACGTTTTGTGGTGTGGTTTTGAAAAGGGCAAACAGGCTTAGATCTGATAAGCCCTTCTACAATGAAAACAATGAGGTGAACATTTAAAAGCCTATAACTGGCCTAATGGAGGCAGCAGTGTGGGAGGAATGCAGCATTTGGGTGGAGCTTATTTTTATGATGGCTGCAAGTGATTTTTTTTCTTCTTCTTCTTTGTAATAGGAGTCCTGCTAAGTTGTAACAGATTCCCAGTATTAAGGTGTCTGCTCTGTCTGTGCTGTGGTGAATTTGAGATGCTGTATTGAGATTGTGGATCAGGTTTTGTTGTGTTGTTTTCAGGTTGAGTTTATCTATACAGGAAAGGAAAAGGGAGGGAAAACTGGTTTTCCCATTTGTTACCCTGAGGATCATATTTAACGTAGTACAAAATGTGTTTCCTAAGGCTGTCCCAGACGTCATTCTTGTGGTGTAGAAGCTTGACGGAGAATAACCCAGGACAATTTGAAACCTCACGGGTGGGGACTTGAACGTTATTGACACGAACCACATGGGGAAACAAAATGATTTACTGTATTTGCAGCTCCGCTGTCGCTCTTTTTCCAGGTAGTTTGTCGAAAACTTTGTTGTGGATTTGCCCTTTTGGTTTTTCATAAAAGATGGATTCAGAATTTGTCAGTCTGCTTACATGTCTGTTGAATGTCCGGGAATACAATCTGACTGATGGATGATCATCATTAAAATGCTGATAATATGAAGCGGTGGTATATTTTTTTTTTAAGTTTCTGGGTGTGTTTTAATTTCTCTTTGATATTTGTATGTAGTGAGCAGTTTTGTAAATGGCTTCTCAGTTGTTGTCAGTAATGTCATCAATATGGACAGCCTTATTTGTTGAAAGACCATTTCAAGGAGGCTGGTCCAGCCAAGGTCACTGAACCCAAATAATTAAGTCTCGGCGCATGACCGGCGTTTATTGTTTTTGCCTGTCAAATTCTGTGATCATCGACATTTGTATTGGAATGAAGTTGGTTTCGTTTATTAACAAGCTGTCACTGAGCTTAACTCAAGCAATGTGTGTATGCCTTAAATAAACCTTTTTTTCACAGCAGATCTTTGTCGACATGAAGGTTTTACCAGTGGTGTTATTTAAGGTACTAATACTCTTAAACCAGTGGAAGCTATCATATTTTCTAAAAAAAATTAAAATGAACTGCTAGGGTTGTTTTCTAGGGTTGTGAATCACAGGGCTGCTCATGATGCGATACAAGGTCTACGATACCAATAATATGACGACACAATGATTCTGTGATGAGCAATATATTGCCATTGCCGTCATATACTGATATCGGTCTAACTGCAGAAAACAACATTAACGTGAAAAGTTAAAAATGCAGGATTTCTCTATTTATTCACAATATAGACAACAGTCCATAAAGTCTATGTATTGAACGTGGATGAGGCATCGATTAACGTAGCTTTTTCCGTCGATATGCCGCTGTAAACTCCCACTTCTTCAGCCAGGTAACATCCATCCAAGGGACTGTTTACTTTAGAGTAACCCCTAATGTTTTCCATATTTTCTTGATAAAGTAAATAAAGAAATAATTATTCTTTATTGTAGCATAGCTTCATTTGTTTTTTTTTCTCTTACAGTTTTCTACAAATCAAAATAAAAAAAAACATGCATGGAAGTTGACTAAAACTCAAGCAAATGGAGGAACTTTCTTCACAAATAATGTGTTCGCTATTCCACACCATGAAACCGAAAACATTGCGAGTGACAGAGACGACATCGGTAAAGAATTAAACATCAGCTCATTTTCCAACATCCAACGTCAGTAACGTCATAAAAGTCACAGAGCGAACGTTGACCACTTTCTTATTTGTCCCCTGGAAACACTTTCGCTGCCTGTGCTCTTCGCAGCACATTTCTGTATTTGATTGTCTCGTGTGTGTTTGCAGCACATGTGTCGAATAAACCGATGAAGATGCGTTCCTTGTGTGCTCTTCTCGAAGTTGCAGTGCGTCGAGTTCTTAGGCTCTTTGTGCGTTTGCCTTAAAGTAGTTGACGTTAATATAAAGCCAACAAATAAACACCTCTCTGTCTCCCTTTATTGTGTTTTGTTGCACCTGAAATTCATTTTCCAGAGCGTGTCAGGGCTTCCAATCATGCTCCAAGCTGTTCTCTCCTTATGCACTGCACTCTGATGAGGTGCTTATTTGTGTCTGAATGTTCCAAGTAATGTGGTAACCTGCCAACTTAGCAGAAATATCTTTCCTAAATGTGCTATAGAGATAACAGTTTATTTTCTTGCCTGGTGCACTTTAAAAAACGGAGCGTTTCTTCTTTTGGGGTGTGGGGCCGTTTGTTTTATTGATGTGACAGCCCTGTCAAGGTCTCCCCCTGTTCATAACTTTTCATGGAAGTCCTCAAAGTTCTTAAGTGTGAGCTTGACAATCGAGCGACACAAGCTCTAAAACACAGGGGGCCTGATTTACTAAGATTCCAAATAGGGAGCGCTAAATTGCTTGCGCGAGCAGAAAGACTGCGCCCGCTACTGGATTACGTTTTGCGGGTGAACTACTAAGATTGCGGCCGCAATTGACTACAGGCGCAGAAGTGGTTAAGACCGCCCTATTTAAATGAGGATTTTGCGCGAGTCAAGAGTCAACATGGAGAAAGAGCAGACGGAAGCGCTGAATTAAATTTGAAGCCACTGAACAGAAAGTGACGTTCTGCGATGAGCAGATAACTGGGATCGAGGCATATATGACATATTGTTCCCCGGGTCCATAGGACCTTTTTATATTATTATTATTATTATTATTATCCTGCGTCGGTATTTTGGACAGCTCATCATTACCTGACGTATCAAACAAAGAAAACTATGGACAATGGATGTTGCCGTAAAAAAAAAAAGGTGCTGCGCTCTCCTCCTGACTCACCTGCAGCTCACTGACAGCTGCCAGGGAGCGAGTTCTGCTGTTTCTATGGATCTAATGGATGAGTGACTTTCTTATCAATAAGTAAATAAATAAATAAAGCGGATCATCAGAACGGCTTTTTAGTCCCAGTCCGTCCCTGGTGTCATCTGTGTTCATTCAGTCAGGCTGAGTTTCCATTACTCGTGCCAACAGCCTTTGATCTGACGTCAGAGGCGACGGGACAATCGATATAGATGATATATCTATAGCTGATTCAGATAGTTACATTAAATAGTGATTGTTGTGATTATTTATTGCATTTAAATGTGCCTGGAACTGGAAGGGTTAGAGTTAGGGTAACCTGCCTGTGAGGTTTTGGTGACGTGTGCGCACTGTGCCACCTGCGCTTCGCCCTGCACCGAGAGTAGACCAGGTTAGAGCTGGACCCGTTAAGGTAAATCGGGGTTCCCCGTTCCTCCGGTCTTAACCGGGGAACATAGGTACGAGCCCTCCTTGAACCACAAACTGCAGACCAAGGTAAGCCCATACCAGTATAAATACGCATTTATCCTATGGATATCTATATTTAATTTATTCAGATATACCAAATAAGAAATGAATGTGCGTCATCTGTGAACGCCTAGTTGAACATGCTCTGGAAAAGCGTAATTTCCTGATTTACAAATATATATAACTATAAATAACCGCAGCCATGTGTGCGCACCGCTGTGCCAGTTAAGACCTGCCTTTCAAACGTGCTAAATATAGACGCAAAAATAAACACCGCAATCAGTTTCAGGTTTGATAAATCACTTTGCGCGTGCTAAAATAACATATTTACATTTTCTCCTCCCATCACACGCAAAATAGCGTGTAAACGCCCCATATTGCATATGCATTAAGGCAAGAACGCTAAATGGGTTGCGGGTGCTATTTTGCCCGTCTGAGGGATGCACTCCTCGTTGCGCCTTGTTAGTAGATCAGCATCAACGCAAATCTGCGTGTGCAATCCAGTTTGCACACGTTTTTGCACGCGCAAAGCTTTAGTAAATCAGGCCCAGGGTGTGTTTTTCTTTCTTTCTAGGTCAGCTATCAAGGAAGTGGAATTTATCACGTCTGTTGATGGTATCAGTTGCTGGTGTGTTATATACTGTATGCGTTTGAGACCGGTGTTCATGAATATTTCATTGCTGGTGTAAGCTGTGCATCAGTGCGTTAAAAGAAAAAATGAATCTGTGGATGTTTCCGATTGAAGACTGCGCTCATCTTTTTGTGAGATGACTGAACTGGGTGCCTTTATAGAATCATTTCTTAAACGTGTGCTGCCACTAAGTTGATAGATTGTGAATAATGCATACCATGCTTGTGACTGCTGGATGGAGGAAGGCTGTTATTTGCTTCTCCCTGTTTCGTCTGACGTCTTACTACAATAGGACTCTGTTGATGTGGCTAAAATCAGTTTTAATTGTCTTACAAATTGGCTTAAAATTAAACTTAAATGTGTGTTTTAAACTGCCAGACAAACCCAAAGACGTCCAGTTTACATTGATCTACGTACAGGGAAAAGCTGAATTTCAGAAGCTGTGGGAAGCAAACGCCAGCACTTTAGCTTAAAGTCAGCGTTGCTAATTTGTTTATAAAAGACTTCTGGAGGATATTGAAGTGTGTGAACTCTGATGGCCTGATACTGGCACCATTGCCGTTCATTTTTTGCAGAACCGTTTCCTGAGTCGTGTGATATTTGGAGCTCTCCTGGCTCTTGCGTTACCAAAACTTCTAGATTCTTGCCATATTTTCCACAATCTTTTTTTTTTTTCTGTTACCAGTGTTTTGGACAGGATTCTGTGGTGACTAACGGTGGTCAGCCTCAGTGACTCCCTCTCATTCCTAGGGCAGCAGGCCAGACAGTTTCAGTCTGCTGTGGCACAGTGGATTTACTCCAGACCAGCTCCCAGTTTTTTTCTGGGTATCAGGCTACATCCATTCTTATTTTATTAAATTATGGTATTTTCAAGATGAAAACATCTGTGTCCAGACAAACGTTTCACCTCCGAACCTGCTGCTTCGCCTTTTGCATTTTCTTCTGCTTCTCCTTTTATCGGGTTTGTTGGCAACCATTTTAAAGGTGCGTGACCGCCACCTAGTGGACTGATATGTATGACATTTAGGTGCACTTGGCATGTGCGTACTGATGTAAACCGGAAGCTGAATCTCTCTCAAGTTGTTTGGTTAGTTTCTGAAGGTGCTGCTAACGAGAAACGACAAAAGTGACGGGAAGTCTCGGAAGGGATTTCTGTAATGAGACCAAAGACGAGGTTTATGCGGAATTAGAAGTGTTTTTGTGAGCTTTTTGTGCACAGTTGACTGAGTTGTGGCAAATTTTTGGATAGGATTGGACGAAAAAATCTTATAATCATAATTATTTTGAGACTAACGTTATTGATAACTATCGCAATAAATGTCAGATTAATAAAGACAGAAGTTATAGAAACATGTTTTTTGGAAACATTGATAAAAAATGTTATGTCTCAAAGTTTGTTTGCACAAAACAAACTTAATATTGTTATGTTCTGAACTCTTGTCACCGTGACATTCAAGAAAATGATGGATGGACGAGAGACCTATACAGAGCAGAGCTGCTGCATTTTTAAATAGAAATTTAGTCGTATAGTTGTAGCCTCTACTGCTGTTACACCATTTCTTTTTAATACTTGGACGTAATAAACCAGGAGAACTGCAATAATGGTGCATTGGAAATGTATGATTTCTGAGTTGGGGGTTAGCTCTGAGGAAGCTTTCCCAACAAGGGGGCTCAGTGTTTAATACACAGAGAACAGTCGGCCTCCCACTGCTTTCCAGACTTATTATACACCCCCCCCCCCCCCGGCTAACTTCTAGTCATTTTGACAGCCTAAACAAAGTGTTATCCTAACTTAAACCATGGCTAATCTTAACCTTAACCCAACCACAATGCAAATCTTTGCCCTAAACTTCGACAGTTTCTCTAAAATGGGTTTCAGCCTCAGAAGGACCAGGTTTTGATCTCTATAAGGAGTACTGGCCCTGACGAGGTCAATGTTTATGCCAGAAAAGGTCAAGCACATACACAGGAACTTTTTATTCTTCTTATTTTAGCACCAGGTTGTCTCAATTTTCTATTTTTAGGGCCGTTCTCGGTTTTCCTTGTTGTCCTGACTGACGGTGACACCGGTGCGATTAGGTTGCAGGAAGTGTGCATTATTTTTGCAGTGCATTGTAACTGCACACTGATGTGAGTCTCGTGGAGCCATAAACAAATGTGTGTGACGCACATTTCAGCTCTTCCCCTGATGTAATTCTGCAATCGTAACATGATCGTCTGCTAAAAAAGGGAATACACTTTTAAAAGTCTAGTATCTAACCTTTAGGAGGATTTATTGGAAAATGAATATTGGATATGATTATATAACCGATAAAATACAAATAATTTTTTTGTAGCTGTAGAATAAACCATTTATGGACGCCATCTTACTCCACCATGTTTCTGTAGAAGCCTGAATGGACAAATTAGCCAGTGTTGTTTGTGTTTTTGAAACTTAATCCTACTTGTACAAAACGGGTAGAAAAAACAGTGAGCTGTTTCGTGAAAGGTGCTTTATACGTTTTTTTTATAGTATCATTTTATTAAACCAAATGAGTTGACTGAGCTAATTCTAGATGGAGTTCTCATGCTTCGTGGATGGATCTGAAGGCCATTAATGCTCCGTGATAGGTTTTCAAAAGGTAGGAATGAGTGGATTAGCCCTCCATTTGTTGCAATTGGCAGTTTCACAATTAGGTGCCACTAATTCTTACACACTAGACCTTAAAATCCACTAGATTATCACCATTTCCCCATTACCTGAGGGGAAGAGAACTAAATATGGCTAAATAAAAAAGCCATTTAAAGTTGTGTTGAGTGTTTTCAGACTCTCGGAAATGGTTTTTGGTCTGCCGTCCTGTCATTGTCCCAGCACCAGTGTGGTTTTGGCGACCAGAAAGCTGAACCCAGCAGTTGTGGCAGTGAGCTGGACAGAGTCTGGACTGGACTCGTTAAAAGAAGGAATTTTCCTCTCTGTTGTGACCTGAAATGGCACCGCAGGACAAATACACACCCAGAGTTATTGAGATGTCGGGAACACGAGTAGGTTTAAGTAACCAATGCAGTGGTTCCCCTAGGGTTACTGCTCTGGGTTGACAGATTGGGTGCATGGGAAGCCCCAGGGATGCAGCCGTGTCAGCAGTAGTAGTAGGGGTGCTCAGTGCGGAGCTAGCATTCGTACCTTCATCAGCAAAGAAGAATCTACTAGCATTGTATGGAATTGTCTTTATTTCAAAGTGGATATAGATTTTTGGTTTTAAAAGGGAAGCAAAAATAAATGTTTTGAATTCTATAGGAAAATGAACGGTCTGAGAAGTTAATGCTCACAATTGCTAGTTTCAGGTCTTTTTAATAGAACATGATGACCGTTTTGTGTATTATGTTCCCACAGGTGTGATTGACAGATGTTCATCAGATATTCATCATTAGGTGCCTGGCTGAAGGTGAATTATAGGTTACAAAAGTTCTTGAGGCTTCAAGGAGTTTGCTTTGAAACTGGAAGACTAAAATTAGCCTTAACCAAAAGACCAAAACAAACCTCTTAGTGGACTCCTTCTGGTATCAACACTCTTTAAAAGGAGAGTGAAGGATCTGATCCTCTAGAACACTCTGTACACACCCATGTTCTCACGAGATGATGTTTAATTAGGCATTATAATTAAATCGGGCTTTGCGGGTGAGCCATGGGTGTGCACAGTACAAAGCGCTCTGTCGAAGGTGCCGGCTGTGCAGGTTTTGTTTTAAAGTTAATTGTCAGGTCACTCCTTTTGTTATTAACACGGAATTGTTATGCTTTGCACACGACGAGGACCTGTGCTTTAATTGAATTCTTCCACAGTTTCTGGGTTCACATTAATCTTGTGACACAGACTGGCGATGAGCGTTATATCTGGATGACCTTGCAGACTTTTCCGTGCGTGTTTACATCCCAGCAGTTGAACTTTTGGTGATGATTTCAGTTTTAATTGTCCGTTTGGCTTCGGTGTCTTTGCTGTGACAATCGAACCTCCCACCGAGACCTGGTTGTCGGTCTTTGTGACCCCTCAAAGCTGCCTTACGTTACAGTTCTGCCATTCACTGCTATGCTCTCACACATTCATACATCACGTGAATGTGCAGCACTTTTTATGTCACACATCTATGATACCCATTCACACCCTGCTGGCATAGCCACCGCAAGAAGGGGATTGAACCAACTTTGTGCTTTGTTGTTGAAAGATGACCCGCTATACTACTGTAAAGTACACCATGTTTCACTGAAGACCCCTTTTACCTTTAACCGTGACTTTAAATCCAATTTTCACCGCTATGCTGACAACACGCTACTCTACATGTCCACCAGACCTAACTCCACCCTCCACATTCAGGCATCTTTGGCCTCGAATTATAAGTTCGAAATATCAACATTGATATCTGTTGGCCTTGATTAGAAGGCTCAATGTCCGTATCAATTATAATCAAAATATAATTATATAACCCTACCATCCCTACTTGCCATATTGATATTTTGTCTCCCCTTCACTGAGAAACACAAGCCACTTGTAATAGAATGGATGAAAACAATTCCCTTATATTTCTTCTGACATTCAAGGATAGTGATGATTTAAGACTTACTTTGACGCCAATTCTTTTGTCTGACATGGTCCAAAGTGAGAAAAACAGTGCAGCGCGTTGAAGCAGCTGAGAAAATGAACATCTGTACATTATACCTAATCGTGTTAGGTCAAGCATATACATTATCTGCCAAAGCTGTCAAAAATCATTCACCGTTAACACTTTCATGAGAAATAAAATCCCTTAGAAACGACCGGCTCATTGGTTTGTTAGACTCGATCAACAACAAACCACACGCTTCGCCCACTTTCTCTGTAGGAATTGTTGTTTGACATTGAAGTTAGTTGGATATTGAGCACATAATTGTTTGTGTTCACTCATCCTGCACGCACATCTCACCACTCATGTGATGTTGGTTTAACTGTATTGATGTCGGTCTCTGAGGTGTTTTTTTGTGTGTGTGTGTGCGCGCTAGATCACATATAATATATGAGACAGTACTTTGTTAAATGTGTGTACGAACCAGGGTCACTGGAATGAGTTCTGTTATTTTACACCAGAACCAGCACAGCTTTATTTGATGGCATTGGAATAAGGGCAGCCATGTTGCGTGACGTTAATGTTCCTCGACAAGGCAGTGGCTGCTTTTCATTCTCATAATGTAGCTGAGACCAGGGCTGTTTTGCTCCGCGCTGCTGTCTGCTATGAATAATTCCAGGTTGTTACCGCATTCGACATATCTCCCCCCAGATTGCCAAATTATTTGGTTGGGAGAGCTCATTTGTTCCTGCTGCCTAGGGAGTGGAAATTATGAATAATTGTGTTGATCGCCATTTACCCACCTAAATGAACACATCAATTTCAGATTGGGAGGAACAAAGTGTTAGGAGATCAGTGGCAGCAGCAGCTGGACCCCAGTGTGCTTCAGACGTCCACGCTGATGTATTATCAGAAGATTAGGACAAAGAAATGGAAGGAAAAAACATGATGGTAAATTAGAAACTCAATCCAGTTTAGTAGAATGAGACTTGTTTGCTTGGAAATTAAAATCGAATTAAAGTTCTACTTAAGTGCTCCTGACATTTTTTTCCCCACCCATTTTTTCCAGCTTTGCTGCGAGCCAGAGAACCAAACTGATTAACGTAAGCTCATTATTCTCAGGGCATTACCTGTAAAACGCAACATTGATCCAAGCCGCAAGGACAAACTCCACCTTATGTTTTACAAACTCATCCGTTTCACTTGTGAATGGGTTTTGCATCGTAACCACCATCCTCGAGGTCTTATGGTGTGTTCTCTCCAAACGTGAAGCAATGAGATTACATTCAATGTCAATTAAACGACACAAATAGGCACAACGTTTTTGTCGTCCACAAATGATGCAACGCCAAGAAATGTGCATTGTTCAGTTATTCACTTGTTCCCTTATTCCAGCTGAAATAATGTGAACCCTAGCAACAGATAAACTCATAGAATTGTGCATTTAACATGGCTATAAAGAGCAGTTTTGGCTCGGTTTTTGTGCTATACTAGCCCTAACCCAGCTACAGTTAGGTTTGGACCGGTAAAGGCCAGAGTCAGACTTGGGTTTTTATGATCCATTGAACCAGACACATCGAACAACAATGCTGTTCTATGTCAACATGAACGATACAGTACCATTAACTCTCGTACCCCAAAATATGGAGTGGTTGGGGCCGTTTATTTTGGTACCATTCCTAATGTAAACGCAAAAGAATACCATACTGACCTGAACTGTTCCATACAGCTTTAGGTTTACGTTAACATGAATAGGGCTGCAACAGTGATTGATCTGTCGATTGTTTTCCCAATGAGTCCTTTTCCCAAACCTTGAAATGATGATGTTATCAAATGTCTGGTTTTGTACACAAACCAAAAATGTATCAGTTCTATGGATTTCTTTGTTACTTGGAGCAAAGAATCTTGTGGTTATCATCCGCTCCTTGTCACTGTCTAAAGGTTTCTGCAAATTCCCTGGACCTAGCGGGTCATTATGTGCTACATTAGGCCTGGGTGTAACATGCTCTGCCTTTAATGACCTATCTACTTAAAAGATGACTGAGATATTCAAGGAAATGATCCTTTACTTACAGGATGTCCTTTTGGTTTCTCTCAATAAGATAAATATCGAAAGTGTTCAGAAATGGTCCGTGGCTGTTTCCTGGTACTGTTCACAGTTTGTGATGCTTTTCCTTTGATGTCACTGCAGAGCTTCAAGAATGTAATCTTTGCAGGGTTTACTGGGAAATGGGTGTGTCTGCAGTGTGAAGAACCGTCTCTGTGACGGTGATCTTGCATGAAATACAAGCCAGTTATTGACAATTTGTGTTGTAGAAAAACATGTATGAATGGTACAATCCATAATTAGACTCTAAAACAGTTGGTAGCCATCAATTAAATCGTCTAATAGTGACTGTAACCCTCACGACACTGTGACATACCAAATCTATCATTTGATTCAGAATGGACAGTCGGATTTGATTGGGGTACCTGCCTCACACTGACTGGCCAACATACAGTGTTTATAATGAGTCATTTAGTGTTCTCCTTTTCATAGTATAAAGGTTTTTTGTGTGTTCGTTTTTCTTTTATTTGCTTCAATCGGTGCATGTTTTTTGTTGGCGGAGCTTTGACGAGAAAGCAGACGGGAGGTAGTGGGTTGTATCGGTTGCATTAATTTCAGTTCAGACTTTAAAAAAGGCATGTTAGCATATTAGACTGAGATTGTACTAAAGTGATTTTCTCAAAGTTGGACTAACGCCCAGTTAATGTCAGATAATTATATGCAAGAAAGTTGATATTTAGGTAAATGTCTCGATGTTGAGTTGTCATCACGAGTGGCGTTGTGGACACTGTCCACCATGAATTTCATGTCAACCAAGGTGTGGGAACCCTGTAAAGAACAGTGAGAAAAACATTGCGTGATCCAGACTGGTGCATTGATGTTTAGTCATTTTATACCACTTGTATAAAATTTACAGAGCATTAAAAGTGTCCATTTGTCCACTTGACTACCAGTTGAATAGCTTGTCAGTTTGTTTTGTCGGTCACGTAATAGATCCTAATATGAACAAGGTGGAAGGGCACTTACCTCCACTTAGTGTGACGGAGATGGACCCACGTCATGCGATAACTCAATTGCACTTTAGAACCCTGTATTTAGTTGAGCTAAAATCGCAGCTACACTTGTTGCTCGACTTAACTGTGTATGGAAACATACTGAACGACTACACCCGGTTTTTAAAATGATTATTTTTTATGCTTTATACCTATCCAGAAGTAAATACGATTTCATGAAATCAGTTCAGAAACAAATTACACGCAATCTTTAACTCGGAGCCCTCTCTCCTACAATGGCGTGCCTCTATTATATGTGAGCGGTCCCAGATCAATTTTTGGCAGCACCAATTTCTCACCTATTGCCACACGTTTAGCTGTGAAATTGATGTCGAAACAGGCTTGAGTAAAAAGAGGAGAGAGAAAGAGAATTTGTGTGTGTGTGTTGCCTTTAAGGCACCAGGTACCTATTACTGGATCAAATTCACCATTAAGTCTGTAGAGAGGAAGTAGCGAGAGGATTTTGTCCACATTAACAGCTTTGTGATAAGCAGGAATCCACAGCTTGTCTTTCCTCCAGCAAGATAATGGTGGTGCAGATAAGCAATGACTGACAGGCAGTCATTCAGCCAAAGTGACATTCTCCATTTTCCAAAATCATCGACTTCAGGTGTGCAGTGTATTCCATACACAATGCGTCCCAGTCAATTATTTTTTCTCCATTAATTGATTAGAAGTTTGGTCCCTGACATGTTGAAACATACTTTCCCAAACCTCAAAATGATGATGTTCTCAAATGTATTTAGTCTACAAACCAAAATGACCCACATAATTATTTCCTTGTGAAATGAAGCAAAGAATCCAGAAAATATCCACATTTTTGAAGCCGAAAAAATGTCACTGAAACTGATTTAATAGACGATCAACATAGCTGGTGTGGATTTTAGTAATCAATTCTTAAAGTGGTTGCTTGTTAGTAACATTTAAAAAATGCAGGCAATGAGAAAACATTGCATTATTATTGATATCCTCTCTCATGTCGACCCATTCATTGTTTTTGTCTCAGGAAAAACTTGACAGTAAAATTCCCTGCAGTTTCACAACAAACCTCTCATGCTCCCGCCCTCCTCCTCGCCTTCTCATGGCAAAACTGGAGTGAAAACTAAGCGGTAACTGATCTCCATAGCAACAATGGTAACAGACCACCTCGAAGCCCCCCAACCCCTCCCCTTTTCCATCTGTGCAGCAGATCATTTGTTGGGATCTGTCTTTGTTTCACCCTATTTCACTTCCAGTCCAGAGCGGAGGAGTACAATAAATCGGAGGCTTTTTATTGAATGAAGGGGATCAGACACTGCAGTGTGCATCGCCCCGGGCATCAGCAGCTCGTAGAATGAGGTCGTCACTTTTATTTGTGAGTGATGTGCGGCAGTACATGCAGGGGTAACCAAATGAGTAGCAATGCAAAGTAGGGCTGCAATGAACTATTTTGATAATACATTTCTTGTGACAAATGTACTTATTGTAAGTACAAAAGCGTCTGCCAAATGCCCTAAATGTAAATTCTCGGGTTTTACAATTAAAACAAGCTCTCTGCTTTGTCGGCTTCTTTAATGTGGATATTTTCTCCATATAACAAAGATATTGATAAACCTTCTGTTCACCTTTCCTGTCCGTTATCTGTTGGCATGCGTTCTTCTCATTAACGTAACTCCTAGATCGTTTGCGATATCTAGAAAATTCAAAAACTGTGGACTGGCGACCGCCTTTCGCCCCCTATGTCCGCTGAGATTGGCGCAACACCACCCACGACCTTCATGTTGAGGATAAAGTGATAGAAGATGGATGAATGGATACTGGAAAGCAGAGAAATAGAGTTTTGCGCCCATATACTTGTCATTATGGTTGCCCCTCAGGACCTCAACGGAACGACCAAACAATCAATCACACACGTTTGTGACGTCAGCTTCTCACTACCGTAATTCCTAAACGGTTGAATAACTGCCAGATACTGAAAGTGAAAGTTACCTTGGATAAATAAAAATAGATCTAGGCAGCCTGATTATCATGATGGTCATAAGAGAGTAAAAACTGACAAGATTTTTGGATACGGTGATCAACATTTTCAACTCTCAAAATACTCGTCAATTAATTGTGTCGAGTCATTTCTTATGCATTATGCATAATGTAGACTAATGTAGCAGATTCATTTGGTGGATATTTGACAAGTAAATTACATTATTTATTAATTAGGGAGTCAAAAAAAAGTTTAGTTTTTTTGCTGACCTGTTTCTTGTATTTAATGTGCAGTTCATACTCTATGTTCATTAAAATGACTGTGCAGACATCAAATATAGACCATTGGTGTCGTTTAACCTCTTCTTCACGGTTGCCCCCGGGACCGGCCCAGACATCTCTTTACTAAAACCTCTGTAATTTCACTTTGCTTCATTTCAACAGCATCAGACTTTGCACAGCTCATGTCCACATGTTACATGACCTCCATGTGTTTTTAAGCTCCTACTGCATATTTTAAAGGTGACATTTGCTCTAAAATGCAATCTTTTTTTAGGCGAGAGAAAAAAATCCTTCAGTTATGCTGTGTTTCAAGTGCATTTACTCTGACACAGTGGCATCTACAGTGAAACTTACACCTCTGGTGGAATCTCACGAGTGTTATCTTTATTTTGATACCAAGATAATCCACGTAGAGTAACTGCAGAGATTTACTCTATTTAGTTTTGGCATGTCATTTTCGAGCAGGGACTCCAAAAAGAGGGTGAAGTGTTTAATGCCTGGTTACTGAAGTAAAGCATATTTTTGTATCATTAAACTGTTGTATTTTATCAGATGGAGGGGGGGAAAAAGGACATTCTAGCTTAGATACATGGGCTAAAAAAATCAAGTTCTAAAATTCTGCATTATCCAGTGAAAACCCATATTGGTCGACCCCTAGCATAAAGTGTGTATGTGCTTACAAAAATCACCGAAGTGCGTTTTTTTTTTGTCTTCTGACCCAACAGAAATGTTCAATAAAAATACCTTACAGTGTTACAAAATATTTTGGAAAAGCCCTCTTCAGTTTAATGATACAAAAATATGCTTTACTTCAGTAACCAGGCATTCCTCTAAGTCACTTTGCTGTTGTGCACCGTAGGGAAACACACTCATGACAGTCCATTAAACTGAAGTGGCCAGGGGTTGGATAGATACTTGCACTGGCAGTGGAGCCAAAAGTGGCCAGTTCTCAGTTGAGGGAGATTACACTGATGAAATGCTTTAAATGGAAAGTTAGTAGGAAATTAAGAGAGTGCAGCTTCCTCAAATGGCCCCAGTGGTCTTTAATTTGTGTCGGAAGAACCTGTTAGATATTTCTGTCAAGCAGCGGGAGCTCGAAAGAGGAGAGGTAAAATTAGATGCCAGACTTGAATCTTATTAGCTTCTGTCACACTTGCGATCACCTCTTCCCACTCTGGTCAGTATGTGTCTGCGAGATGAGATGAGAAAGTGCAATAGGGTATTAATAAGATGTTACTGTATGTTTGAAATGAAGACTTTTAACAGTTCTTTGTGCCCTTGCTCGCTCAGCATTTATGGCAGAGAGTGCTTCTTTGCCAGGTTAAACGCTCTGTTAACTCCACATTAAAAAAAAAAAAAAAAGCCTGGGATTCAACCGTCCACTCATGTCGAGGACATTACACCTGTGTATACCTCCTAAACTGATCATAAAAATGTTCTCCACTACCCTTGACATCTCAAGCGAGCATTTATTAAAGTGTAACTTCACCCCCGGTTTGGAACTTACCGCCACACACCGCATCACTGTAAGGTGACATTCATTCTCGGGCTATTAACAAAACAAAATGGAGTGACCCAGATTCCACTGAAGATTCTACTGAAGGTGATGGTGCTCACATATGTACAAACGTGTGTTTGAATTCTGTATTAGCATTTAGGACAGGCCTATTCGGCTAGCTTTTCGATTTTCCTAATGCCCGCAAACTCTCTGTAAAGCTGACTTTATGATAAAACAAGCCGATGAGCTGTTTTAATAAGAGCAAGTACCAAAATTTTTAAACTAGTGCTGGGCACGTTCAGTCATCATGGAAACGCGCCATTAGTTTACATGCTTTATCGTTGACGCCATTAACGTCGTTAAGGTGAACAGCGCTAGTTTTAGCAAAACATCTACAGCCGGATGCTTCTGTCTGTCACTCAAAAAAGAAAAACACTTGGTATTGTTGAAATGAGCAGATCCCTTAGTTTCAGATCATTTGGCGATTGTTCCAGTATTTAGACTCCTTCTTACTTAAAATCCTCGGTTACTATACTTTACATGGAGTCCTTGAATATCACAGCTTAGTACATACCCTGTTCACAACACAGATTACATTATTCATATTCCCTCATGATGTCAAAAGCAATCATGTTGTTTGCACTGCCTGATGGAAAAGTCTCCCTTGTGATAAAAAAAAAAAAAAAACCTGATTTCCCCCCCCCCCCCCCCCCCCACACACACACACACACACACACACACACTCAAACGACATAACTAGCAATGGATGCAGTCAAATTCCTCCACTAATGAGGATGAGCTCATTAGCGCATCTACGTGAGAGCTGACGGCGTTTGAGGAGAAAAGTATCTTTGGGCTGTTCCTACGATTATAATGGGGCGAATTTTCGATCTCCAGCAGACTGATCATAAAAAATGTTGGATCAAACCAGTTCCCCTCATTTATTTGACTTTCATTAATAATGCATACATCAGAATTTCCCCTTCTTTGTAATAAAAGATGTGAAAATCTCAACAGATTTGCCAAAAAGTAACTATTTATTGTTAAGTCATGTGCAAACCGAGTCATTGCACAAATACAGTTAAAAGCTCTTTGAGGAGGACGATGTGTTGCGGGTGCTTGCACTCTATTCTTCTCCGTATGAAAAATGCACTAAAAAGAATTCACAAAGTAGTGCATTGGGGAATATAAAAAATTTAATGGAACAGACTTGCTTTGATACTGTAAAAGTTAAGGCTTTACTTTTCAAAAAAATTTCAAAAATTTAGTTATAAAAAGAAAAAAATGGAAAAATACATGTCGCAAAATGTAACCTATACAGCTACAGAAATCTTACCTTTAGCTTGAAGGCTTTCTATACGGTGTGTTAAAGCTGTAATGTTAAAAGTATTTATTTCTATTCAGAAATGTTCAATCTGTCAAATTTGACCTTGTTTCCTTAACAATGTGTGACACAAAACCAGTCGTATACCTTTACCTAAGATTTGAACATGTATAAATTAATAATTTGTCCTCTGCAATTATGAAAAAGATAAAGAAAGGGCTGCCTAATATATATATATAAATAAATAAATAAATAAATATAAATATAAATATAAATATATATATATATATATATATATATATATATATATATATATATATATATATATACTAAAAGAAATCCCGTTATAATCACTGTTGATGTCATATTATACGTTAGGTTCTGATTGTTTAAAACCTGGTTATCTGCAAATGAATAAAAGATGATATGTTATTGGGGCTCTTTTTTCTGTCAATACAAATACAATGTAAAGTTATTATTTCACCATGTTATTGCTAAAATAATATTCAATGAAGCAACCTGGGATTCCAGTACTTGCTTTCATCTAAATGTTATATAGTGCAATTTAAATGTGTGTTAACTTTTGACACACAGAGATACAGGGGATGTGATAACAAAAAAAAAAAAAACTGCCCCTACAGTCAAATAATGTACAATAAGAAAGCTGGGCTCCAGTTTAAAGGTGTCTTTTGGTATAATTTGCACATTAATATTCATATAAAATAGAAGAAGCACTACCATCCAATTAAAAGATGTGCTTATTAGATTTATTTCTCTGGGGTAGTAATATAGATTGGTTTGGAGTCATTTGGTTTCATGACCTGGAAGCCATTGCGATGCTAAATTGCTGTGTTTACGACCTGCATCTAAACCACTCCACTCACCCCTGAAACAGGAAACTTTGGAAGCGCTGCTGACCTTGTTTTCATTTAAAACTTCTGCAGCGGTGTTTTAATTTGGACCACCAAGAGAAAAGAAAAAAAAAAAGACTTTTAGAAATGATGATGATATGAACAGCATGTGCTTCCATCCAGATTAATTTTCAAAGCCTCATCAGGGACAGTTAAAAGCTAACTATCCCTTTACAAAGTCACCTGTCTAATTGGACCTAAACCAAATTGCTCATGATGGCTCTGGAATTGATTCTTTAAGTGGATGTGGTGTCAACTTAAGTGAATGAAACACAGGCCTCTTTAATTACAGGCTGTCTTTTATTTGTCTGAGGACAAGCAAATTATATTTGAAGAAGTGACTCGAGATCATAAAGTGGAATCGAAGCATTAACAAGACTTCAATTAATAAGCTTTTGCTGTGTAATCGCAAGTTAATTGATTCTTATCAACCTCAGATGTGACCCAAGGAGAGCAGCGCACTGACTCGGGCTGTCAGAAGACAGATTGTGGACACTGGACGAACCACTTTTTATTTTGAAATGTTGAAGAGTGTCCATTAATCTCAGCTGTCTGTTGCCTAACGGAGGAACGTCTTTGCTCTGAGAGGTTATTTTCAAATATATTTCTCAGATGGAGGTCAGCAGCGACTCTCTCAGAAAACCCCTCAATGTGTCCCTCAACAACTTAATTTGCTCCAAAGGGCAGTTCTCTTCTTCCACAGTCCCCAAGACCATATGTACGTAAAAGCTGGGAGAATCTGCAAATGTTTTGGCTGCCCTAAAATGTTATCTTTGGAAAATGGGTCACAGAAAATGCCATCCTTGCCTGTTTATGTATACAACCAACATCCAATTTCCACAGCATTTCCAGTCACTCTTATGGGTTTTTTGTGTATGAAAATGTTTCTTGAAAGTATGCTGTGTTTACAGAGAAAAAGAGAAATAATGCAAAGGGAAAGTTGTAGTTACTGCGTGGATAAGGCCTCAATTTTTCATTCACCCCAAGGTGCTTAAAAATTTCAAACACGGTCAACTTTTCTGCACGACGTGTGGCAAGAGGCAAACTTTACGAATCCAAAACCTCAATTTTTTATGGACTTTTCTTTGCTCCTTATCAAAAAATAAAACGAGGTCAAGAGCTTGACATCGACTTGATTCAACTTCTTCCAAATGTTTGTGTTTGATTTGCTCCACTGTGGCTTTAGAAGTGGCTGCATCCCCATCATGAGGCTCAAGTTCAAATATCAAAACCTCGGGCTGGGCTGGGCAATAATTTAATAATATAATAAAGGTTTAATGTATGTTTGTATAATGTGCAAACACACTTTGTGAAACACCTGATTAAAAGCAAAATTATGAATCAACTAATTTGAAACTTTTCAATTGTGGTTTATTTATTATTATATGAGGAAATGATCTTAATTATTTTATTATAATTATTCTTAAAGAGATATGCAAATATTTTCAACGGATCCTTGTTCAGGGCGATAACGACTATTATCATGGTAAATTTCAAGTCATTCCGAGATACTTTTTGTTTTTGAGAAGAAAGTCAGCTCACTGTCAAAGTGCATCAAGGCAAATGGATCATTTCCTGATTTTCAAAAATTCATTAAAATTATTCCTTAAGAGATATGCAAATATTTTCAACGGATCCTTGTTCAGGGCGATAACGACTATTATCATGGTAAATTTCAAGTCATTCCGAGATACTTTTTGTTTTTGAGAAGTCAGCTAACTGTCAAAGTGTATCAGGACAAATGGATCATGTCCTGATTTTCAAAAATTCATTAAAATTATTCTTTAAGAGATATGCAAATATTTTCAACGGATCCATGTTCAGGGCGATAACGACTATTATCATGGTAAATTTCAAGTCATTCCAAGATACTTTTTGTTTTTGAGAAGAAAGTCGGCTCACTGTCAAAGTGCATCAAGGCAAATGGATCATTTCCTGATTTTCAAAAATTAATTAAAATTATTCCTTAAGAGATATGCAAATATTTTCAACGGATCCTTGTTCAGGGCAATAACGACTATTATCATGGTAAATTTCAAGTCATTCCGAGATACTTTTTGTTTTTGAGAAGAAAGTCAGCTCACTGTCAAAGTGCATCAGGGCAAATGGATCATGTCCTGATTTTCAAAAATTCATTAAAATTATTCCTAAAGAGGACGGTGAGAAATACAGGGGGGTCTGTGTTTGTTAGTATTGTGCAACAAATGGGAGATGGGGACCCATCCGATTGTTAATGGGTATTTCGCACACTGGGTAGGATCGACGTGGTAGAATAAGCACTGCACTTGGATGCACTGTGTGAATGTGTTTGAATTGCTGTGAATTGGCAAATTGAAATGCAAGATACGAGGAAAAACACTTTTATAAATACAGACCCAATACAAATTTTCTCCAGTCAAACACCGAAAACATCCATGAGCGTGAACTCCTTCCTGCACAACTGCTCAAAGTCATTGCACGTCCACAGCCATAACTAGAATGAACTGACTTTCCTATAACTGATGACGATTGTCTGTGTAAAGTTAACACAACTGGACGTTTATAAGGTCGACCTAACATGGTGTGTGTGTGCAGCCTTGTGCTTATATAACTTTACCCTCGCATGGCCATAAAGACCTGACTGTGAAGGGTCGGTCACCTGAGGACAGCATGGACCTGTGAGCTTACAGCCCTGTAGCATCTATGCCATTACACTCTAGTTTTTACACGCTCAGCCACTGCATAATGTCGAGGTGTGCTGCAGTGGGTGAGCTGTCTGTCTCGCAGCTGTGGTGCTTCCCCCCCAGAATATTTTTCAGCTGTGGAGATGGCACACTCCAGATCTGTCAGTCAAACATGATTTAAATCTAATGGCCTAATAATCAGTGTGTATTTTTGTCCCCTCCGTCTTAATTTGCGGCTTTTGGTGCTCGTTTGGGCCAATTTTGAGTGGTAATTATAAGTGGCACATTGGTATAAATGATGGCGAGAAATCTGTAGCAGCAGTGTTCGATATTCTAGCAGTAGTGTGACACCACTGCTGAATGCATATAAGGGAAACACTGCAGAGCTTTTTGCCATGAATAGAGTCGGTATCTTGTCCAATTAGCCTCAATTTTCAGCTGAACAATTAATTGAAAATGCCACTTGTAACTATGCAATTTGCAAACCGCAATCACCACTAATTAATTGTTCTTAGTTTTTTCTGTTCTGTTTTTTTTTTTTAAAGAAAAAATTGAATTAATTTAACGTTCACAGTTCAGTTAATATTTTGATACGTCTCATGTGCTAATGCCTCATCTTAATTTGAATCCATAATACAGTAAATACTTTTCGAAATGCTTGACAAATCAAGTTGAGCTACGACTCTTCTCCTCCTTCTTTCTGCTTCTCTCTTTAGAGGTTGCCAAAGCGAATCATGTGCCTTCAGAATAGTTTTGAGTAATCCCCATATTTGATTTTGCAAAGGTTTTTTTGCTGGATGCCTTTCCAGAGGCAATAGCTTCCTATTTATTCAGGCATGGGACTGGCACTCGAGCCACGTTTCGGAACGGTTCATTTCAGCACACTATGGTACGCACTTTTTGGCGTTTCCATTAGGAATAGCACCTAAATAACCAGCCCCAACCGTTCCATTCTTTTTTACCATTTCTTCGGGTACCAGAGCAAAATGGTACGGTTCGACTGGCTCCACGCACGACAGTCATCTGACTGGGCCACAGGAAAAAGGTCACTCCCCAGTGATCGGTGTAAATATCCTTTAGAAGTCGAGGAAAACGCCCGCACTCTGTTCTGAAACAAAGCTTGTTGTCCTGTTGAGACAAAAAGCCAAACAGGAAAAAAAGGGGCTTCTGGATGTCATTGCTTGTTGTCATGTAATGTGGCCATCAGGCCCTGCCCACACCCCGCCATTTTACTCAGTAGGATCAGCCTGACTCGGTACAAAATGTAATGTGTACCCACAAGTTAATATGTTGTAAAAAAAAAAAGGCCTTTAAATGTGCCAAAATTGCATAATATCACAGTATCTGTCAACATTTGAGTTGACAAGTAAACACCGTGTTTCCCTGAAATGATGCAGGTACCCTTTCACCAGCAGATCAGAAGTACATGCTCTGTTTTATTGATGTTGGTCTTAACCTTGGTTTTATTGCAACTTCCTGTAAAGTGCAAGCATATCAGGTCAGGAACTCACCCATAGTGTCAGTGACAAAATACAGAACGTGGTTTTATGGTTCATTAAGTTCCCGCAAAGGCAGCAAAGGTTTGGGTGTTGTTTTGTAAGTGAGGCAGCATGACAGAGAAGTGCGTTAGAAAATGATGGAGTCCCTGTTTTTGAGGAAGGAATCAAGGTCAAGCAAAGGAAGAAAAATCAAGGTGAAGTCTAAGGAGAAGATGTTAGAAGTGTAAGTGAAGGGTTTTTTTTTTTCCCCTTGACAAATGTCCTCAGGCTTTGTGAATGCAGTCTTGTCATGTGGGTGGAGGTTTTTCTTTATGATGGAGCCACAATGGCAGTGATAGTAAGGAAAGATGGCGTGGCCTCGGAAGTGGTTGAGCGACTCATCTGCAAACGGCAAAAGAACATGGCTTTTACAAGGTAATCTGTAAAAACAAGAATGGCTAAAGACTTCATATTAATGATACGTTTCAACCGAAAAGGTCAATCAGATTTTTCACATCACGTTGCTTTCACTTTTGGTCGTGACGAGAACAGCTTCTTTATTTCAGTTTTGTCCAAATATCACTTGGTTTATGCAACTAGAGAATGGATACGTGAACCATCTTTTTTTTGTCCAGAAATTATTGTTGGGCTCGTTTTTTTTTTTTTTTTTTTTTTTAAATAGGTGTGATAATGAGTAGAAACTGACAACTGAGGACTTTGACCTAGTGTTTCTGTTTAAAACCAGGGATTTACTATTTACGTCAGCACACTGAAGCCGTCCACGGGGGATGTGGGAACTCGAAATAAACCAAAATGGTTTGATTATGTAAATGTTTATCAGCGGCTAAAGTTGATTTCGACAGGATTTGGAGTTGCCCTAACCATGAATAAAAGCCTGCTTCAATTGTGTGAACAAAAACACACTCTTTATGCAACATTGCATTATATGGACTCAAAAGTCCTTTATTTGCTTTCATTAGTTGAAATATGTGAACTTAGGGCGAGTGTAGATAGCAATTGAAATTTTCAGTCCCTCTGGGACTTTCTACAACTAGCACCAGTAATGGAAAATGTATGTGTGATGAGATGACAAAGGATTAATTTTTGCATGTGACGTAAATGCTCTATAAAGTAAAGGACACAATTTAAAATAACTTAATTATAAGTTCAGAATGAGGTTGGCAGGCTGATTAGCGACAGTTCTACCAATATATCAGGAAGAAAAAAAACAATATTTGAACAATGATGTTTTGGAAAAGAAGGCATGTTTATTGATTGTATTGATGATTATTCATGTTTAATAAAATTAAGATAATCCTCAAACGGAAAATATAGTTTGATACTTAATCTACAACACAACAGGTGTAAAAAGGAGAGTCGAATGAAAGGGGAAGCTAATTGTCCAGTTGTCCTTCTGTTCAAACATCCCATATTAGGTTATTTATTATTTAATCCACTTACTTTTGTCAACACCATTAAATTGACTGACGGAACTTCTTTGTAAACAATGGGAGTAAACACTGGATGTGCCAAGAGTCACAGTCTCCCGTTTACATAGTAAACACAGCAGAACAATGAGGCCAGTAGCTTGTCTGAAGTTTGCAGCGAAAGGCCCCATGAAACGTTTATATTATGTGTCTGTACTTTCCTTGTTTTGTGCGTTAATAATTATTCTAAATTAATTCCAAATACATTACTTTTTTTTTTTTTTTTAAACCACAACCTCTCAAACCAAATAACACTAGTCTGAATCTATATTTTATGTCTGCAGTGCAATTATGTACAGCATTTTCAATTAAAATAATATATAAACTAGATATTGAATATATGACAGGGGTTGGTATGAAAAAGGTTTCATTGCCATAGCAACATTTATCACGTTTTTGAGAACAAAATGCAGAAAAATTGCAGACATTAGCCTGATTAATTGACCCTATCAATTCATCGGCCCATGAAAACTGCAACATATAGGATTTAACCAGTTTCTCTCATCCAGGTTACGAAAACACTGCATATGTAGCCTGTATATGAATTGTATTTGATTAATCATGTATATTATACTAATCTCCTATTTCATTTAGATACTTTTTATCTGCTATGAACTCTTTTAAGTCTGAATGTTGCTTTTGCATTACACCTTTTATATATCCTGTAAATAAATTGCCTTTGATTTGCCTTTACTCTAAAAGTCTGCCATACAACAGTAATTGAATTAGACTTTCCTTGCTTTGCATAACCTTGGTGTCGTATAAAAATGAGTGATAGTGAGTGAGGAGTGACAGAGTGACTGCTGTTATACAAATGACAGCAATAAGTAGAGAAGATGACTAACCGGAGTTCGGCCAAGAGACAGATGTGTGGGTCAGCTCGGTCTGTTCTGCCATGCTTTAAAAAGACATTTGGCAGAACCTGAATAATTAGACCCCAACCCCATTATCCAAACAAGTTGCTGGACTATTTAAAGAGGCTTGTGACCGTGTTGGGTTCATTTTCTCAATCTCTCTCTCTCTCTCTCTCTCTCGAGTCTCTGATGCACAAACTAAATATGGTAATGTCCTACATCTCCAGGCTCTTTAATCAAATGCAGTCAAACTCCAAAAACTGAAAGGATATCATGTCATGATTGGTGTGTCCATAGTTTAACTGCACTCAAAACGCCTCCTCTGAGTGTAGATTCCTAAAATCCATGGGATTTGTTGTCATTATTCACGATTCCATATGGAAAACATTTTCCTATCGCTTTATTGCAGCACCGCAAAACCTCTGTCAGTGTGTGAAGTTTGTCTCTTTGTAAAACCTAATTGTGTCAACAGTCACTGGAGATGAGAAACCAGACTCCTTGGTAAGTGCTTTCCTACAAGGTAAATTTGGCAGACGGTGTAGGGGCAAACATGCAAACAAACCAGCAGACAGTAATTTCACTTGTCTGCTATAATGCATTTTAATGAGGCTGATGGATTAATGCCGAGAACACCAGTCCAGCTTGTTGTGCTCTATCAGTGCTAGTCACTGGTCAACAGGCCTGAACTGTTTCCACATCATTTCTCCTCCATCTCATTTCGCCCTAATGTCTTTGGGACGTAAATGGTCGTCTTTTTCCAGTGGAAAAAAAAAAAGAAGAGCTAAACGCGTCACAGGAACGATGCGTTCGTGAGATTAGACGGTGGAAGACACGCACCGTTGGCGTTGTTGCTGAATGCCACGCGGTGATTGAGCTGCAGGGCGCACATTTGCTCACAGGACAACTGGCTTCATTTTGTGTTTAGTGAGGGCCCTGTGTGTGCGCGCATATGTTTGAAAGAGTCGAGTGGGTTTAAATGTCCATGTGTAAGTAAATGTGTACATTTAAATGCATGTGTCCAGACCGGGACACAGACCCTTGCAGTTTCACTGAATTCACTCGTAAGCATCAGGGTGGGTTGGCCTCACACCGGAGCTGTGGTTCCCACTAAGTTGAACGCTTCAATTTGGTACGTTTTTTTGTTGCGTTTCCATTAGGAATCGGTACAAAAAAAAAAACCTTGCATTTTCGGCACCCTTCCCTTGAGGTACCAGATGAAAATGGTACGTTACCAGCTCCGCTTTACGACAGTCAACTGATTGGGCAACAGAAAAATGTAACTCCCTTGCAACTGGTGTTTCTTCAAAGCCCGCGGTCTCTTCTAATATCGAAGCTTGGTGTCTTGTTGAGACAAACCGAGCAGGAAAAAAATATTGTTGTCTGTTGTCGTGTTCATTATCATTGCACCGGTACGATCTCACACTATGTCTCTTGCTGACGTGGCCTTCGGGCACAGCGCACACTCTGCCTACTAAGTAAAGGGTTAAGGTTTTGGGTCAGGGTAGGGGTTAGGGTTACCATAACCCCACAACCCTTACTGTGCACATAGCTGTTATTGTTGGGTGCACTTTGGCCGACAAAACATCAGTTACGGGGAGAACAAATTTCTAAGAACTTTCAGACCATGTTCTGATTTGCTGTCAAGCCAGTGTCTTGTAGCCATGGATCATTTTATGATGCTCTGTCTCCTAATAGTTCAGGCAGCTGTTTGCTGTACATTTGTGGCTTTTATGACCTGTATTTTGAATCTGTGACTGTTTAGTAAAGTGTCGGTAATGACTAGCTAATGGCTAGAGTGTTGTTAAGGAGTATAATTTGAAGTCGGTTCAAACGGAGCAAACTTAATGAAATTTGATTTACGTTGCCAATTCATTTCCCTGAGTGGTGAATTTAATTGAATTTGATTTTGTAGAACAATTTCTGAAGATATTGATACTTTCCCTTGCCCTCTGCAAGGTTTTTGGAGCCAGCAGCGACCGTTTGTGGAAAGCCCAAGCCGTCTGTGAAATAAATGCTTGGCCGAGGTCTCGATCACGATCACAAACCCTGCGTCTGGTGCCTCCTTCCTTTTCCGCACGACTGCGGGAGTCCAGGGGAGGTGCAGAGGTACCGGTAGCAGATGTGCAGAGCTGTGTGGGTTACATATGCAGTACCAGGCCGACTAACGAAAGAAAACAAGTTATCATAAAGTGAACGGACCAAATAAACTTGACAATGAAGAAGTGCTGGTTGTATACACAACGGTGCCGTTTTTCATTGTTCCCGAAACCCCAGGTCCATGTGGACAAAAAGCTGATTAGATTAAAAGAAGAGATTTGACTGGATTCACCTGAACTTGTTTTCCTGTGTATCTGGAACACAGGCACAGTGCACAATGCATTATCCACTAATGGTTCTTGTGTCATCTTTAAAAACATTGGTTTAATGGATGAATCTGCCATCTCTGCTTTGTCTTAATTGGTGTTAGACCTATTTTAGAGTTTCTTAATGGACGCCGTCTTTGATCAGTGTCCCCAGTCTCGCAGGCTTTTTTTCCTGGGTGAAACACAATGGACCCACTACCTGCTGTTATTTTTCTTCTCGGCTAATGGCTTTGAAAGTCGGCTTTTTGTTCCCCTTTTTGCAACCTAATTTTTTTTTGCCACAGATTCCACACACACACACACACACAGGATAATGGTGTTTCCAGGTCTGAGTATGAATATCTCTGGGAAGTGTGTCTTCCTTCTTGGTTGCAGCCTCCCCATTGTGCACAGTCTTTGTGTGCCGGGGCCCTTTTGTGTCGTCCCAGCTGGAATCGGCCTGTTTACTGTGATTAAATGGGAACAGAGGAGGTTGGAGGACTGATTTGTGCCTCCTTTGCAGTAAAGGAATGTTGCCGTGTGCAATGGCACAGCACTGCATTCACCTTTTGCCGTCCCTTTTTATAACAGATGTGTATAATTATGCTCCTTTTTTTTTATTTTTTACACACCTTCATGTATTTATGCTGCGTGTAATGGATGTTCAGTAGTAATTTAGTTTATGGCTCCGTCTGATGATTTATCCCCAGATTCTCTTCAGCAAAATCACTAACGCTTCATAGCATATGGAGCTGTTAACACAGAGCGCCCTCACAGATGTTTGTTGCTAAAAATGGCATTTAACTGTACGAACATGAAAACATCTCATTCACTGCATACTCTGTAATCTAGATTAAGGCTGCAACAATAATAGATGGCTAAATTAATCAGATAATTGATTCATCGCTTTGAGAGACACATTTTATGATTTTCCGGCTTCTTGAATGTGAATATTTTGTGGTTTCTTTGCTCCATTTAACGTCTTATGACATGATATTATTTCTTTACTGTAAAAATATTTGCAGAACTGACAGATGTGTATCTTCATACTGACCAATCCTACTGGGTCGAATGAAGATATTTCTTATAAGTGCATCTTAATTATGTTATTTATCTTTTTGTTTTGGAGGTCTGCTTTATTTTTTACCTGACATTTTTATTTATAACCAATACACTTAAGATTGACATTAACATTCCAAATAATGATTTTACTGTAGTTAATATGATTTAAATTGGTGCACATATTTAAAATATACAGTTCTGGAGAATTTAGTAAATTCTCCCTCTTTTTGCAACACTGGGGATTTTATCTGACTACCCCCTGGACTTAAAATGTCTCATCAGGCTGTTGAAGAGCGAAGTTATTGTGCATATGTAATAATAACAGATGTCATCTTTCTTTCCAGGTATTTGGTGATTACTATCACTTCCGGCATCGTGCAGTGGTGAAGAGGGCGCTGTCGGTTCACAGAGGGACACACGTCCGCCTAATTAATGAGCCTAAGGTAAGAATTTTTAATGATTATGAAGGACGCGCTGCATTTATGGATGTGGATGAGGTTCATTTAAGTCTCGTCACTGATTTATGGAAGTGAGGGACTAAAAATTATGGAAATTCAGAACCAAACTGATGGACTGTAAAAGAAACCAGTTTGCAGAACAATCTCGGCGGAGACGCCAAAGAATCTACAGCCAATATTATTTTTCAAAAAATAATTTAAGGCAACTTGAGAGAATATGACAACTTATGTTAAGGTTTTTTCCTCTTTTGTGTTGCTGTAAAACTTATGTTCCGGTGTCAGTTGGACTGCAACGATTAAAAGATTATTAATCAGTTGGTAAATTAATAGCCAACTATTTTTTATGACCAATTTTTTTTTTAAAGATGTGACCTGCTTGGCTTTCCGTAGCATGGTTCCAGTATGTTAATTCAATGTATAAATCAAGGGTTTTCCACCACTAAATAAGGTCTATAGCGCTAGTTATCACTTTAGCACGAGCTGAATTTTGAGGACGTTTTTGCTCCAAATGACAACAGAAGAGTTGTTTCCAACGTCCTGTGCTTTGCTACACGTTCGTAAAAAATAGTTTACACACAGTGGTTACTGGTAGTTGGCAGCAGCTTCAGGTTAGCGGCAGGCGTTAACGTGTAGTCGCGCTACAGCGACGACCACCACAGCACTGCAGGACGTCTCCACGCTGGGGGCGTTGGTTAAAACTTCGATCCCACCTTTGATTGCGAAGGTCGATATCGGATTTACAATTGAGATCGTGACACCCCAACCAAGAAGTAAAACATGTATTGTAGTTTCTTTCTTGTAGTTTCAGTCGATGACAATGGTTCAGTAGCGGCTGTGAAGTGTCACTGAAACAAAGACAACTGTCGCGTTAAAACAAACAAACCCCAAAGCAACCTTTAATGCATCCCTCACTGACACGAGCTGTCATCGTGCAGATTATTAAGTGGAAGTGCTGGCTGATATTTATTTGTTTGTGCTCCTGCACGGTTCAGAGGCTGACAGAGCTGTCAGGGGCGAAGAGCGCGTTTAAGTGCGGCAGGTTTTCTGTCGACAGGTGCTACATCCACAGCACAATGGCTTACGGATGAAAAATTGATCTGAGTCTGCTCAGACTGTCTGCTCAGACTCCTGTAGCCAATAGTAAATAGTGGACTTTATGGACCAGCAGATCATTTTTGCTCTGTATCGTTTTCCACGAGCTCTGACTCACCTGGGAATGTATTCATTGCCATGGCAACCCCCTGTGGTTTATGATGCGTTGCCAACAGGGTTGCACATTTCCTGCATTTCCAGGAGACATTTGAACACGTCGAGCAGGTTAATGAGTAATAGTTGGTCGGTCATTGACCATAAATGAGCGGCACCTTCGTGATGGGACATGACAACAATGACAACATAAAACACAGCATGTGAGCTCCAGAGAGAAAAACAGATAAACACTGCAATATATGTAATATATAGAAAGCATACAAAAATGTATTTATAAAAACAAGTCTTTCTACCGTCTAATATCTCACATTTAAGAAGCTGAAAAATCAGAAGGCTTTGTTTTAATTATTAAATGAACCCTCTTAAACCGAATAATTCATTATCAGCTGATTATATTGTATTGATTATATGCTGTCCTTGGGTAACTATGTGAATGGGTGTGAAAGATGAGATGTGTATGAAAGTGTGAGTGAATGGCAAAACTGTAGCGTATAGCAGCTCATCAAGATTAGAAAAGTGCTTTATCAATACAGACCATTTTTCTATTTAAGATCAAAATAGTTCACAAATTTTATTTAATTAATTTAATTATTTTTCATCTCATTTGTGTTTTTGAAGATGTTTCACAGTTCCTATCAATTCAAGCATCTTCACTTTGTCCAGTCCATTTCAGGAAATGGTGATTCCCAAAGACAATTATCGCAATTTAGATAAGTCGTCGCGCAAATATGAGCGCGATTTTGTTGCGTAAGCTGAAAGTAGATGAGACCTGGCCCTGCTGCAGCGCCGCAGTGCAGGTGCATGCTGGGAATAAATCCACTTCTGCTGTTGTATTTGTTTGAAAATGGTCCGAGTCCCTCTGCGGGATTTCCTCAAACACTGCGACTCAATTTCCTGTTGTTGAATTCCTCGCTTCCCCCCACAGCTCCTCGGAGAAAGTGAAGCGTTTGTTTCATGTCCCTCCAGTCGCTTCAGGAAACATCAGCTTAGCTTTTCATGGACCTGCAAGGAATTATTTTTTATTTTTTTTTTATCTCGGATTTGTTTATCTGTTTGCTTTTTTTTAATTAAGGGGAGCCTGAGTTGCAAGTTCTGCAATAACTCTAATTCACTAAATCTGCATCTGGGTCCGATCGGAACATCATTACATTTCCGTTATTAACGATGTGATAAAAGCAGCTTAAAACAACCTCATTATTACAGATTTGATTTCTGTCCATTTATCAGCCGTGTGTGTTTTTTCCTGTTAAACCATTTGGCAGAAGGAGGATAGAGAATGTGCTGTCATGTTTTTAAACTGGTGGAGAGATGAAGTCTGAACAAAAGGCTCAGTAAAGTGTCTTTGAAGAGTGTTTAATTACACGTGGACCGCTGCCAGATCCCATAGACCGCCTCGCGTTAATGGAGGTCTGTTGAAAATGTAAAGCCTTGGTGTTTTTTTTTTTTTTATCTGCGGCCTCCACGTCTTTGTACCGTTTCATTCTGTGGCTGCTTTGTTTGATGTTCTAGGCTGCGTCACTTTTGTGTTTGTTTGCCGAGTTAGAAGGAAACGGGGGAAGTAGAAAAGGATTCTACCTCAGAAACATAGAACTTTGTTTGGTTGTGGTTGAGGTTTTATTGACGTTGTACAGTAACAGACAACCCCCCGGGGAATTTGCAATTTTGCGGTCACAAAAACTTAATGCAAATCTACTTTAAAAAAAAAGAAATAAAGGGAACGCTTAAATCAAATATTATTTGGCAGCAAAAATAATGAACCATCCATCAATGGTGCATTATTAATAAACTCTAGCTGTTGCTTATTTATTTAGGTTTTTTGATGTAATTAGAACAACAACAACAACAAAAGAAAGTACATGTGATGTTCAGAGGCCACAGATGGGTCAGGGGAGATTTATTTACGGTCCCTAAACAAATTAGGAGAATATTCCTTAACCTTTTAGTTGAGATTTAGGTGAATATGCTTAAAATAACATGCATCAAATTAACTTTTGGAAGTTATTTATTCAACAATTAAAAAATTATATTAAGTTTTTACTGACATGTCTATAAATCACTCGCTACTTTGTGCACAAATTTACTCGGCAGTGTAATCTGTTGAAAATTAGATGGTAGGATGTAATTATTGTAAAATAAAGCAGTGATTTGTATTTATTAACTGGACTGTGTGGTTGAGGTTAGGCCTGCAATAAAGCTGTCAGGCATTTTGTTTTGAGTAATCTTTATTGCATTTTCCTCCCTTTTCTCTAGTTTGGTGACTAATATAAAGAATATATACCGAACCCAAACCTAGTCGTTGAGAATGACACAAAAAGAGACATGACAATAAGAGCAATATTTGCTTTAAAAAGATTAATGTCACACATAAAAACTTGATTGGTGAAATCTTTTCTTAAACAAAACCCCCAACCCTCTCAGAGCTGGATTCAAAATCGCTCAGGAAATCAAGGACTGTGACGAATAAATCGCCCCCTCATGTTTTGAGCAGTGCACGTGTGCTGTATGAATGCGTGTGAATAGCTGAGTGTGGTGTAAAGTGCTTTGAGACGCCGTCAAGACGAGCAACTCACGAGGCCATTTACCATCTTGAATCATGGACTCGCGTAATGAGGACTTGACTCTTGATTCTCGTTCTGGGACTCCAGCTTTAGTGACTCGACTGCGCCACTGTGGGACCATTGATCTGCACTGTAATTGGATTTCATACTCCTTTGCAGTAATGCGATGCTTTCTTTGAGGCTTCCGCTGGAACTCAGTCAGGGGAAACTTTGTTTGTGACCTGATGAAGGACAAGACAGCGAGCGAGCAAAATGAGAAGGGTGGGGTTTATGGCACCGACTCTACGCGTAAACACGAAGCAAGCAGTGTGTTTGTGAGCATTAGTGCTGCACTACATTAGTCTGGACATGGGAGATGGACGGTTATTTCTTTATTTCTTTTCAAAGCCCATTCATTATGGAAATGCCGTTTGTCAACTCTGTGTTCCGTCACAGGCTATTATATAACAACATACTTAACATTAACTTAGCTTTACATAAGCATGATAAGAAATATTTGTTGTTGCACTCCTGTCATGACTCGAGAATATAATCTGTAACAATTATGGAATTGGCTGCAAAAAAAGGGCATCGTTTCTCCCACGTTTTTCACCCTAATATAGAAATTGGTCTTAAATGAGAACATTTATCTCAATTTAACTGAAATGTTTTGTTTCATCCAGTATAAGAGCGCAACTAGCAGGTTGTTTTTTAATTCACTTCAAATAACCTTATCCATTTGGACATATGGTTCTCAAACTGTGGTACGTGAGCCTCCTCTGTTGGTACTTGGAGTAATATCAGAAATACTATCCTACTTTGTATATCAGTGTATGTGAATCGGAGTATAAAATGAAACACATAACAAAACATATTACTAGTCACCACAGCTCTTACTCCATCTTAATCCAAATTCTGCTATACCAGTTAAAAGTCTGATTTTAGTCTGACTAAGACAATAATTTGGTTTTCTTAACGTCATGTAAACACATGGTTAGTTTGACTAACTAAACTGCAAATATGTTGCCGGAAATCAGAATACGGCGCCACCTGTGGAGGCGGAGGCAAATTTCCTCCTCCGCGTGTTATCAAGAGGAGGTCTCTTGATAATAAAGTGCTTTGGGTTTCAATTTTGAGGAACTGTTTTTCAGTTCACCAATTCTGACATCGTTTATTTATGCAGTGCGATCCACAGAATTAATTCAACCCATGGCGAATTTGCAACAGAGCCTGAGGGACAGGTACACAAACTGGAGAGCGAAGAAGTATTCGAGTTTTAAAGGGGTCACAAACACACAAAAACACATACAGACGGACACACAAACTTGTTTTTATATATCAGTGAGGACACCTCATAGACAAAATGCATTCCCGAGCACCTTACCCCAACCTTAACCATTACCTTTACATTAACTAAGAACCTAACCCTAAAACCAGGTCTTAGCCCTGAAAAAGCACTTACGTTGAGGGGCCCAAATAGTTTCAAAGTTTCACTTGCGACTCTGTGTGTGTGTTTAGATGCATTTGTATCTTTGTGAGGTCCATAAAATGTACATAAGTCTGGCTGTTTGTGCAGATGGATAAAGTATATAACTTTATAGACGTGTCCACCAGGGAGCGACTCTGCTGGTTCGAAAAAAAAGAATTAGATAATTTTTTAAGTTTGCGAAAACCATTTTATGACATGTTTTCTTAATCTATCCATTGATAAAATAATGTGTGGTTTCCAGTTGGATCGTCCAGTAGTTGCCTGGTTGTGAAATGACAGTGTGGTCAAGGCCAAATCGCAAATCTGGACGTTTCAAATTGGAAGCCAAGGTCACAGTCTGTTGCCACTTGTGAATAAATAGAGCTTTATGTAGTTCTGCAATGTAGCAACCGAGCAAAAACATCGATTTAGAGACACATTTTGCTCAATAGTGTTTTCTTTTGACAAAACAAAGACGTGTGTGGAACTGATATTAAGTGGGCGAATTAGGAGGTGGGAAACAACTGGTGTTACTTGCAGTTTGATTGTTTGGTAGTTGTGGTAAACAGCCCGTTGCTTTGTTCATTATCATCATCACAAGTTTCCTGTGTTTGGTATTTTAGAATCCTGTCATGTTTGAAGAGCATTGACGTGGAAACCTTTCACAACTGACTCTCTCTCTGCGTATGTGTGAAAACAGGATTATTAAGCAGAAAAGGAAATAGAAAAGGGGAAATCCACCCACTGTCTTCTGATGCAAGATAAAATACAAGTTTTCTTGTGACTGAAGGTCACACAGTTACACGATAGAAGGTCTTTTTTTTTGTACAACACAACACCGTCTTTGTCCTTTCCCAACAACTGTCCTATATTCATGAGAACAGAAAGCCGATATCAAGGCCGGACTCACAGCGACTGTCCTGTCAGTCCCTCCTACTGTCTCAAAAATAATTAGATCATTTCATGTGAAGAATAATAATGTCATGTAGGTGTGTGTGAATCTCTGGGGAAGCGAGTGACTCCCTCTAATCCAATATGGATCATGGTACAAATTAACTTATTAAAGTTTCTACGGCTGCCTGTAATGACATTTTATTGTAAACTTGACATGAAGTGAGATTTCATTCACTACAAGACATCTTATTATTTCCGCACAGATCCCCCTGTGTGCTACAGTATATTGCATTGATTAAAAAAATATATATAACTCTTAATAACCTTGATAGAATGTTATATACGTTGTGCTTTAATTGTGCAAGTACGACGTGAGTTTGCAGACCCAGAAAGTGCACCAGCTTTTTTTTTTTTGCCAGTGTCGTTTCCAAAATAAAAAGTCTACAGGCTGACAGCAGCACAAAGACAAGTTTATGGAGCCATAAGCTGCTGTTTTTTAGCAGCATCACCAAAAAAAAACAACTCCTGGACTAATTGTCTTTAAACTTGATGGGAGTGTGGAGATCTGCCCAAGGACGAAGCCATTAGATTTTTAAGAAGATCTGATTCAGGAGGGGGTGGACACAGTCATTTATGTTCACTTTTTCAAACCTTGAGAGGCGTTTCTTTCAACATCTCAAGAAATAATGAGCTCACTATGACAATAGAATCTGCCATTTATGGGGAACTTTGACTAAATTTGGTGCAGCTCCTCCTGAAAACCATCCACTTTCTTGTCGTGCTATTTCCTGTCACCTGTCAAGACGGGATTGTACACGTGTATTTAGAGGTAGATGATGAATGTTTGATGGAGAATTTCAAACTTTCAGAAAAAAAGATCCACAGTCTTCTCCCTTTAGGGGTCGCCATAACATATCATCTGCCTCCATTTTGTTCTTTTGTCCTCTTCTGTTACACCAACTGTCCTTAAGTGTTCTTTCACAGCATCAGTGAACCAAACCATCTCCACCTTGACTCCATTACTTTATTTCCAAACCATTCAACCTGAGCTGTCTCTTATTTCTAGTCCTGTCTATCCGGGTCACTCCCAATAAAAAAATCTCAGCATCTTCAGCTCTGCAACCTCCAGCTCCACCTCCTGTCTTATCAACAGTGCCACTGTCTCCAGGCCGTCCATCAGAGCAGGTCTCACTACCATCTTGTAGACCTTCCCTTTCATGTTGAAGCTCCCGTCGAAGGATTTTAATTACCAAAGTGATGTTTCAAGCAATCAGTTTTTTTCATTTCGGGTTTTTAGTCATCCAGGTCATTGTTATTTTCACGAGATAGCTGTAGGCAACTGGACTTGCTTGAGTTGAGATGACCGAGAACCTTGACACAGGAAATCCCTTTGACAACGTTACTGAAGAAGCCTCCTGGATTAAGCCCCGCCCTGCACTAGAGGATTATCAAATCTGACTTGTTACAAAAACGGACTCTGTGACTGATTTTCAGTGTTTTACCCCTGAGAAAGCACAGACTAGATGATCCAGTCGAGACGCAGGACCACACACTTAGCCTTTAATCAAACGACTTCAGGGAGGGACTCCAGGGATTTGAAATCTCACCGAAACTTGTGCGATTTCAGAATATACACAGACGTGGAGGCAGAGCGTCGGCGGCGTCGGTTAATAGCTGTTGTGTGTGTGTGTGCAATGTTTTGTGCTGAGAAAAGCAAAAAAAAAAAACTGTGGATGAAGTCGGTCATGGCTGAGAAGACGGAATCAAGTTGTCTTGCACACGTTACGGTTCTGAAGAAAAATCTTATTACGGTCACATCGCGTACCACCACAGTCATCGGTTACAAAATAATGCACAAGTTTCGACTGACTAACAATTTTTTTTTTTCATAACTTGCGTCATCAAAGCGGCCACAGCTGTGACCTCGTCCTCATAGTCGGAAAGAGATGAAACCACAGTGGACGCGTCTCCCTCCGCTGACACTGACCTGAGCTTCCCACCAACGAAAAAGGAGCACACACACACCCATCTCTGCTCCTTTCATTGAAATCACTCCGTTGTGGTTCTGTTGGACTGGCATTCGTACTATGACCTTCATTACTTCTTTCCTTTTTTACTCTAATGTCTCTGGTGATCTGCAGAGAGAAAGAGAGCGAGGGGAGAGGTGCACTGTGATTCCGGTTGTCCTTCGCATCAGGTGCTTTGTCCTTGCGGCAGGAAGTTGGGATGTCTCTTCTTTTTTTTCTTTTTTTATGTGTTCTTATCTATCCAAGCGTTTTACCCGGGTCCAGTTCTGCAGAGGGAGAAGAAACTGGTTCATTCTCCTCTGTCAGTGCTGTCTGCAGCAGCCTTGAACATTACAGCATGCTGCAGACTCAGCCGATGTCACGTTATCAGTACGACTGGGCAATGTACGGAATATGTTAACCATGTTGTGACGTGAGACAAGATATCGTCTACAATATTGTCCTGATATTGCAAAAACTGAGTATTTGACATAGAGCTGAAACAATTATCAGCTTCTGATAAATGTTAAATGCAAATATTTTCTTTGCTCCACATAAAGACATCATCAAAACTGAAATCAATTTGTCATGAGGACAAAAACAAGACGTTTGAGAACATCATCATTCCAGGTTTGCCAAAACACTGATCGGCATTTTTCACCATTTTCCGACATTCTATTGACCAAACGATTATTAGATTGAGAAAATAAACGACAGAGAGTGAACAACTGTTTTATGCTAATCCATCAAATGTTTAAAGCGGAACTAGACCAGAAGTTCCTATTAACGCTGTTTTTTTGGTGTGTATCTGCGTCATTACCTTGTTTATGAAGCCCTGACGGTTCGAAACGAACAGTTCAGCCACTGCTGAGAACGTTGTGTTTTATTGTAATCTCGGGGCTCAACGAGATCACTGAAAATCCTGTAATAGTTACGTAAGCAGCGGTTCTCCTGAACAACCGATCGCCCTGCTCCGGGCACTAGTCCGGGCACATCCGGTTGCATACATTGAACCGCAGAAGAAGAATAATGTCCGGTGTGGAGGTGTTTCAGCAACAGTGTCTTCTGACTCTGGGTCTGACTCCGGTTTAAAGTCATAAAAGGGACTGCGGCGGGGAGTCGTGAAGAAGCTATTTTTAAACACTGTTAAAACAATGTTTTGATAATTAGGAGCAGTGCATCCACCGTTCCAGAGGGGGGCGCTGCGCTTCTGAGAACGGATGTGCTGGATAGTACTGGCCAATCACAAGACTCTGTCTTCTGGGGGTGAAAGTTAACTCTGAAATCTCGCAGCAGAAAAACACCGTCAGAAAAGAAGATTTCTATCGGCTCGTTTACAGAAACTAGGAGGTTTTTGACCATAAAAACAAGTTAATATATGCAAGTTGACCTCCATAACTAACATTTATGTGCAACAGGACCACTCTGTCACCTTTTAAGAACTTCTTGTTGCATCCGTCGTTACCAACATTTCACCCACGCCGCTTTTCCCCCACAGCAGTTTTGCTTTTTTATATACATGTGCGCAGAAAAAAACGTACTTTGTCTGGGTTAATCCTTTCCTTAACGTTGTCTGGATGATGAGAGGTTCAAAGCTTATGTCGGAGCGAGCAAAGACCACTTTGACCTACTTCTTTGGTCCGAGTGTCAAAAGACATCCTGAAAACGCTTGTAGCATCAGAAAAAGTTTGTTTATCTCCGTTCAACAGACACATGAAGAAAATCAGGAGCGTTGCAACAGAACAGATGTGCGTCTCATTCATCTGACGAGTGTCTGTGTCTGTGAGCGTGGTTAGGCTCAGCCATAATACATGTAGTAGACTGTGGCAGCCAACACATTTTAATTAGTCTCTGGTTGTTCTGGAATTCATCAGCGTGTCTCATTAATGAGGAGTTCACGATATCCCTGGGCCTCTAATCTCACTCTGTCAGAGGTTCGTCTGCTGAGAATTTGAGATCTCCATTAATGCGTTTGACATAACGATCCTCATGGCCCCCACGACATGTTATCATGTTCTGGTTTTTATGCCCCTGCACAGCTGACAGATGTGACGATAGGCATTCTGTTTTCTGGGAATATGTACACGTGTCTGTCCTATCTTTGGGAAAGAAGAGAGGATGAGGTTTTAATGGTGCTGCTGTGACCTCACAAGCCATTCTTTGCATTGAGAATGTGGTAAATTAAAGGTCCAGTGTGTGAGAATTAGGCCTGAAAATCAGATATTGACCAGGTCTGGTCTGGTCCAGTCTTCCACATGGATTTCTATTAGAGATAGAACGATATGTTTTTTTTCATGGCCAATACTGATTATTGGTGGTCAAGGAGGCCGATAACCGATATTTGCAGCTGATATTCATTTGCAGTATGCAGCATATCTTTATTTAACAGCTTTTCAGCTTTGCAACATGTTATTATTAACTGTTTTCTATAGTAAATACAGTTTTCCAAAATTTCAATGTTATTTTATCTTTCACTTATCTTTGTTTTTGTGCTCCTTCCTCTTTTTTAGGTGACCTGGGCCGAACAACAGGTATCAAAACGGAGAAGAAAGAGGGATATTTACACTGCGGATCCTACTGAACCTTTAGATCCCAAGTTCAGAGATCAGTGGTATCTGGTGAGTATGAGGGGTGGGTCGTCAAAATATCAATTTGGTGATTTATCGCCGCCCTTCCTCTTGCAATACGAGGGCAAATATTTTATTCAATAAATGCCAGTTTCACTCACACTGGTGGTGTTCAAACGAAAGAGGGAAATTTGGGCAGATGTTACCTGGTTGAAGAAGAGGGAGTTTATAGCAGGATAATGGCAAGAAAGCTACGTTAAGAGATGCTCCATCGACGTTCAATACGTGGACTTTATGCACTTTGTTTTCTATGTTGTGAATAAGTCGAGAAATCCTGCACTTTTAACTATTTACGTTAAGGTTTTGTTTTCTTCAGTTAGACAGATATTGTGACGCATCACACTTTAGACTAGGGAACACCATATATAAAATATATAAGTAGCATACTAGCCCTTTATTAGTAATCATAAAGCCAGATTAACACCTTAGGCTACATAACCTTATTCCACCTCATGAATTAAGATTTTCCCACATAAGGTGTTAATACGTGCTTAAAGGTCCCCTATTGTGCAAAATCAACTTTTTAATCTTTTACTACTTATATTTGGGACTCAGTGGGCCATACCAGTCCCCAAAATGTGAAAAAACAAGACTCAGTCATGTTTTAGTGGTTCCACTTTGTGTAAGTATAGGCGATAAAACACACGATGTTTACACCTCCCGACCAAGTGACAACAGTGTGGACATTTCACCATGAATGTTGGCACCCCGCCAGGCAGAGTACTTCACAGCTCCACCGTAGCTCCCCCTTGTCCCTGTGAAATACGAGACTGCAGGCGAGGTAGGAAGAGTGGCTGCACAGCGGAGCACAGTGTTTTACACAAAGTTCCAGCATCAGAAGATTTTTGTGTCCAGTGGATATATTTTATTTATGAAAAAAATGTTCACAAGCTTCACAAGCCCTTTGTTGTTGATCATGTATGTAAATTCCTATGCTGGAGGGACACCTTGAACGGGTCTTTTTCTAGCATGGGAATTTACATACACGCGGCGCCGCGCGGCGCATTAATCGTTTTTCTTCGATTTTTTTATGATCTCGAGAAGCCAAAATCGTGGTCACTCGATGCATTACGGTGAAACGCAGTTACAACGGGTAAACGGACATTACTATGGGGTATATGGAGCGGGGGTTGTGACGACGCTGCATGACAATAGGTGATAAGTGGCGACACTCCCCTGGAAGCAATGGATGTGTGTTTACCTGGGTCCCATTCACATGTAAATGACCAGGCACAAAACCGAGCGTTCTGAAAAAGGCTGTTTTGGCAGAGTTATTGAACTGCTTTTGTGCTTCATCCTTATGATATTTTGACTAAAGCATGACACAGACATGTTCATTAGGGCACCAGGACCTAGTTTAACTTGGGTTAATAGGGTATAATATGGGACCTTTAATAATAAAGGGCTAGTATGCAACTTATATGCATGTTAGTAAGCACCTAGTTAGTGGTCAATATGTGTTCCCTAATCTAAAGTGTTACCATTTTGTATTATTATTGGTATCGTCGTGCTGGATTCCCACCCTTGGTGAGTATGAACAGAAACTCCGTAGGAGTATAAGAATGTTTTTTTCGAGTGATTTTTGTTTGTCCGTGGACATAATTGTGTGGTTCACTCTGGTGCAGCGTTTCATCCACCGTGAGACAATACAGGTAAATCAATTTTGGGGCCGTGATGTCTCCCTGGTGTGGAAAGACGAGCCTCCGCATATATACTGTCTCTGTGTGAAAACTGTGAGTGACTCGACCTGAAGCATTCTGCTTTGATAGTAGCACTTGTATACCGAGCACCGTTTGGATTCTAAATTGCACATTCTTAAGAAATTGATGTTTTACTTAAGTGTGGAGGCAGCCGGGGCTACAAAGACAGAGGGGATTCATCTGGAAGCTCTCTCTCGTTTTCAACTGATGGATTTTTCTTTTTTTTACGTTTGACTCGGAAGAATGTCACTGATACACTGGCCTGTTAAAAGCAGCAGTAAATGCCCTGGGGATTTCAGTTCAGCTCCACTTTTTCTTCAATTACTCCGACGTTGCCCGAGGCAGAGGAAGATTCACGGCGATGCAGAAGCGACTTGTATTACCAGTTGTTCAAAATGTCAGTGCTTTAACAGACTCCTTTTTTCCCCATGTGCTGGAATAGTTAGTGGCACTTGACAGGCAAATAAGCAGATAAAAAGCCTGCTGCCTGCTCGTGTCAGAGTCACTAAACGTAATGGATTGTACTCGCAATTTATCTCAGTGTGTTGTACATGAATATGCTATATTTTTTTCTTATTGATTAAGTGCCTTTTTACTTGAGAGATCAAAAAATTCTAAGAAAATCAATCATGTATGACAAAAAAAAGCAAATGAAAGGTAATAGTTTATTTTAATTGCACATTATTAAGCTTTAGTAAATACATAAAAGCTTTCCTCCTACATTAATATTGCTTAACATCAACTAAACAACAGGTTTGTAATGGATATCATACATAAATGCATCATTAATTAATAAAGAATTTAAGAATTATACATTAGCTTATTTATAAAGAGCAATACATTTATAACTAGACTTATAAATGACATTATTTAAGAGTATTCATTTAAGAGGAATACTTCAAAAATGATGATATAAGTGCTCCCAAAAAGTTGATGAATAATTATTCATTCTAGTTTTGCAAATAATAAATGTTTCTTAGAATCTATTAGTCAAATAATTCCCAATTTTGCTCCATAAAATGACATTAAGTAAAGTCTATCGATGTTTCCCAAACTGACAAAATGCCTTGTTTTTTGTCATTGTCAAGCAAAGAATTTTGCTCCGCTTCTAGTCTCAGTGAAGGCACGATGTCCATTCATATCAGATAAAGAAAATACACCAACTAACCATTATTTTCTCGAGTAATCAAGTACTTGTTTGCTCCGTAAAAAAAAAAAGTCTGAACATGATGAAAAATGTTGATCATTGTATCTCAAACATAAAATGACGATGATGTTCTCAAATGTCTCTTTTTGTCCACGAACTAAAATAATTCAGTTTTAATGATTTATTTGTTATTTGGAGCAAGGAATCCAGAAAATCTTCCTGTTCATGAAGCTGCAAATACTCAAAACCAAATAATCGATCAAAAAACACTGTTGAAGTTATGAATAATAGCTTTATTGCTGCTATTTCTGAACAGGATTTGTTTTGTCGTCCTTCTCTTGAGCCTGCGCGGCAGATAAAAAAGTAAATCAAACTTTATTTAGTCTGCTCGCGCCTCATGTGCTCGTAAAGCTCATTAAACACTAATGGACTTGAAGAGTAGAGCAACACCTTTCCTGTTCCTTCGTCAAGTCCTTTGCACTGATTGAGTCATCTGAACTTTGGACGAGATATAAATAGTAATCATGTCGGCGCGGCCGTGAGTAACATGTTAGTTGTTGGAAGAAGTGTAGCTTTGAGAACATCGGCCGAACGGTAAATCTGGTGAAATTTGACAGAAAAGGTTCCCGTAATAAAAAAAAAAAGAGAAAATGTTACAGTCGGCAGTATGGATGAGCGTCTGGTAAATGTCAGAGAATTATTCGAGGAATGCTGAGTCGGCGTTTCTCTTCCTGTACGTTTTTCCAACAGTTTATTCTGAAAAATGTTCGGCTCATTCAGGACCTACTAAAGTAAAGAAGATGGAGTTTTGCTTCTTCACAAAAGAAGAAAAAAACTTGGTTTTAGATGCAAATTGTTCATGGCTGGAAAACAAACCAAAATCAGAGGTGAAACATTGTTGTTAAAGGAAAATTATCGCCACCGTTGACGTGAGATTCCGCACAGAACAACGAGCGAGTAAAGGCCACATTATACTTCTCCGACTGCGTATGCGTTATCCGACTGCGTAACCACGGAGACGCCTCGAGCCTTTATACTTCTGCGTCGTTGTGACGGATACGCGCTGCAATTTCCCGCCCGATCAGTAGGGGTCGCTGCGCAAGGTTGTTGTGCTTCTGGCTACAGTTAGCAATGGCGTCCGAGAGAGAAAGAGAGAGAAAGACTGTTGTTGAAACAGTGGCCGTTTCTCACTTTTCTGTGTCACGAAACGCAGTTATAAGATAATTTGAGGTGAGAAATTGGCCATTTAGAGTCTAAACATGTGCCGTGTGTGTTAAGATATGACGGGTTTATAGTTTGGCAGCGATGTTCTCGGCTGGGATCAGCTCCGCCTCTGTGGACGCTCAGTGCTAACTGTGAGCCGGCACAGAGCAGCGTTATCTCAGCCTGTCCTGAGGACCAATCGCAGCTCTTGCCGTCTCCGTTGTCCCTTGACGGAGTGACGAACACTTAAAAAATATTTTGTGCAGTCGGAGTCGACGCAGAGGCTCTTTGACAGGCTCTGCAGAGTCTCTGCGTAACCTATGCAGAGCACTTTACGCAGGAGTATAAATTGGGCTTAATGTTGGGCACGAGAGAGCAAATGACGACGTGGCGCCTGGGAAATGCAAATTCCAAGATCCAAGGTCTCACCAAAGAAAAATGACAGAGACTTGACTTTGCCCAAGATCCCAAGGACGATCACTTGTCCAGATGCAGTGTGTACTGCAAAAAGTGGACGTCATGGGGCAAAGCGACTCTTTTTAGTTGCCCTCCCATCTTAAGCTGTGTCGGCACACTCAGTCTTTGAATTTGAGGGAATTGTCCTTGAAAGTCATTGAAAGGCAAGCCCCTGACCAAAAGTATATATAAAAGAATTCTTTCCAAGGCGTCAAACACCAACCCGTTTTTAATTTTGAAGTGAGCTTACACTTATTTATTTATTTACCAATAAAACCTCTTACACACTGTACCTTTTTAAATAACTGGCCTTCTAAAGTACACCACCGTTCAAAGGTTTGGGGTCACCTATACACATATACACATACATACATGTACATATTCTATTAAAAACAAGACATTTGCAGCTAGAATAGTCATTACTCTATACATTAACAATGTATAGAGTGTATTTCTGATTCATTTAATGTTATATTCATTGAAAAAAGTGTTTTTCCTTCACAAAATAAGGACATTTCTAAGTGACCCCAAACTTTTGAACGGTAGTGTATGTGGTGATATTTAATTTTGGACTGAGCACATGGCGAACATCCCTGCTGCAATGCTGTTTGAGTGAGTGAGTGGAAAAAAAGAAAGCAGACAGCTCTATGTAATCTGAACCGTGATGCTACCATTTTTTTTTGCTCTGAATGAAAAATGAAGCATCAGATGGCGTCGGTTTCATCCGTGGCTGTGGTCACGCCACATCACTTTTAACCAGCCTCTAATTCCTCTCTACGTTTGAGTCATTTTTAAACGATTGGCTTTAAAAATGTGAAGGTGGAGCTGCCGATTGTGGAGAGCGCCAGCGCTGTTCCAAAATGCTCTACACATTAGAGAAAAACCAGGATTTGCTGTCATTATCTCGCTGACAGTAAATAAGCCTGTGCCTCATTAAATACTGGACCCAGTTGGTCAGCGAGAGTGCAGTCTGTTGGCAGAGTGTCCTTGATTGACAGATGTTAATGGTCAGCATTTGCTGTTGCTATGAATAAATGATATTGTTCTGATATTTATCTAAACGACGAGACGGATCTAAAAGCATGGGCTGTTCAGATGCTCGTGAGCTGGAGACGTAGTCGCAGGCCGAGTGCTGACATCGAGGAACGAGGGGGAAAATATTCAAAAAACGAGACCTTGAACACGGCACTCCTCGGATTCATTATTCACGCCGCGTGTCAGCCGCAGAAAGGCCTTCTCTCATCTGAATGTCACATCGCAACTTTGAACTTTAATTGATTTTCTTTTGAAGCGCTAAAGTGCCAATGACGATCGCGAGGTTGTGTTAACACGAGCCCCTCGCCGTTGTATCAGAGAAAAGAGATGAAATTTGAACAGGAAGCGGTGGCTCATCCGCCACACGAGATGAAACCGCCGGTGCGTGTTTGAAAAAAAGAAAAAAACAGAAAAGAGGAGCCAGGTTTTGACTTTTCACCAAAAGGTCAGGTTGAAATGTCAAAAGCATATCAAAAAAGCACAGGGAATGATTAATGTGAGGCAGTTCACTGGGCTCGGCATTAATAATAAATGCAGTAAATACAAATGTGGCACCGATGCTTTTGGAATAAAGATGCTCTTCGTTACCTTTCCCTTTCTTTTTTGTTTCTCCAAGGACGAATGAGTGAGATAAATGTAGTAAGCGGCACCCTTTTCCCCAGATTCCTTTCTTAATAGTCCTTCCAAATTCAGTCCTTTTGTGCTCTAAGTGTCCCCTGGATAAATAGATTCCATCTAAGTTATTTGCTCTCTCTCTCTCTCTCTCTCACTCTACATCCACAGTACAACGACAACCACCGTGACTTAAATGCCAAAGCTGCGTGGCAGACAGGCTACACAGGTAAAGGCGTGGTGGTGTCCATCCTGGATGATGGAATAGAGAAGAATCACCCCGACCTGATGCAGAACTACGTGAGTGTTAACTCTGATTTCTTCGTTTTCATGAAACTTAAACGCGGGCTTTCTGCCTCAGAAAGCAGAACAAACGAGGGTCTCGTTTAACAGCCGCATTTGCACTTGGTGTTTGATACAGAGACGAAGCCTTCTGCCTTCATTCTGTCTGTGTTTTTTTTTTGTTCTCGTCTCCCGAGAGCTCACAGGCGTGATTGGAACAGCCGTGCAACTGGACATTTTGTGGTGGGCAGTGTAGCCAGTAGTGAAGGCACATGGTAATTGGATTATTTTCTTTGTGATTTGATTTATCTTTTGCACGGTAAAATACACAAAGAAGGACAAACAAAAGAAAAATAGTGTGATTGTGCAGGAAGAGACGGAGAGTCCACTTAAATATAAACTGACATATACAGAAGACTTTGGTTTATAAAAGGAAAATACAATAATGTGTATTCCTAGACTACAACAATATAATACAGCAATGATGCATACAATTGGGGAATTTGATGGCATCTTTTGAAATAATTTTTCAGAGGAACTCCATTTGGCTTCATAAAAAAAAAACAATTCCATAGTTTGACAGCCCTGAATCTCAACACAGGGATTCCACAGGGTCTTAAAAAGTCTAAAAAACAATAATCTGAGTACATTTTTTCCAGGTCTTAAATGAAAAAAATACAAATGGATGAACGCTACTTTTATTAAGTTATAATTTTTGTGTCCTCTTAAACTTTGTTGAATATAACAACAGAACAAACCAATAACTACTAACGTCAATTGCAGCCCGGTCAGAATTTATCGGCGCACAAACCCGACACGAGACAGTCAGGTTCAACGACACGTGTTCTAAAAAAATTTTTTGACTTGTTGAAACCTGCAGATACCCTGAAACAAGATTTTTTTTTTCCTCCACAAATTCCCGATGATCTGTTCATGTAGACGTTGAATAGGACCAGTGAGTTTGCTTTAAGTTAATGCGAAACCTACTCTGGAATATTAGCTTTACAGGAATACAGGAGGATCTGGAGAATGGTGACACTGATAATTACGATCATTAGATGACTGGGAAGACATTTTAAACAATGACAGTTTTTCAGGAGCTAATGTGTAAGTTTGTCATGAAACTCGACAACAATTGGGCTACTTTTGGCTCCTTGTGAAGAGAACAGCGCTGCTGTCGGACATGCTGTTGACATGGAATGTCAACATAAAGATGTATGCAGGCAATGACGGCTTCGTCGTTTGAAAAGATGCCTGTAAAACCCAGCATAAACGAGTCTGAAGAATAGTGTTGGAATAGTTGTCTTTTCATCATCAGCTCCATTCCAATGTACAGTGGTATGGAAAAGTTGGGGATTTTCCTTTATAAATCATTGGTTGTTTGGATAATAAATTTCAGTTAAATATATCATATAGGAGACAAACACAGTGATATTTGAGAAGTTCACTTTACACAAGGAGATGCTGTATGGAAGAGTAATGCAGAAAAAGCCTTTTCTCTGCACCCGCCACAAACAGTCGCTTGAGGTTTGCTAAAGCACATTTGGAATAAGATGCTGTGGACTGATGAGACTAAAATAGAGTTATTTGGACAAAACAAAGGCCGTTATGCATGGCAGAAAAAGAACACAGCATTCCAAGAAAAACACTTGGTACCTACATTAAAATTTGGTGGCGGTTCCATCATGCTGTGGGACTGGGAATCTTGTTAAAGTTGAGTTCGCATGGATTCCACTCAATATCAGCAGATTCTGGAGAAAAATGTCCAGGAATCAGTGACAAGGTTGAAGTTGTGCCAGGGCTGGATTTTTCAACAAGATAACGACCCTAAACCTAAATCTACTAAGGCATTCATGCAGAGGAACAAATACAATGTTCTGGAATGACCATCTCAGTCCCCAGACCTGAATATTATTGAACATTTATATTTATATAAATGTGTAATTTGTTTTTTTTACAGGACCCGGATGCCAGCTACGATGTGAATGATGGCGACCCAGATCCTCAGCCTCGATACACACAGCTTAACGATAACAGGTAGAGACGAAATCTGCACTGATAAAAATGCAATTTCCACCCTTGTCTGTGTCTGTCTGCGTTGCACTGATCCCCTCGGTTCCTGCGTGTGTGTGGGTGAAGGGTGAGTGGGTGTACATGTACGGATGTCAGGATAAAATTGTGCTTCCTCATTAATTTGTCCCTTTTCACCGCCTGATAAGTGCTGGCTGACGTGTATATAGGACCATGGTGGTTTCTCAGCCAATGCTGAGTCAAAGGAGCAACATTTATGGGAATGAATCCAATTTAAGGCCACAACATTTAGTTTCTTTAGTCCTAGAGGATTTATATTTGCTTCCATTTAACGCTCTTAACGCTGCAGAAACAGAATTATTAGTTCATGGGAATCCCACAGGGTAAGACAGGGTATGAAACTGTCTCTGTATCACCTATGATTGAAAATGTGCTGTCATTTGAGATCACAGTTGAACACGGAAGGAGTTAAGCATTCAGCAATGAGTTTCATCCTGGGCTAACGCCGCTCGTGATTGGTGTCTCAAGTCTTGCATGGACTAAACATGAGTGCAGGAAGTTGCTTGTTACTCGGCTGTAAGAAGGCGAATAGTTTGGCTAAAACTGAAGAATTTCCCCGTAATCTCAAAAGTATTGATCCGGAGACAAAGTCCAAATATCAATATTGTAGAGAAAAGTTTTAATCAATATTTAATCTGTATTTTTACAGAACTTACAGTTTCTCATGATAATGGCATTGTAGTTCTACAAACACGTCATCTCGGACTCAGATCTGTCTTGTATCAACTTGATACAGTTGTTGTATATCTGCTCCTGGTCATTTTTTCCTTTCACCCCAACCTGTCTAGGCAGATGGCCGCACATTTTTGAGTCCGGTTCTCTCAGAGAGTTTTTTTTTTCTCTCTGCCGATGATGGAGATGTGCAGTGCCTTGAGATAATGTATGTTGTGATTTGCATTAAATAGGGTGAACAGACCATAAAAATAACCTACATTTAACATTAATGCCCCGACCCGCTGCCCCAATTTCTGCCAGGAAAAATCCATATCGGTCGACCTCTAATCAATACCCTAACCCTAACATCAGGGTGTGTAAATCACACAGGTGCCGCTAAGTAGAGAAAATCAGCGGTAGGATTAATTGCGGTAGTGGATGAAAAAAGCATCTTTATTGCCGTGGTCTCTGTCGTTTGCCACTACAGTGATGTCTCGCTGAGAACTGATGGAATTAGGTTCATCAGCGTTAATGAAACGGAGAAAATCTCTTGGCTCGACTGCTCATCTTTCTTCATTTATCTCCACTTCCCGCCTCCCGCCTGACTCTAATTTCTGATTTACTGTAATCCGCTATTTATTTGCTATTTGTGGGCCACTAGCCTGAGAGGATTTTTTTTTTTTTTTCATCTATTTATTTTTTATACAGGTCACGTGACTCCTAATTTTACCTCACACAAACACGCCGCTGTGGTCTTTTTTTTGTGGTTTTTGATGCTCGAGCCAATGTTTCTCAGAAGAACGTCAAACAGATTTTTAATCAGTCTGGAAAGAAAAAGAAACTTTGAATCTTCAAAGTCCGTGTAAAGCCAACTCCTCCTCACATTTCATAAACTGTGTGTTACAAAATAGTGGCTGAGACCGAGTGGAAAAGAATAATCACAACTGTGGAGTAAAGACTGAAGCCGTTTCTCTCCGGTGTTCGGCTCAGGATTTCTAAAAATATAGGTTGATGACACGAGATATAAAAACCCCCGCTGAGCTTTTTCCCCGGTTTACCTGCATCTGCTCTTTCCTGAAAATGTGTCTTTGAAAAGTGTGTGTTTGTCTCCTCCATGTGTAGAGCTGTCCCAAACGATTATTTTTCAAACGATTAATCTAGCGATTATTTTTTTGATTAGTTGACTAATCTAACAAATAATTTTTATGATTAGAGTGTGCGTTTGTGTCTGTGTGACTCTATTGAACGGAATCAATAACTAGACAACAACTGTCTAAACGTAGCGTTTATCTTTGGTTTACTACTGCGACTGCTTGATAAACAAACATTTCAGGGCGGGGAAGGGCGGGTAAATCAACAGCGCATACGGAGTTTTGCTGCCATCCTGAAACGGCGCTCCAGGGTTTTTTTTCCATTTCAAATGCTGGTGCATCGCTGATGTACTGCTGTGGTACGCCAAAGTAAATTTGCATAGTCAACCGCATTGTTTGAGAGAGTTGAGGGTAAAAAAAATTCCCACACGTGTCGACGCAAAAATATTCATGTTGACAAATTTAAAAATATAATGTATCCACTGGTCACGTAAATCCTCTGAAGCTGGAAGTTTGTGAACAACTCTGTGCTGCTCTGTGCAGCCAAGAATAGAACACTTTGCGGACTTCCGTTCTTCCGGATACTATTGCCCTCGCCTGCACTCTCGCGTTTTTTAGGGACATTCCAGGAATGTGGCATTGTGACGTAGCAATGAGGGCGGAAAGTTGATTTTGCGTCATGCGTCTCCTTTAATCATTCTGTCGAATAGGCCTCCGTATTTGTTTTGAACTCGAAGGATGCACCCAAATGCAGTGGGCTTGAAAGTAGAAAAGGTTTAATTATCGAAATATAAATAGAGAACTGAGAGGAACACACGCACAATCAGTTGTCGGGAGGAGTTTGGATAAATGTGGAAAACGTGTAAACAACAATGCTATCACCCTCTTTCTAAGATATTGTGCCTGGGCCTGAGAGTGTTTTCAGAACCTCTATCAACAAAAAACCTGTGTGGATGTTTAGCAGAAGAATGTGGGAGAACATCCCACTGGTGCAGCTCCACAGATCCGTGTTCTTTGCCAAGGCACGCTTAAGCTCTTCTGGAGGCTCACGGCATCCAAGAGCCGAGCTCAGACGCTCGCCGCTGATATTTCCTTCATTCTGGCTGTGGCTCAGTCCAACGTACTCACCTCAGACTCTTATCTCTTGCCACCCAGCTCTCTGTGTTGTCCTTGTGGCAGAGCCAACTGAGAGGGAGCGGCCATGTATGCATGTATGTGTGTGTGCGAGTGTGCTTCCATGACTTTGCAGCGGTTTGTCACAGATGCACGTGTAAACAACCTGTGGGGGCGTGTTTGAAACAGCATAAGACTGTAAGTGTCTGTTCGTCGCAGAAAGCTCAACTCTGTTCGCGTCCATAAAGCCGTCTTTCTTTCCCGGCGTACGGGCAGCAAGCGAGGATGGCTCGGCAGCAATGTGACCATTCACCCTCATGTTTATCTAAGGCAGCACGGGATCAAGATGTTGTTTTTTTTGTTTTTTTTTTTCCCTCCTTTCCAGGGTTTCCTCTGACTCGTCTTGGGACGATTTCCAAATGTGAATTCTCTGGGTTAAGTCTGGCTAAACTGGCACAGTGTTCGGCAGAAACAGTAGCTCTCCTCTTGCCTCATGATTTAAAGGACAGGTAGAGGATATGAATGACACGATTCAACGTGTGAAGCTCAATTGTTCATTCCATTTATGTACACTACTGTTCAAAAGTTTGGGGTCACTTGGAAATGTCCTTATTTTTGAAGGAAAAGCACTTTTCTTCAATGAATATAACATTAAATTAATCATAAATACACTCTATACATTGTTAATGTGGTAAACGACTATTCTAGCTGCAAACATCTGGTTTTTAATATATGTACATAGGTGTATAGAGGCCCATTTCCAGTGTTCTAATGGTACATTGTGTTTGCTAATCACATTAGAAGGCTATTGGATGATTAGAAAACCCTTGAAAACACTTCGTGCAATTATGTTAGCAAAGCTGAAAACAGTTTTACTGGTTCATTGACTGAAACAAAATTTGTTATTATTATTTTGAAATAAAAATAATTATTTCTAATCTTGTCAATGTCTTGACTATAATATAGTCAAGACATTGACAAGATTAGAAATAATATTCTCTATTAATTTTGCAACTCTTTTAAAGAATAAACGTTTGAGTTTTAATGGAACAGACAGAAAGAAATTGTATAGATTACCCCAAACTTGAACGGTATTGTACATAAGGAGGTGGATGAAAGGACCTATTAACAGTACTGCAAACAGCAGACCCAGCATCCATCCTTCTGTACTTCATATTCCTCCCTTTGCCACGCTTTATAAACATCCCTAGACCTTTTTGTCCTGCGAGCGTCCTCATTTGTACACCGGCAGAACCATTAACGGACTTAAGAATGAGGAGCCCACAACAGTTGTACAGATTTACCTTTGAGATTCGAGACAGCGAATGCCACTTTTCCTTGGCCTCAAGGGCCTCGGTGAGTTTAAGTAATTAAGCTTATGCGAGGTAGAAAAACCAGTGAGTGAATGATGCTGTGTTTAAATATGGTCGATGAGTGGGAGATGAAAGAGATCAATGTATGTTTTCCACAATATGTAATCACAGTGCCAAACCCTCTATTAAGTCGTGCTTTTAATAGAACGCCCACTTTCAAGTTACTGTCTTTGTGTTGAAGATTTCTTAGCAAAACCAGTTTGATATTGAGAATTTGACGTGGTTGTGGTTTGCGCTCTTGCCTTTGCAGCAAGAAGAATCGGGGTTGTTTGTGACCCGGTCAGAACAAGGGTCTTTCTGCATGGAATTTGCATGTTCTCCTATTATAATAATAATAATAATAATAAGTTATTTCTGATTCTGATCAGAAATTGTGTCCAAAATTCACACTTTAAATGTTACGAGCGCTGACCGATCCCAGCTTTAGAAACTCTTTCATGTTTTTTCATTGAACACGGGCCTGTTCATTGAAAACAGCTTGTAACTGAAGGGTTGTCGGTTTAAATCCTGTGATTGGTCGAGGTCTGCGGTGCCCCACGAGCAAGGTACCCAGCCCCTCATCAAACCTGTACATCTACAATGTCGTTTTAGAGGCAGATATGATAATGTATTTTATAAAGTAAAATACTTAATTCTTCAGGAAAAGACTAAAAACTAACAGTTTTGTGTTTTTGTCTGGTTTTTGTTGAGACGTCAGAATGAGCTGCAACTCTGACGCCCCCTAGTGTCTACACTGCGTGACGTTAAGTGAAGCTTTTGATTACTTTTAATCCTTATCTTGTACCTTGAATCTGAAGGCAGAAGAGTGCTAGGAGGAGTTCTTTCAAATATCACATGTGGAAATCGTCAAAATTAGGTTAGCGGCACGGGTCCAAGAGACGTTTTTTTTTGTTTGTTTCTCCTGACGCGATACACGTGTATAATAATTTTCTCTGGCGCAGTTTCACTGGCTAATTGGTGCGCGTGCAAACATAACCAGTTCTAAAGTTTCTTACCACTGCCTTTGTGCACAGCTCCTCTTCTTTGAGGATAAGATTGAATAAACCTTTTTTCCATCTTTGCATGTTCACAGATACATCAGCATGACAACAGCATGTCTCTGTAGCTGGTCTCCACGGGGAGGTCGTTCAGGTTTTTCCACAGCGATAATGGTTCTGCCAGCTGTCAGTATGAATACCGATCGCGTTGGGTCTCTGGCACGCGGCCAGCTCTAGTTGCTGAAACCCGAGTTGTTCTGGCCGTAATCGCTGCAAGACCTCACTGAAACTCGCTCTTCTCCTTATTTTTTCTTTTTCTCCACCATAATCTCCCATTATCTCCATGACATATGACATGGGAATCCAGGGGAGTTTCGCAATTTATCAGTTGGAAAGAGGAAGTTGTGAAGTTTCTTTGAAAAAGGACTCTCTCTCATTTCTTTTTTTCCAGCATTTGATGTTTCAATCTGTATTCCTGTGTGTGTGTGTGTGTGTGTGTGTGTGGAGGGGATTAGTGGAACACATGAAAGTGTTTAAAACAAAAGGCACATGATCATAATGTAGCTGCTGTTGTACAGGGGGAAGCTGATGCATCGTGGTCGTGTAGCATTTAGTCTAAACACAGACTGTGTGTGTGTGGAGGAACTGTAGGTGGGACTGACACTAATTGACTGTTTCTCCACTAAGTTTTGTTGTGGGCTGTTGGAAGTTATCTGTAATTTGGCAGGTGGATTCATTGCACCCGAGTGTGCCTTGTCTAGACGCACGTGTGTGGGACTGCCGTTACATTAATTAGACGAACGTCGTGACGATGCATGTGACAAAAGAATAATAGCTTTTGTCTTATCTGGCAATTTATCCTCGTGACAAACGCAAGAGATATCTCCTCTTCATTTCTTTTCTTTTGAAAACCACTCGAACGATTGACTTCAGGCTTGGCAGATATATTTTCCAAGGAACCCTGGGAAGTGCGGTGTGGGCTGAAAGATATTTTTTGAAAGACCCTTCAGGCTGGCTTCTTTGGAACAATGCCATGATCTGACTGGCACAGTTTGAACAAAGAAAAGCACAGCTACTTGTCTTATAAATACTTGAAAACTTCCTGTTGCCTTAGTTGCCACGATATCCGACTGTTTGACAATAGTTACCATGGAGTTCTTTACTTTGTTCAGATGGGTATTGAGTATTTGTTGAATCATTTCAGATATTATACAGTACTGTGGAAAAGGCTTAAGCCCAATTTATACTTCTGCGTAAAGTGCTCTGCGTAGGCTACGTAGAGACTCTGCGTCGACGCAGAGACTGTCGAAGAGCCTCTGCGTAGTCTCCGACTGCACGAAATATTTTTTAAGTGTCCGTCACTCCGTCAAGGGACTACGGAGACAGCAAGAGCTGCGATTGGTCCTCAGGACAGGCTGAGCTAAGCTGCTCTGTGCCGGCTCTCAGTGCGCTCCGGTCGTCCTGACAGAGGCGGAGCAGATCCCCGCCAATAACGCCGCTGCCGAACTATAAATACGTCATATCTTAACACACACAGCACATGTTTAGACTCTAAATGGCCAATTTCTCCCCTCAAATTATCTTAAAACTGCGTTCCGTGACACAGAAAAGTGAGAAACGGCCACTTTTTCAACAACAACAGTCTTTCGCTCCCTTTCTTTCTCGGACGCCATTGCTCACTGTAGCCAGAAGCACAACAACCTTGCGCAGCGACCCCTACTCGGGCGGGAAATTGCAGCGAGTGTCCGTCACCACGACGCAGAAGTATAAATGCTCGAGGCGTCTCCGTGGTGACGCAGACGGATAACGCATACGCAGTCGGAGAAGTATAATGTGGCCTTAAGGCCACCACTGGATTTGTGTTTTTGTTAATGCAGGTAAACGCGTTTCCATGACGACTGATCGGAAAAACACACTTGTGATGTCGTGTTAACTGGTGCTTGGGAAATAAAAATTCCAAAGAGTGACTTTGATCAAGATCCCAAGGACAATCACATGTCCAGATGAAGAGCGTTCTGCAAATCAATCTCTTACAAGTTGCCCTCCCGTCTCAAGCTGTGTAAGCACATTCTGTCCTTGAATTTAAAGGAATTGGTCCTGGAAAGTACTGAAAAACGCCTTAAAGATTCATTGAATTTGATGTCAACCAAGTTGTAGAAACCCTGGGGCTACAACTAACAACAATTTTCAGAATTCAAGTTTCAATGGTATGTTTGATATATTGAGCAAAGAAACCAGAAAATATTCACATTTAAGAAGCTGAAAAATCAGATAACTTTTTATTTATTCTTACACATGAAAAATAACACCACCCTGGCTCTCTTTAAAGCGGGAGTGAAAGCCTCATTAGTGTACGTTTTTTTTACTGTCCAATGTTAACAAATATCTGCCAGATTTATTGCACCAGGATCATTCCAGACATGTTTGTATGAGTCAAACTCGTGTAAGGCTGACTTTCAGTCACGTCGTTCTAATCCCAATGTCAACGATCACAGATCTTGTGTATGAACAGAGAAGCTGGTGGCGGCGCCCTGAGACTTTTTGCACAGCACTGTGACAAAGCAACAGTGACCATGTTTGTGATTAATGGAGGTGAATTTCTCAGTGCATTTAGGATCAAGGATCTCTGTAGGGCCAGTTTTTCAGGTTGTCACTGAAGCTATGAGGCAGATTTTTTTTACCGCTGTGGTTGTTGAAGCCATTTCTTCGTGTGTCATTGATCAAAAATGTAACTTTTAATAACCTTTTCAGCATAATGTCAGTCGATCACAAATCTGACTGGTGATGGGAGAGTTTGACCAGCAAACAATATAAAACAATATAAATATGGGCAGAGCCTTTTATTGAGTTATATGTTGCATACAATATGACGCATGAGCGACTCTCTCCTAAATTATGCATTCAACAATTTCTCTTGTGATCCCGCCTACTGCAACTTTAAACCATTTGTCTCTCTCACCGTCTTTCCACCTACATAACTGTTGGTATTTTTAGTATGATGATTTTTAATAATAAATAAAACATGGGGACAGGGGGAAAAGGCTACAACTCATATCTTTTAGGTCATATCAGAGTTTATAGTCTTCATAATCTAATTGTTTAGCCATATTTTTGCCATTACAAAGCCCTATTATTTATGTTCCCTTTTCCACTATGGTCCCGTCTCAGCACGGCACAGTTTAGGTTGGTTTTCCACTGCAAAAATAGCTACCTACTCAACGTGGGCGGAGTCATCACTGCACGGCTGCAAGAAACTGCGGTGACTTTGTTTTACACACGACACACACTGTGTTAAATATTGAGATTTCAGAAATTCTGGAAATGGTTGGAGATTGACCCACATTTTTAGGATTGTTAAAGGGATACTTCACTGATTTGAGTGTGGCTTTGTATTGCTAGAATAGCAGTAGTATTTTTTAGAAAATGTGCTTCCCTCCCTCAGGTTTTCCCTGACTTGTAAAATGATGTGTTTTGCATCACAGTAGGGCACATTTTCAAAAATGGAAAACAGTCTTTTTAACCCATCTACAGTTCACTATTGTTCGACTTGATTCTGTCGACTTGACCAATCAGTGGCCGGCAGTCTGACAACATCACGCATAGTATTGCGCCAGCTTGCTTGAAACTTCGCCAGAGCAGGTACTAAAATAAGTACCTGGTACTATGCTTGTGGAAACGCAACTTAACCTGGCTAGGCGAGTCGAGCCGGTGGAAACGCGTCATTAGTGTGACTTGTTTCAAACTGGGCAAAAAAAAAATCATGCCATGCAGATCTTTGTTGATGCAGAAAACAGAAAAGCAGTCGTGTTTTTTTGGTTGAAGCTCCTCGTTCCTGCTTTGCGCTCTCACCTCGCTCGCCCTCCTCTGAACTCTGGGCCTTGAGGTTGAATCCAGGTTCGGTTTCATGTCTTGCCAGTCTCATTAGCAGAAACACGTTCATGCAGAACAAAACGAGGACATTCAGTTATTGTCGGAGGAGCGGCTGCTCCCTCAGGCGTCTCTTTGTGACTGAACATCCTCTTGACAGTCGAACACAGGGAAAATGATTCTGCGTTTTCACCGTTTTACGTTCTTAACCCCCAGTGTGATATATTTATTGATTTATTTTTTTATATGCAGAGTTAACCAATTTTATTTGGCCTTCAGAAAAGGCATCAACATAACCTTGGACTCATGTGCCGCTCATCAATAGAAGCTGAATTTTCCACCAAATCTTCCTGATATTCAGAGCATGTATTTTACTTTTTACTTATTTGAAAGAAAAATATAAAATGCTCTCCATCCGCTACATCTGCGTTATCTAGGATTATCAAACGAACACATTCTATTTGACACCGTAGCTCTCTATCAAAGCTATAATGGTAGCTGCCAACCACCGTATACCGGGGATTGCAGGCAATCAAAGCAGCTCCGGCTGGTTGTTTGTATGAGTTTTTCCAGTTGAATTATGCAGAGCCGCGTTTGAAGAGTCATGTATCATCATGACTGGAGCCTCCATTGAGTCGCATTCTTCAAACCGCCGACCTCCTGTGTGTCATCATTAATTAGTTAATGAGGGGCAAAAACTGTTTCCATCAGCTTTCATCTCATTTTTGGTTGATGTGAACCATGTGTTCGTCTACCTCTGCCGAGCACATGCATTTTTAATAATATTTAACCTAACATTTGTGACTCGTTTGATTTTTGCCTGTGTTTTCTTTGTGAGTTTTTCATAAATGTGGATGTTGTTTGATGGGAGTGCAGTCGTTGTCTCGCAGATACGCGATGACTTGGACTTTGATGTGGTTTGGTACATTTGTTCCTCGTGCTACATCTTTTCTACATTTTTGAGACCACAATTAGAATTAGTGTTATTTGCAGACACACACACACACACCAATTAGTGATGGGGAAGTAGACATTTGCATTTAACCCATCCTTTTTTACACACCAGTAGTTAGACACACAAAGTAGGCGCAGGAGCAGTAGGCAGCAATTATCTGTGCCTGGGGAGCCATGGTGATTAGGAACCTTGCTTAGGTGCCACCCCAGTCCTTGACCTGTCTCGGGATTTGATCTGGAGTCCCTTAGTTTACAAGCCCAACTTCCTTCCACTTGTCTATGGGCTGCCCAGGATGTATCATGATGGTGCATAGCAGTTACTGCAGTGTCTCACACTGGTCACAGTGACACACGGTGTCATTTTAGTCTCCATTATTCCATCTACAACTGTCAAATTCAGGAATAACATTGACTCAACTTACTTTCACACCCATTGAGTAAAGTAATATTTGTCGTCAAACTCCAGTCTTGCTCATCTCTGCACTGTTCCAGTGCTGGAGAAATAAATGTGGTTTATTTTGGGTCAAAATATGAATTTGGTGATATATCGTCATTCTTCCTCGTGCAATACGATAAAGTTCACAGTGGGATAATGATAATAATAAGAGATGCTTCGTCCATGTTCAAATACATAGACTTTATGAACTTTGTTGTCTTAGTTGTGAATAAATAGAGAAATCCTGCACTTTGAACAGATGCAAATGAGCTATTTAGCTACACTCTGGTTCTGTACATTGTCCCTGTCAACTAAACTGATAACCTAAACTAAACTTTTCACAGATGTTTTGTTTTCTTCAGTGAGACAGATATCATGCCGTATCGTACGGTTGTCTTGCGATATATTGATTATCACAGAATCGCTGTATCGTGATATTATTGGTATCGCGGCCCACGTATCGTGAGGTAACCCTGTGATTCCCACCCCTAGTCGGTGCATTTTGATTACTGTGTTCTACCTCTGTTTACCAGACTGTTCACCTGCAGTCAGCACAAACTTGCTCAAACATGATTCGTCAAAACAACAACAACAGAAAAGTCGATGTCCTCCTGTCCCCAAGGCCTGTCCCTGTCCTACAGTCTGTGCACATTCACCTGCACAATGTGTTTATAGACATTATCGTAAACCCCACATCCTATTATGAAGTGTGGGGTTATGAAATGGGAAAAGCGTGATTAGTTTTCCAAATTAGGCACTTAACTGAATCACCACCGTGTTTAAAGACTCCTACTATTATCATAGCGTTGTTTTGCTACACAAATTATGAAAATCTTGTTTTGATGGTTTAAACCAGCCCCCCCATTAAATACGATTTAACCTTGAAAGTCATTTGCTGCACTTAGGGTTGTTGATTGGATTAGCACAGAGCAGTCGTGCCTGCAAACTGTTAAATGAAACTGCCTTTATGTTGGCGGCTGTAAGTCATGTTGAGTAAATAGCAGGGAGCGAGCTGCTCTCACATCAGAATTCATTCAATTTGATGCAGCGATGCGCTCTTCTTCTTTTTTTTTTTTTTTTTCCCAATCGTATTGACCCGAACAGTGAGTGGGAGCAGTAAAAGGATATCATCTTGTCTCCACTTCATCACTCCTGTGAAAATTGCTCCCAGAATGCCTGATTATGCAAGAAGTGCTTGCATAATCAGGTTCAGAAAACCAAGGGCCTCACCCCTGTAACAGCATTTGTATTCCATGAATCAGTCGACCACATAAATGACTTTAATGGCGGTGTCGGCGGGAAGATTTGGACAAAGCCAAAGTTGATAACAGGAGGTGCGGGCCAGTACTTGTCTGGCATCTCATAACAGACACCTGAGCTGCTTCTTATCGTGATAACAATCCACACATTGATCCTGCAGAGATGGAAGTTTGCTCTTGTGTGTTTGTGGACTTGAACGCGGTGTCAGTCGTCCCAGTTAATCCACATTATCACTCTGTCTGTTGATGCCAACGAGTTCTACGTGAAAGTAATCGTCGGCGGCAGAAAATCCATTCGAAAAAAAACCAAAATAAAATGACAACATTAACGCGCTCGACTTGGCACGGCAGTCAAAAGAAAACAAACTCTCATGCTCAATTTTAACTGAAATTAAATTAGCATGCCCACACTTTTGGAACAAAGTAAGAATCCAACTTTATGGCTCTTAAAATTCCTTTTTAGTATGGAGCCAAGCTTTACTTGACTCATTGAGCTGATGTCCAGTGACAGCTCAGAGACGCGGTGCCAATGTTGATTAGCCTCCGCCTTCTCAGCTCATCACCATGTCCACAGCAATCACCGAGGACTGGCAGGTGAACACCAGTCTCTGTGTCTAAAGGTCCAATTATACAAGACTGTGCCGCGTACGATAGGAGAAAACAAATATTGCCACTGTAAATGTGCAGTACTGATGTTATGAGCAGGAGGTAATGTCACACCTTTTTCATTGCGTGTTGTTATGGGGTCTCAGAATGTCCTGTGCACTAAAAATAGCGATTAATAAGCTGTTTGCTTGGTAGTGGCAGAAAGTAGTTGCATTTACTTCCACTGAAGTCTTGCTATTTTGCAAGAAAGACTTTAGGCAAAGAGCGAAATAAGACCACGGTTAATATCCGTCTGGCATTTCTGCGACGGAGACGCGAAAGGTCTCCGATATGACTTAGAGGTAACCTCTCTCCCCCGTGGATTTTAAAGTAACCCGATGCATACATAATGTTGCAAGTTTTCAGTGTGGATCAGCTAGAATAGATGGGACTACGAGCATTAGCAAGCTCAATGGGGACATCTAGTGGTGTTCAAGGATAGCATATTTGACTTTGAGCAGAAGTCGGTGAGTCAAAATGGTGGGTGATCACCAGCATTGCAGAACATTACAATACACTTCAGCTATAGTGATTCACGAGATCGGTGGTTCTCAAACTGCGGTATGTGTACCGCCAGTGGTACGCGAGCTTCCTCTGGTGGTACTCGGAGGAAAATCACAAATACTGTTCTACTGCATATAATCAGGGTGATTGGAGTGAAGCTGTGGAATTTTGCAGTTTTAGAACAGTGCATAGAAAATGAAACAAATAACAAGATAATAATAATAGACCTCACCTCATCTCTTGCTCCATCTTAATATAATGTCATTCTCTTAGTGTCTGAAGTAACTGCGTTACCGGCGTTGTGCGTTTCCGTGACGACTGACCGGGAAAAGACCACACAATGGTGTGTTAGAAAACCTATGTCGCCTTCAGTTTGCCAAGTTTGTCCATTGTGGGATACTTAACAAAACAAAACAAAAAATGTGGTGGTTCAAAATGAAGGCATCTTCAGGTCCGACCCAAGTAAAAATGCTAATACTGGGGTGATGGAAAAACAACAATTCTTACACTCCAGTGATTTTTAGACTTGTATAAAATGATTTCATCTAAACATTACACCGTGGACCTTTAATCCTCATATTGTGATAATAGAGTTTTTCCCAGCGTCTTATCAGGAGACGCTGTTCACTGGCGATGTGGTGTTTTGATTGCCGTGTCTCTGCTGTGTCTGGCTTCTCTCTGCACCTTGACTGAAGGGTGCGAGTGCGGCGACGGTTTCCTCTGAAGTGGAAATCCTTATTTATTGTTGTTTACTGGTGTGGAATTGCGTCGCAATCCTGTCTGAGAATAGCTGCATTCCAGTGGGGATTGTGTCATCGTTTGAAGGGCATGTGGAGCACGTATCCGTGTGGCAGACCACGGTGATGCACCTGACTGGAATGTGATGATCTGCACCTAGCACGGTGTTTTTGTTTTTTTGTTGGATTCCTGTGCTTCACCTCTTACTTGAGGCCTGATGAAAGACCCATTTTGAATCTAATTCCGTGCCATCCCATGTGTTCTGTGTCATCCAATTTCCCATTTTACCTTGACTTAATCAGGTCCTGTAGGTGGAGCAAGGTCAGGCAGCAGATAATGAGTCCTCTCAATGACGGAATGTTTCAGATTTGCTTTGATGAACCAAAGCCTGAGATTATTTTCGCATATTTTTGTAGACGGAGACGAAAACAAAGAAGTACAGGAGCACATTTATTTAAAACAACCTTTTGTTAAACAAGACCTGTGGGAGTGTGTATATTTACACATAGATGTGTTAAAGTATTAAAATACGCCTCTCGATCCTCTCTCTCCAGGCATGGAACACGTTGTGCTGGAGAAGTGGCTGCAGTCGCCAACAACGGAATCTGTGGAGTCGGTGTGGCCTACGATGCCAAGATTGGAGGTACGGTCAAATAAAAATAAGTGGGGGGGGTTCTTTTTTTAATATTTACATTTTTATCTTCAGGGGCAAAGCTTAACTGCATCTCAGTTTTCTGTCTTTACTGCCAGGACAGCTGAAAGTCCTGCTCTGCAGAGCCAGCACTGGTGTTATTTTCAGTCAGTTTTGTAGGGCACAGCATGTCACAGAATATTTCTGTGCATCACCGCAGTCGCGATGTGGAATTGACTCTGCACTGAGTATATTGGTTTTGTGAAGACTAGCAGGATTTCTTTTTTAAAAGAAAAGGCACAGTGATATGGAGAGAATTTCTCTTACTGTCAAACACACTGTTCTGAGTTTGTACCGGCTGAACAAAATTGGCAGATATAACTTTCTGCCCACTTATAGGATGATTATATCCATCCATTTTCAACCGCTTTATCCACCACGAGTGCCAATTTCAGCTGACATAGGGCGATCGGCGGACAGATCGCCAGTCCGTCACGGAGACAAACAACCATCCACTCAATTTAGAGCGTCCGATTTACGTAACCGGAGAACCCGGGGAGATCATGCAAGGACCTTTTTCTGTCTTCTTAGATATATATGAATTATAATGAAATTAAACACACAATCACAGCCCCAGCTTAACACAGGTTTAAAGTATCACACTGCACCAATACATTCCATTATATTTTGTCTAAAGCCAGTAAAAGGTTTTTGGTAGAAGTCATCACAAATGTCTATATATTGTTTTTTTTTGGTCATGGCTGGTGCCAGTCTTTAAAGTAAATTAGCACATCCAGTCCTTGAATTTTAGAGAATTGGTGATTGGTTATCCATTGTATAAACCCCGGGAAAAAGAAAAATTGATAACAGAATTTTAGTGAAAGTCATAGGAGAAAGCGAGGAAACACCTTTGCACTTTCTTTACTCTCTCGCTCCTCACACTAATGTGCTGTCCCTCCACCTCATTGTTGTTTCAGTGAATGCACAGCTTTTGTTAAGAGGTTTTCATTTACTCTGCAAACGGGACATGGCTGTAGATTTAAAGAAAAGAAAAGAAACACCGAGTCTGAGAACGCCAAAGTCTGCTGCTTAACATTGTATCCACAGATTTAGTCTTAGTTTAGTTAGTTAGTTTATTTGTTTTAGCAGAGACGCACACCGATGCACGGCTAACTGCCCGTTTCAGAAGAGATGCACAAGACGAGAGCGGTGAAAAATTGTGAAATATAAATTTGTATTAAAATTATTTAAAAAATGCGGTTTTACACCCGATGAGTTGTAATTCTGCCGACCAAGAGACACACGTTATTTCTGCTCCCATCCTTCATATGTAGCTTCAGTGGTTTATATGCAAAATAGATTTTTTATTTGCATACAATTTTCATAGTAAACAAGTTGATTTATAATTTCCTGAATCCTCACAGCGTTTCTGAAATTAAAGGCATTTGATGGGATTTTAGGATTAAAATGAGCCGCTGAGTTTTATTTGTTGGACTTTGAGTGGGTTGAGGGTGTGGTGCTCCGTCTCATTACCGGTCTGCTTATCTCGAGAGCCTCCGAGCTTCCTTCGAGCTGTAATAAAGTTTGAACTAACCCTGTCAGAGTAGTCTCATAACTCCAGGCTCTGTTGAAGGTACAGAGTGGGAATTCACCACATGGCGTTCAGCTGTATTAACATAAGAAGTGGGCCGTGTGTTGCCATGTAGGCGTTAACAGGAGACAGATTGGTGTTGTGCAAACCTACACAATGCATTAATTTACACAGTTTAAGGTCCGGTGTGTTTTGGAATTGAATATACAGCTCATAAGTGTATGATCACTTTTAAAATAAAAATGGTTCCGTTTTATTCAAGACGACGTCTTGTACCACCATTATTTCTGTTTCACGGTTTGAAGTGGAAGATGACCACATTGAACTTAAATTTGTCCCTAAAAAATAAGCAAGAGTGCACGCGAGGGCAAGAGTATCCAGAAGAACGGAAGTCCACAAAGTGTTTTATTCTTGGCTGCACAGTGCAGCACGGAGTTCTACACAAACTTCCAGAGGATTTACGTGTCCAGTGGATACATTTTATATACGACGGAAATGTGCCGGCTAGCGTCGGCAAATGATGGCTTTTCCCAAATGCTAACTGCTGTTAGCTGCTGGAGCCACAGTGAAGTTGACTTAGTTTCCTGTGTCTCATTTGCATTTAATGAGACAGACACTCAAAAGTGAGCGTTCTGCACAGGGCTGTTTTGGCAGGTGATTGAACTTCTATGGTGCTTCATCCTTAAGGTATTTTGACCAAAGCATGTCACAGTATAATTATATAATATAAAAGTCAATCATTTCCAATTTTTAGGTTATAGTTAATAAATTAAAAGTTTTCTAGTTTTTCAGCTTCAGTACTTTTAATATATGTTCAGCCCTTTTTCTTTAGTATAACGTAAGCACAACATAAGCACGGGTCTGTTTGACAGTACAGGGAAAAGGAGTTCAGATTTCCTGGCTGATAACTGATGATGGAATGTTGCTGATCTAATGACAATGCATGACAACTGCAGTAAACTTTGATTTACTCCCTGCCAGTGGATTTTGGGATAGATAGATTGTTTTGGACAGAGGTTCTTCAGTTGCCCTCTCTCAGCAGGCTGCCATGGAAACAGTAGCTGCACAGTGCCAGTTTGATGCCTTTGGAGGACTTCAAAGACACAGTGCTTGGATACTCTAACCTATATGTTGCAGCATGAAGTAACCTGACCTGCACTGCTTCAAATGTGGAAAGAAAAGTTGTTGGTTTTTTTTTTTTAGTGTCCTTGATTTTTCACCTCATATTGTTGCAGAGGGAGAAGAAATGCGAGAAAAACCTCTGAACTTTAAGCAGAAATAATTGGTCAGGACAAGTGTGCTTTTCTTTTATCTCTTGCACGCCACTTCATCTGCAACCACTTAAAATTTAAACCTTACAAATGAGCCCTGTAGTTGAAAGCGTGCCATTAAAACTCGAGTAAGTCCGGTTTAATTATTTAATTTAAATTTAAATACACTCAGGCAGCTGCACCAATTTCATCAAGACATTGTAGATGAAGACAAGACGGCTCTTTCTCCTGGGGCAGATACGGCTCAGTAGACGGAGTGGCTCATCCACTTCCCATTGCTTCGATCTCTGGCTCCTCCACTCTGCTTATCAATGTGTCCTTGGGCAAGTTATTGAACCCCAGTTCCGTCCCTCAAACCTTCAGTGTATGAATGAGTGATACAAAAAAGTTCTGCGTATGTATGAAAATGTGTAGTGAGTGAGCGGCAAAATGAACGTGAAAATACACAGATGTGTTGATTTCCTGTCTTGTGAGATGGGTTTAAAGATACATACAGTAGGTGCCCAAATGTGAAGCGGGTGAAGATAAAGCGGACGGCAGGTTTATTGATTGTTAATTGGTTTATTGACAGTGAAACCGTTCCAAATCCCGCACTCGACCTCTTTAGGGACATTTTTTGGACAGATATTGTAGAGTTTCATTGAGGGCTAGAATGATTAATCAATTATTAATTGATTACAAAATGCATCGCTAACTATTTAAAAAATAATAGACTTATTGATTTACTATTAAAATAATAATGTTGTGCAAACAATCGCAGTCTTGTGATATAATACTACGGTTATTGTATCGCATATCATATAATGGGAGTTGGACTATTTGTTTAGCTATTATTTATTAGCTCAGTTTTGCTACATACTTCCATTCAATCAATTTTTCTTGAGATCTGAGATGATTGACATGGAGTCTATAACAGCACCAGGGCGGATGCACAAAATGATGAACACAGCTTGTGCATTTGAACCGCAGAACAAGTGTGTAAATAATATGCAAATCAAACCTCACCACGGCAACAGGGCCGTGTCCTTAAACAGGCAAACTCGGCTGAGAACTGCAGACTTGCAACACTACACCTACATCACTTTAGCTGTTTTTAAGAGGCAGGCCATTGCTGATACAGCAGTACATCAATTTACTCTTATGTTCCAATTAAAACCTACTTTTAATGATCCTGTGTGAGAGAATTTGTGACATCTAGTGGTAAACCTGCAAATTAGACAGAGCCTCCTCCACCCTTCCATTTACCACGCGTTAAGGAACTATGTTGGCCCTCACATACTGTGCATGAAAGAATGTTGTTCTTCTTTATTTGCTGCTTTGTCCATTGTGGCTGCCTCTGAAAGCAAAGCCTTTGCCTTGAGTTCATCATAAAAGGTTATTTCAAGGCTAGAAATGACTGACGAATGATAGTAGTACATCAGGAGAGAAAAATCCCTTTTACCAGATATAATTACAGTTAAATAACCGAGTACCTAAGTAGGTCCTCTAGTAGATAATTAGGCCAGAGATTCATTTGTGTTATTTTAGTAGTAACTTAGCGAAAGAGCACCGTTTAAGTACTTGCACAACAACTGGATTAAGCCAAAGGAAATGGGTCTTAAATAAAACTAGCCCACTGGCAGAGAGCTTCCCTTGGACTCGGAGTTCATTAAATATTAAATCTCATTTAAACATTTGAATGTTATAAATTTTCTCGCTGTAGGTGTGCGCATGCTGGACGGCGAGGTGACCGACATGGTGGAGGCCCAGTCTCTCAGTCTCAATCCCCAACACATCGACGTCTACAGCGCCAGCTGGGGCCCGGAGGATGATGGGAAAACCGTAGATGGACCTGCCAAACTTGCCAAAGAAGCTTTTCTGCGTGGAGTGATGGAGGTGCGTGCATGCGTGTGTGTGTGTGTGTGTGTAACAGAGATTGTTTACCGCCTGTGTGTGTGTGTGTGTGTGAGACTTCCTTTCAACAGGACATAATTGAAATGTTCAAGCATGAGAGGACACAAGCGGGCAAGAACAAAGCCACGTTTGACCCTGACAAATATGAATGGAAAGTAATGTCCCTGTAAAAGGCCACCACAAGGAGAACAGTAGAAGCGCTGACGGACTTTACGTCCGAAGATTTGTTGTTCAATTATTCAATGTTAGTGGAAGGACACTTGAACTGTTGGCTCATCTTTTAGCTCTCTCTTTTCAGTTAGTCAGCAAGATAGATAGATAGATGGATGGATGGGTAGAGTTTTACATTGGTAGAATCTAGCTACATTTCTAGCAAGCTAGATTCTTAGGTAGGCAAGTACGTATGTCGAAATATGTGGGTCGGAGTTAAGTACGTGAATACATGCAGCAGGGTAGGCATGCAGGTCGTTGGATTCTGTAGATCAGTGGTCCCCAACCACCGGGCCGCGGACCGGTACCGGTCCGTGGGTCATTTGGTACCGGGCCGCACAAAAAGAATAAATAACTTGAATAAAATAACCTTATTTCCGTTTTATTTATTATCGGGCTCTGAACAATGTTTTATTTTGAAAAATGACCGGATTCCCTCCGTTACATCCGTCTATGACTCACTCTTGACCCATCCCGAGGGAGATCGCTGGCCAGAGTGTTTGTAGCGAGAGCCGCTGCAGAGATTTCTCTCAGAAAAGAAGTCCCCGCTGGCAGAACATTTCAGTGACAAGGAGTGAGTCGCAAAACTCGCTTACTTGTGCGACGTATTCAGCCTACACAAAAATAAGTACATTAACTAATGGCCAAGATCGCAGAGTTCACTCACTCGCACTCGTTACTCTCTCTCTCCCACCCGCTCGCTCACCAGCGCTCTCGGCGCATACTGATTTTGATGAACAACAAACAAATGTTGAGTGCTGATCAATAGTTTTGTGCAAGCAAATTAAGGTCCCGACTCTTGTCCCAAATATGACAGGCTTCACTTAGCAATTGAAACAAATATATAAACATTAATGAAACGTTTACAGCTGTTTTGTGTATCTTATTTTGAAGGCACGTTTAAGCGTTACCATAGCGACCAGAGAGCGTTAGGGGGCCGGTCCGTGAAAATATTTCCTGACATTAAACCGGTCCGTGGAGCAAAAAAGGTTGGGGACCGCTGCTGTAGATGCATGGGCAGAGAGATACGCAAGGTATGGAGATTAAATACTTAGGTAAATACGTAAGTGGATACGCGGTTCGGTAGATGTATAGATCGGTAGATGGGTCAGGACAAATATGCGTAGATGGTACATGTATACATAGATTCATTAGTAAGTGAATGCATAGATAGTCCAATACTTGGTTTGGTAGAGATCTAGGTCTGTGAATACGGGGCTAGGTACAAATATACGTAGAAGGGTAGTTGGTACACATACAAATGTAGGTGGGTAGAGAATACATGTATGGAGATAATTGTTAAATATGTAAGTGGATACATAGGTAGGTAATATATGTAGATAGATGCTACATTGGTAGATGTTTTTGTAAGTAGATGCATAGAGGGATTTGTCAGATCAGCAGATGTACTGTATGTATTTAACAGACAGACTGACCAACATCGTCATTGTTTTACAAAGAATTTCTGTAGCATTTCTACCCGACATTTCCCGCGTACACGCTTGACTCTATACGTTACAGTGTAGTGTGGGATTTAATGGATTTAATTAGTTGCAAACGAATGAATCAGCGTCATCGCGTGTCGAGCTGAAAGTCATCCAGAGCGGAGACGCACTGTTGTGCAGCGAGTGTTTGGTTTGCAGCAGTCGTCTAAATCCCCGGGACTGTCAGATATGTAAAACAAACAAGCGAATAGATTAATAATAAACCTACAGCTCGCTCCTCACGGTTCTCACATCTGTTCCTCCTTATATAAATACATCCATCAAGCTCGTTACAGACCAGTAAGATTCGAGTCATGTTCCATAAAGCTGATTGGAACTGCTGACACTGACTCCTCAGATAATTGCCACAGTGACGGTGCTGTCAGATGGTGGTGTGGGTGGTGCGTGGCGGGGTTTGATCAATGCAGAGAGAGAGGAAGAGAGAGAGAGTGGACCACTCAATACAATAAAGTGGCTCTTAGATGGAAATTATTGCACTTCAAAGGATGAGAGAGGTTGGATGATTAATTACAATGAGCTGCTGTTGTGGTGTCGTCTTGTGTTGCAGTGTTGTCATGTGATATTTAGCCGTTTCTCATTTACTGAGTGACCACCCCTGCCCTGCGTGATGTACGCTGGGTTTGAATCGGACCCTGTTGAGATGAATTTCCTCTCGTGTAATTGGGATCCCCGTTAAGATTGAATGAGATTTTCTTGTTTTCTCGATCAGAGATTTCAAACACGCCACCACATAATATTAACTTATAATGAGTTATTTCTGTCTATTTGTGTTATCACTTCATCCCACAGAGTGGGTGTGAAGTATTGTTTTTCCTGTCTCTGTCTGTTTGTTTATGCTTCCACACTTGCACTTACTAATATGACCAACAGAGGCCGCCGGAGGCTTGTTGCATGAATGGGGTTTTTATTTTGTTCCTAATCAAAACAAAAACACTTATTGAAATATTGTCAGGATTATTGTTATTGAGATTACTTGATAGAATATTGTCATATCATGTTAAGCTCTAACCCTACTGAACAGTTATTAGGGTGAATTCTAATTCCTTGCTTAACCCTCAATCTCAAAAATGCGCGCTCCCGCTAGTACAAGTGCTGTCCCGATTCTCAGAAAAATTAAGTTGAGGGCCGAGTTTAAGGGCTGTATCGCCCTCAATATTGAGATTTTCCGAGACCACCCTTGGGAGCAAGGGCTACCCAGAATGCATTGTGTGTTTTCACATAACAAAGATGGCGCCGAAAGCAGCGAAACAAGTACGCTACATATTAAATATTTTCTTTGTTAATAGAGATATAAAAATTATGAAACCATTGTCATTGTTGCGTAACATTCATTTTTATTTTACGATCTTTTGTCAATAGCCGGCCGGTGCGGACTAACGATCGTTTGCTATGGTTTACTTTTCAATAAACCGTGGTGTGTGGTAACTGTCAGCTGAATATGTCCGTGGTTGTGGTATTTGTATGATTATCATGTTATAACTAACTGACAAACGGATCGTAATAAATAATCGTGACGTAAATGTGTTCTTCTTTTTTGGAGTTGACCGAGTGGACGCAGCTTTTGCGTTATTCCGCCCCCCACATTGATCTTGATTTCTGGCCTTCAGGTCAGTTGAGTTTGAGGCCCCTGTTGTAGGTCGTGAATGAAAGAATGAATGAATGAATGAAAGAAAGGCTCTGTGATAGTCTCCCTTTGTGATGGTACTGATTGTGCCGTATGTTCCCCAGGGTCGTGGTGGTTTAGGATCTATCTTCGTGTGGGCATCTGGAAATGGAGGCAGGGAGAAGGACAGCTGTAACTGTGACGGCTACACCAACAGCATCTACACACTGTCCATCAGCAGCTCCACGCAGAACGGCAACGTTCCCTGGTACAGTGAGGCCTGCTCCTCCACTCTGGCCACCACCTACAGTTCTGGCAACCTCAATGAGAAACAGATTGTGAGTTATGGATCTATCTGCTTTTTTCTGGTCTGTGAGATATTGGGATTCCATCATATTAGAATCGTCAATATCAGCTTAGCTGCTGCTGAAGTTTGCACAGCTATTTTTCATAGGACAATTTTGATTTCCATTCTCTTTTTTCATTTGGAAGACCTACTAACAATTTGATCGCGACCGACACATATCCAGTGTCAGACCCGATTATGAACATCGGGAACAAAGAACAGACATGTAGTGTAACCTAAAGAACAGAGATTTGGTGTCTAGGACGCTCCACGACCCTGGAGAGTCTATTTTCCTGCCGAGTTCAACATCTACGTCATGCTGGGACGTTGACCAATAGATGATGCAATGCATCATACAGACATAAACATAGTGAAGAGGGAGAGGGATAATGCTGCTGCTGCTGTTAAGTGGAATAGTGACACTGAAGAACGTTTCTTTGAGGTTTTGGCAACTGTGCCTTTGCCTCCTCAAGGGACTACCACGACAGAGTTAAAAAAGCCAAAAATGTTGGCAAGAAATAGCAGAGGCACTTGTGCAACTCAGTGAGTAATGACTGGTAATGAAGATGATTGACATCCCCCCGATGACCTATGAACTCGAGCAGCCAGTCCCTGGAACAAGACGTGACAAGACCGATCCAGTGCCACTCGGGTTGATAATCTGGCAAGGTTGCAAACATGAAAAATAGAAAAATATTGTGTAGTCTGATCTGATCCCGACACGAGTGTCATCCCTAACCTTATCCATAACTGGAATTTCCGCATCATTTCTTATCAGCTGGTTGTCCCCGTACCGCCAAGCATCACCGTCCGGTTGTCCATTATGAGAAGAGTCAGTACGTAACGTCATTCGTAAAATCTCAATGCTGATTGGTCTTCACATCGACGCTAATTCTAAATTTCAAATTTAACTTGACGATTGGTGCTAGAGCTGCAACTAACAATTATCATAATTAATTAGCTTTTGATTATTTTCTCCATTAATCGATGAATCGTTTGGTCTGTAAAATGTTAAAAAATGTTGATCAGTGTTTGTCAAACCTGGAAATCACGATGTTCTCGAATGTCATGTTTTGTCCACAAACCAAAATGATTCAGTTTTAATGATTTCTTTGTTTATGTGGAGCAAAAAAACAAAGAAAATATTCACATTTTAGAAGATAAAACAATCAGAAATCTTGTTTTAATAATAAGAAAAAGCTTCAAACCCGTTATCGATGATCAAAATAGTTGACAATTATTTCAGTAATCAATTAATAATTGATTAATCGTTTAATTTCAACTCTAAATGGAACTAATGTGGGGTTGTGCCGTTGACACAATTTGCAGTGAAATTCACACTTGCTCGCGTCCATACGTTGACTTTTTGTCCTAAACTTAACTAGTTCCTCAGAAACATGGTTCTGCCTCATTAGGACCAGGTTTTGGTCTCCATAAGGATTACTGGTCCTGACAAGGTCAGTGTTTTTTTGCCAGAAAAATATCCTAAAGAGGTAACAAATACTATTATATATATATATTCATATACATACACACACACACACAAGTTTGTCTCACTGTTTTTCTGGGGGCAATAACATAATTCACTATGTATTTGCCAATCGCACATTCCGATTACATTCCTAACCTTAAATCTAACCTGTCATAACAATCATAAAACCAATTCCAAACCCAGAATTATTGGTCCCTCCACATGTGTTTGGACACACGTACACACAAACACACACTCTGTCTTTTCTGTCTTCATAATGGTTGCCATTAAACAGCCAGAAGAAATAATATGGACAGCTCATGACATCTCTGTGACATAGCGTAGCTGCTCCTGTAATGCTTTATTGCTGCACTCGCTTAATTGTGCTGTCACTTGTAAACTGGAGGGGGGGGGGGCATGTGATTAGACGGAATAAAAGAGAGCGGTTTGCACCTCAGGGTCATGCAGAAGCGAAATATGTTAACGTTTGTTTCTTTTTTATTTTTTAGACTCAAATTATCCCTCTCTTTCAGTTTAAAATAGGGGGGGGATATGAGAAGCTCCTGAATGCGTAATTCTGCTGTTGGAGTCATTTCTGCAGCCAGTACATCTATTATTCTGTTTAGTCTGGTAGAAGATCATTTACTGGAGGCTCTGCACTGGTCAGCACTTTGAGCTGACTCTTGATTCCAGTGCTTTTTTTCCTGTTAGTCATATTCAGTTGCATAGATTTACCCCCCTGTAGGTTTTTATGAAGCAGGTGGCTGAGAGCTAAATGTCTTCTTTTTTTTTTTCCTTCCTTCCATGCGGTGTGCTAATTTAAAACACCCTGGTTCTCCTCCTCTTCCGCGCTTTATATTCATGCATGTGCTGATATTCCACGTTGGATCTGCCCAGTTCAACCTCTCAGCCTCTCTGCTGTGGGTCGTCAAGGAGATCTGAGATGGAGCAGTTGGATCTAAAGAGTTGCATGAAGACCGAGGCAGAGCAGGAGTTCCTAGGTTTTTCCTGCTCTGATATTTCCAGTTGGTCACGGGGGGGTCATGCTGCTCTTAAATTCCTGCTTTTTCAACCATTAAGTGAGAATCTGCCCCAAACATATTCGCATCTAAAAAAAAAAAAACGTATATATAAAGAACAAGCGATGAAATAATGAGGGAAATGTTTATCTGTTTTTTAGTTCTAGCGATGGACCAAAGTTGTTAAAATTAATTAACGGAGGAGTAGGTACGTGTCGTGCAAGCGAAGTAGAGTTAATTTATTTCAACCTTTAGCGTAATGAAAAAATAATTTAAGGTGAATGTGTCAGGAAAATTTATCTCCTTGTCATTTTTTCTTTTTTGTTCTCTGTGCTGTTTTATGCCGTGTTTATCTTTCTCAGGTGACGACAGACCTGAAATCAAAATGCACAGACTCCCACACAGGAACCTCTGCCTCTGCGCCGCTGGCTGCCGGGATCATCGCTCTCGCCCTTGAGGCAAAGTAAGTGCTTATCACAGATTTACCTCTGTTCTATTATTCTCTTTAACTGCACAGTCTCCTTCTACCATCACCTTTTTATGCTTTTGTTGTATTTAAATCAGCCACTTCAATTGAAAATAAAGGACAAAATGAAACATTTTTGTGCAGATTTTTGAGCTAATTGTTCTATAGAACAGAAAATGAGGACCTTTTTCTGCGCAGAGCTGCAACTAACGATTATTTTCACGATTAATCGAGTAATTGTTTTGTGCATAAGACATCAGAAACCGTTAACAAGTCAGTCTGTCAAACCTGGAAATGGCGATTTTCTTGAATGTGTCGTTTTCTCCATAAACCAAAATGATTCCGTTTTAATGATTTCTTTGTTATGTGGAGCAAAGAAAAAAGAAAATATTCACATTTAAGAAGCTGAAACAATCAGGATCAGAACAATCAGAATTTTGTTTCAATAATGAAAAAAGCTTCAAAACAATTAATTGATCATCAAAATACTTGACGATTCATTTAGTAATCGATTAATAATCTAGTAATTGTTTCAGCTCTAGGTTGAAGGTTAAATTGGATGACGTTCTTTGTCCCAGTATAAAAGCACTAGTTGGTCATTGAATACAATGTGTTCCCCTCCACTACAGTAGGTGGCGATAGCCCCCTTTCAGTTGTATGGAGTTTGCTTAGAAAATCGACGCACAGATTTGAGTAGACGCGTATTTCACGTTGGCCACGCTGAGGAGCGTGAATGGTGCAACACCTTTCTGCATCATTTGCTCTGTTTGCTTGGGTTAAAAAGGTTTAACAAAAACTGCTTCATACAATAAAAAAAATAAAAATAAATACAAGACTAGGTTTATCTTCAGAGACAGATTTAACAAAAGACAAAGCTTGGAATAAAGTCAGTGAGGAAGTCTGTCGACCTTGTAAATTTTTAAATGTCGTGTTTGTTATTTGTAACTACTTTGACCAATATATGTGAAAAATGCACATTCTTCATGACCCCAGCTTTATTCTGTCTTCTTCACATCCATGCATTCTGAGCGACAGTCAATCTCACTGAAATTCTTTTCAGCATAATTTCCATTGGCCTAACATGTCGACATGTATTTGGAAAAGTCTATAAATTACATTTGCAAATGCAAGGTTTTACATCATATATTCTTCACGTAAACATCGCTTTGCTGCACGTGACTACGATTAAAATGTTTACAGTGTAGTTTCACTATAAAAAGGTTCATTGTTTACTTCCAGGCGAGTCAGACATGTCGGAGTTCAAGTGAGTCACAGAGGTGACGCTCATGTGCATGTTCAGGTTCAAGAGATGGCATTTAACACTTCTTTGTTTTTTTCTGACTTTTCAATCCTCACATTTAATAAGCTACAGTTAAAGAGATTTGTGATGGATGTGTGAAGTCTCTGTGCTGCAAAAAGTGTTTTCCATATTACATTAAACATCTTCCCTGCATTTTCTTTTGTTAATTGCAAGTTTCCTTGCCGGTGAAGAACATGTCAGTTTCACACACTGCACACTGGATCTGCTTTGCCTTCACCAAAAGCAGTGAAGCAAAACCCCACATGAACCTCCTGGAACCCACCACCACCACAATTCCCCTCCAACCGTCATGGCTGCCGACAGAATAAACACAACATTTTCATGTTTTCTCATCACGGCGCATTTTGCCTGAGGACAGACAGTGACTTCAAACACATGTTGACTTAAGAGTCAGTGCAATTCTGAGAGGAATGTAAATCCTGATTCATTGTTTACTGTTTTAATTTAATCAGGCGTCCGCCTGCAGGTGAAGACTATAGGATTTATTGTTGCTGGAGACGTCTGTTTTATCTGAGGGCCTCAACTTTGTGTGTGTGTGTCTCCACTCTTCCAGTAAAAACCTGACCTGGAGGGATATGCAACATCTGGTTGTGCGAACTTCTCACCCTGCCCACCTGCAAACTAACGACTGGACAACCAACGGGGTTGGACGCAAAGGTACAGAACCTCCTTTACATGATCTCATCCGCCCTCTGCAGCTGCTGTGGATCGTAGCGTCGTTCATCTTCCAAATCAGGCTGTCGGCAGGTTGTGGTTTCATTATATGACACTTTTAAAAGTGTTGGAACCACAACAAAGTGAAATTATTATTATTCCATTTTCTTATTAGACTTTTCCTCCCCAACCAAACCACTTGATCGCCTCGGTTTCTTGTGCTCTCAGAGATTGATAGATAGATAGATAGATAGATAGATAGATAGATAGATAGATAGATAGATAGATAGATAGATAGATAGATAGATAGATAGATAGATAGATAGATAGATACTTCGCTCACTAACAAGATAGAAAGATACTTTGCTAGCTAACAAGGTAGATAGATACTTTGTTAGCTAGCAAGATATATACTTTGCTAGCTAACATATAGTATTTGCTAGCTAACAAGATAGATAGATAGATAGATAGATAGATAGATAGATAGATAGATAGATAGATAGATAGATAGATAGATAGATAGATAGATGGATACTTTGTTAGCTAGCAAGATAGATGGATACTTTGTTAGCTAGCAAGATAAATGGATACTTTTTTAGCTAGCAAGATAGATGGATACTTTGTTAGCTAGCAAGATAGATGGATACTTTGTTAGCTAGCAAGATAGATGGATACTTTGTTAGCTAGCAAGATAGATGGATACTTTGTTAGCTAGCAAGATAGATGGATACTTTGTTAGCTAGCAAGATAGATGGATACTTTGTTAGCTAGCAAGATAGATGGATACTTTGTTAGCTAGCAAGATAGATGGATACTTTGTTAGCTAGCAAGATAGATGGATACTTTGTTAGCTAGCAAGATAGATATATACTTTGTTAGCTAGCAAGATGGATAGATACTTTGTTAGCTAGCAAGATAGATAGATACTTTGTTAGCTAGCAGGATAGATAAATACTTTGTTAGCTTGCTAGATAGATAGATAGATAGATAGATAGATAGATAGATAGATAGATAGATAGATACTTTGCTCACTAACAAGATAGAAAGATACTTTGCTAGCTACCAAGGTAGATAGATACTTTGTTAGCTAGCAAGATATATACGTTGCTAGCTAACATAGTATTTGCTAGCTAACTAGATAGATAGATAGATAGATAGATAGATAGATAGATAGATAGATAGATAGATAGATAGATAGATAGATAGATAGATAGATAGAGCTTTTAAAAGGATCCACAGCGATGATGTCACTGTCATCAGCTCAGCCATCACTCACATCTCTGTCTATTCTGTTCTCTGTCGCCCCCTGCAGTCAGCCATTCATACGGATATGGTCTCCTTGATGCTGGTGCGATCGTGTCCCTGGCGAAGACGTGGAAGAATGTGGGGCCGCAGAGGAAATGTGTGATCTCCATGGTCACTGAGCCGAGGTTCGTACACAACACTTAATACACACACTCTGACATATCCGGAGGAATTCATCTCAAGGCCCTGGTTACAAGTGTCTGTGCACATTACAGCTGTTTGTTCAAATCTAATTAATGAATAATTAGTTTGGATGGATTTACACGCAGCCCACGTCGCTTCCTTCTCAACTGAATGTCATTGTGTTCATGCAGGAGGTGAATCAAACTCGAGCTGCAAGTGCTGATTATGTTCATGAACAATTAATCTGTCGGGTATTTTCTCAAATAATTAGAGTAGTTTGTTTGGTCCGTAAAATGTCAGAAAATGATTTGTTTCCCAAAACCTTGCAATGATGACATTTCTCCAATGTGTTGTTATTGTCCTCAAAACCAAAATGACTCCGTTTGAATGATTTCTTTGTCACATTTAAGAACCTGAAAAATCAGAGGGGTTGTTTTTAATTATAAAACAAAACACTCAAACTGATTTATCTATTTAGCACTGCATAAGATGTCACAAAACGTTAAAAAATGTTAATCAGTCTTTGTCAAACCTGGAAATAATGAGGTTCTCGAATGTCTTGTTTTGTCCACAAACCAAAACGATTCCGTTTTTAATGATTTCGTTGTTTTATGGAGCAAATAAACCATATAAATATTCACATATAAGAAGCTAAAACAATCAGAAATCTTGTAACCATGAAAAAAACTTCAAATCGATTAATCACCCCCTGCTGGATACTGTGTCAAGTTTTCCCACCTTCAAACAGTATATTACATTTCACAAAGTGAAATGTTTGGCCCGTGCTTACAGGATGTGTTTTCATATGATGTGTCAGGCTGAACGTGAGGAAAAGGCTGTTTTAAAGTCCTTTGTGTTGCTGTGATTCCTGATGATGTCATCCATGTTCGGGGTGGGTGGGGGTGAAGGATGACTAATGAAATGCTGGCGTGTTGCCTCACAGGAAATCTAAGAATCAGCATTTTTTGGGGGGAGTTTGACTCGTATTCAAAATTGAGAGAGCACCTTGCTGACGTTAAAAACAGGAAATGTGCAGCAGCACATAGAGAACGAGCCTAAAACATAAACTTATGGTGAGAAATAATGTCAGTAAAATATAATTTTCAATTATATTTATTAATTTTACCCTAAAAATAGCAGCTGAAATAACTTGTAACTCGAGTAAATGGGCAGTGAATACATACTTTGTCTGTATAGATAACGACGCACAGTGTTTGATATTAAGTGTGTGTCTGTGATTTAATGGAATGACAAACAGCGTGCGATAAGAGAGATTGAAATTAAATGGCTTTGTAATTGTATGCAGGTGTAGGAAACGCTCATGGAACAGCGACGTGTCATTTCTATGCAGCAGTGACTCATTACATCTCCATAATTTTGACTGTGACTGCCGTGTCGTCCTCGCACACAGGAGGGAACATTTAAAAAGGAGAAGTAATCATTTGTCAATTTAAATTCATTGTTTCCTCACAGCCGTTTCATTCCTCCTCCGCCTCCTGGTGTCACCGCGTCTCAGTTGGACGTTTCCTGTTTTGTTTTGTTTTGTTTTGGGTTTTTTTCTGCACGTATGAAGCAGATGGTTGGACCGTCTGCAAAAACAGCAGTCGTGTAAACTCCGGTCTGGAGAGTAGGGTGAGGTTGATTGTCATCGACTGATTGAATCATGACAGACGCCATTTTAGGAGAAAATTGATATGAGACATGACAGGAACGGCTACAGGAGCGGCAGTGTCAACAACCTTATTATCATAACCACAGTGAGGTTATTTATCGAGCGTTAACCGACAGACTCACAGTATCTTACAGAGGAAAATGGAAAATTACTATAACCTTTATTTAAAGGTTAAATAAATTAAATTATTAAACCAGTATAGTTTCATGAAGAGTAAACAAATAAATATGGGATACTTGGCATCAGTATTGATTTAATACAATCCAAAAATCTATACAATTTTTGTTTTCCATTAAAAGTCACACTTTTATTCATCAAAAGAGTTGCAAAATGAATAGAAAATATAGTCCAGACATTGACAAGATCAGAAAAAATTATTTGTATTTCAAATAAAGAACCAGCAGAACTGTTTTCAGCTGTGCTATCATAATTGCACAAGGGTTTTCTAATAGCCTTCTAACGCGATTAGCAAACACAATGTACCATAAGAACACTGGAAATGGGCCTCTATACACCTATGTACATATTCCATTAAAAACCAGATGTTTGCAGCTAGAATAGTCGTTTACCACATTAACAATGTATAGAGTGTATTTCTGATTCATTTAATGTTATATTCATTGGAAAAAAAGTGCTATTCCTTCAAAAATAAGGACATTTCTAAGTTACCCCAAACTTTTGAACAGTAGTGTATATCGCATGCCTTACTGTGCACAGACTGTAAAAAGGTCATGGTGTGGGGCTGTTTATTTCTTCTTTATGGGAGAAGAATATTTGTCACACAGTCGGATAATTATGTCTTTGAAATAGCTAGATATGGCACAAACAACTTCAATAGTAAAAAAGGTCTAAAATTAGTTTGTGGTACATACTTAAAAGCAAATTACAGTTAAAAAAAAAGTATATATATATATATATCAAAACATAATGTCCTGATTACGATCTCGAGTGTCAGATTAGATCTGGTTTTTTTTAACGGAATGGAGATTAACAATCATATTAATGATCTTAATCCCCAAACCTGTCCTCCAGCTGCAGAGCTGTCCTCATGCACTGGCTGTCCGTCTCCCTCGTTCTCGTATCTGCAGCCTCACAGCAGGAGTCTGCTTCTCTTTATGTTCTTTCTTTTTTAATATCAGTCCGGAATATTGTGACTGAAAATCCTTTAAAATGCTGTGCAGCTCGCTTGTTAAGGCAAATAAAGACGTGGGACTGATGAGGGACAACTGAAGATAGAATAATTTACATCAAATATTCATCTAAAAGAAGAATTAAATTAAGTTAAAACTATACACCAGCAAGCGCTTGAGCCTCTTTTCCATTGGTGAATTCTTGTTCTTGGTGAATGGATACAAATTGCCTTCACTCTCAGGTCTGCAGTGACGCTGGTCATCTGCTCTGTGAAGTAAAGTGAAGTGGTGAAAGGGACAGATGTAAAAGTGTTGTGCGGTCGCTGTTGTTTTCTTCCCGTTTCCAGTTAATTGTGTGGTTTTAACTTCTTCATGGACAGAAAAATGGTAAAACTCAGTAAACACTTCCCACCTTCTGGTGAAAAAAAAAAAAAAATCAAAGGTGCAAAACATAAACACATTCAACAGAGCTGCAATTGCTCTTTTGTAAAAGCCCAAGTTTCTCCTTTGTTTTTAGATATATATTTTTTTATTGCAGTCTCATTTTACGTTCACTCGTGTCCCCTTGTGTCCGTCAGTGTTCCTGTGATGAATGAATTTGTCAATATGGATGCTCTATTTTTTTATTATTATTATTATTGCTTGCTAAAACAACCCTATCTTCACAAGCCATAAAAGTGATCTCAAGGTAAGGTAAAACATTTAAGCTGTATTTTGTTTTTATACGAGAGTTGCGTCAAAAAATATCAATTTGCTGATGTATCGCCGTCCTTCCTTGTGCAATATGATAACATCAGAGCAATTATCAATGTTTAAACTCATAAATGAAGACGCTCTCAAGTAAACGGTCCCTACCAGTGAGCTGGCTGAAGAAGAGGGAGTTTACAGCGGGATAACAGGTGGAGAAAGCTACTTTAAGAGATGCTCCATCCACGTTCAATACATAGACCTTATGACCTTTGACCTTTATCTATGTTGTGAATAAATAAAGAAATCCTGCACTTTTAAGTTTTCATGCCAACATTTTGTTTTCTTCAGTTAGATTAGTTTAATGTATCGCTGTATGATTGTCTTACAATATATTGATTATCACAGAATCGTTATATCGTGATATTATTGGTATCTTGGACCATATATCGTGTATCGTAAGAATAGCCCGTGATATGCAGTATTTAATAATTGTTGCATTTAGGGCTGAAACAATTGCTCAAATAATCAATTACTAAATTAATCACCAACTATTTTGATTTATGGGTTTGAGGTTTTTTTTTTCATTATTTAAACTTCTAAGGCTTTTGAACGGTTCAGCTTCTTAAATGTGTACGTTTTCCAGTTTCTTTGCTCCATATAACAAAGAAATCATTAAAACTGAATCATTTTGGTTTGTCATTTCTGACATTTTATGGACCAAACGATTACTCGATTCATTGGGAAAATGCTCGACAGATTTAGCGATGATGAAAATAATTGTTAGCTGCATCGCTATGACACAAAAAGTGAATATATATAAATATATACACATATACATGTATATATATATGTGTGTATATATATGTGTATATATGTATATATATATATGTATATGTGAATATATGTGTGTTAACTCTACTTTGTAGCCTGTCTCTCTCTGCCTCTGTTGTTCTGTGGTCAGCGCCACACATTTCGCTTCTCTCAGGCTTTAAATCACAGACGCCTGTGCTGCAGTTTTCAGCTGGCAATGATTTAAAAAGTCAGCAGCCATTTGTATAAATTTCCATTTCCCTCCTCCCATGTGTTTTGACTCTACCCAGAGCCACCACAACATGCACACTGCAGTAGCCTAACATGCACATGTTATAGTGACACGTTGTAGCTGATTTGCGTCATAATAGCCTGAGGCAAATTGCTGTAGTGCTGCAAATTTACATGGTTTTTTACATGTAAAGCTCTGTTTTCATGATTTTAATGCATGGGGAACAATTTGAGCTTCTCCAGCTCAGGCTGTCACAAGTCAAGTTCAAACGAATATCACATGACATGCTACCTGCACACACACACAAACATTAAGACATTTATTATCACTGTTGTTGCTTGATGTACGTAGACTAGGCCTATGCAGAACAAACGCTGAGTCGTAATCACCAGCGGTGTTGTGGACGCTGTCCACTGTCTCTCTCTCCGCTGTTGACGTGAGATTCCGTGCAGAATAACGAGCGAGTAAAGTAAAGCGAGCGAGAGCAAATGACGCCTGGGAAATGAAAATTCCAAAATCTCTGTTTCACCAAAGAAAATTACTGACTGACTTTGACCAAGATCCCAAGGACAATCACTTGTCCAGATGCAGAGTGTGCTGCAAATCTTAAGTCTCAAGTTTCCCCTCCCATCTTACGCTGTGTCAGCACATTCGGTCCTTGAATTTGAGGGAATTGTTCCTGGAAAGTTCCTGGAAAGACCGTTGAATTTGATGTCAACCAAAGTGTGGGAACCATGATTTATAGGTGGGTGGGCCAAGAGGGCATTCGAAGTGGATCCAAGGCCAAGCTGTGCTCACAGCGCCCTCTGGTGGACCATGTGATAATTACTTCAGAAGGTCAACTGCACTTCTGGGCTGTAACTTCAAGAACCCAGTATTCCAACTGTATAGCAAATATTCTACTCGAGCCTTCATGCATTCATGTGAAGCTTACAGATTTTTGGGGTTTTACTTTTTGCAGTATGTGATCCAGGGATTTTTGACGAGTGTCTGATTGACACCAACACTGTATCACAGACTTTCATAATCCTTGTCGTTGTAGATGTTTCTCAGCTCAAACACACCCGATTCAAATGAGTTATCAGGCTTTTGCAGAGTTCGATCATGAGCTGACCATTAGAACCAGGTGTGAAGGGCAGGGGGTCCACAGGACCAGGATTGAGAGACTCTGCTGAATTGTCTCTTAATGCTTAATCCAGGAGGAATTATGTCTGGGTGGGAAGAACATGAATGTAGTCCTCGCACCACGTCCTGTGTATAATTTGGACGCCTCAGCTCAGATTCACCTGAAGTACAGACCTTCATTTACGTCTCTCTGGAACGTTGTGGGATGTGTGTAATCTCCTAAGCGGATTTGAGGAGGGAGGGGATGCAACAAGACGAGGGTGCTTTACCTCCATAGAGGACGCTGATTCTACAGTAATCCTGTTCAAGGCTCCTCATCGATCACAGGCGCTCGAGCTCTGGCTACGGGCAAAACTCACTTATCTGGAGGAAGCTTAACCAGAGCTCAGAACAAGCCCCGCAACGATTTCACCCGCTCACGACCGACGCTCACCTCTGTCCTAATGTGTCTTTGTTGTGTGACTTTTCTCACCTTTTGACAGGAATATCGGCAGCCATTTGTCGATTAACATGAGCGTGGACGCCTGCACCGGCACAGACACTCACGTGACCTCATTAGAGCACGTGCAGGCTCGACTCACCCTGACATACAACCGCAGGGGATACCTGGCCATCCACCTCGTTAGTCCTGCCGGTACACGCTCCACACTGCTTCACCCCAGGTGCAAACACCACACAGACACACAGATATGCAGAAACTCTGCTGCTGCTGCTGTTGGTAAACACCGTCCATTAACTCTGCTGCTGGTTGTTGTTTTTTTTTCCCCCTGCAGACCTCATGACTATTCATCAGAAGGTTTTAACGACTGGGCTTTCATGACCACCCACTCCTGGGACGAGAACCCCAGGGGGGTGTGGAGGCTGGAGATTGAGAATGTGGCTGGAGCCAACGACTATGGTGAACATGATTTTACACTTTTTCTCGATAACTCTGCATGTTTTTGTGCTTGTTTGCAGAGTTTAGTTATTTATAGGTTTCATTTGAATTGTTTTCCTCTTTTATTTTAATCGTTTTCTCTGATTACTTTTCTGAGTCATCTTTCTATGTAAGAATAAAATGGACGTTGCATTCTGGGGTTTTTTTAAGCCCAGAAAGTGGGACAGCAGTAGCAGTTAGATTAGATTATATTTGACTTTATTGATCCCACACCAGGGACATTCAGTTATTACAGCAGCAGGGAGAGAAGACAAGTAGGATATAAAATAAGCACTATAAAATGTACAAATGTACAAAAATAGAATGTAGAATAGCAATACTATAAAAATAGTTTGAATGCTAGGCTGTGGGAAAAATAACCCTGATTACTCTCTTCGTGTTTAATGTCAGTGAACATGTCCCTTAAGACTCTCAATCACTAGTTTTAGCTCTTCAAGTCAAAATGTTGACATTTTTGAGGAAAAAAAAGATTATATAGCAGTGTGCAGCACGTATGAGTGGACATCAGTGTGATGGACAGTTGACAATTAACAAACTTCGAGGCTTTAAAACTGGAGTTAATTCTGCAGAGTGTAAAAGAAAATGTCCGTCACATGTCCAAAGACACTGAGGAAACCTCTAAAGCTGCAGTACGCAGGATCACTGGTTGTTAAATACTAACATTTAGGGATTGAGATTCTCTGTCCCAAGCTCCTCCCACCAGATTATCACAGACAAATGCATGCGTTTCATTTGTGACAGATAATCTGAGGCAGACTCTCCCATCGTTGAAAGGGGAGTTTTATTTCCTTTATCAAGCAATCATCTTTGACTTTTTCCCCTTTTCTTATGTTGATTTGTAGTGTAGGCACTTGTTGCTGATGCTGATTTACTCTAAAGAGACATATGCTGTGCATGCAGCTGCCAGTAGGGGGCGTCCTCTCTCTCACTTTTTGATTTGTCAGAGTCTCTCATCTCTGGAAACAGAGTTTAGAGGTGGATCAGAAGAAAAAGAAAGAGCTGTTGCCTATCTGAGCTTTAAAGTAGAGAATCTTCACATGAAGAACCATGAAACTGCTCAATAACCTAACGTACTTTATTTTTAAAATGGTGATTTTCAGTCCATTAAATTGCAAACTTAAAATAAAGGAAGACATTTCTTGTTTCAAATGTCCTTATTAGTCATATTTTGGCATTCACATACCGACTTAAAGTCTCGTCTCGACATTTTAGTCTTTTCTTAATAACAAAACAACAGAAAAGGATGATTATTTCAGTCCCATAATTACCTGGGGAAAAAGAATACACTTGCTGAAAGTGTCTAGTTTGCTGATTTAATGCCTATAAAACAAAGCCTGTTTAATGTCTGTGCCACAACACCAACAAACTGGTTTGATTTAAGATGCATAAAAATCAGCATCAGCTTATAAGAAGCTATCTTAACTTAACTTTGTGCTTAACCTTGACATGTCTCTTCAGATTGGTGGAGTTTTTCCCTCAATATGTTATTATGTCTGCAGGGTTTCTCGTCAGTTATAGTGAGATGTTTAGATTTTTGGTCAGTGATGTCGACCGAATATTGCAAAATGTCGTCGGCTCTCCGGTTGTTCTTGCTCCATGTTGCTTCATGTAGCAGCCACAAGGTGGCAGCATCAGCACATACCGGATATAAATCTGCGGCAGATAAACTGATTTTCGGAATATTTGGAGCTGGATTATCTGACGAAAATAGATATTTTTTTAGTCTAGTTTTTTTCTTAATCTTGATCGGTGTTTCAGGACATTGGTGTCGTCTTGTCATCGTCTCGTTTTAGAATGAATGAAATGAACACTGGTTGATTCTATTAACAATGATCATGGATGGATGAACTGGAAGAAGGAGATTTCTGGATTATTTGTAGGTCACTGTGAATTTTCCAACAACAAAAAAACCCTCCTCCTGACAACAGATGCTGATAAATACTTCACTCTTCCCTCTTTAAATAAGGTGATTTACTAAAGTGGAAGTTCTTGAATGCTCTTCATTCTATTTCCTGAGAGATGAGCACTTTAAGACATGAGAGAATTCCCCGACATCTCGAAAATTGCACGTCATTTCAGAGTCATTTTCCGTCACTTAGTGTAGAAAATCTTAAGAGTCGACAATGAGCCCTGGATCCATTTGCCAAATTCATCCCAGGAAGTCTTGCCGCCTCTGACAGACCTACTTATTTTTCTCCCCACCGGTTAATTTCAGTGTGTCATCCTCTTCTTCTTCTTCTTCTTTGTCTCTTCACACAGGAACTCTGACCCAGTTCACTCTGGTGCTGTACGGCACCGGCTCAGCGTCTCCGAGCACGACTGAAAAGCCGCAGACTGTTACCAGCAGCTGTAAGACCCTGGACCTGAGGCAGATGTGCATCGGTAAGAACGGCCAAACATCACTTGTCTCCAGTTTGGTCCTCGCAGGAAGTGGCTGTCACCGCCGCTGAGGAATGGTGGTGTAATTGCAGTGTCACGTCGAGATGTGATAAGTGAAGTAGCGAGCGCGGGCCGAGGTGAACGGGATGACACATTATCCCATATGTGCTCAGCTGCATCCGTCAGCATGAAGTCTCTCACCGTCGACTGTGGGCTGAGCTATTTTTAAAAGTCGCTCTCGTGTCATGAGCTAATGGTACGTTTCAAACGTGAGCCGGAAATCGCAAATTTACCAGTTCCCAGTCGCGAAGTTTGAACAGGGACACGCCCCCTCATGTTGGAACTCACAAACTCTTGCTGCTCTGTTTCCCGTGTAAAAGCCTCATTATTATCACACTCTGTTCCAGTTCCTGACTTCTGATGTACACTACCGTTCAACAGTTTGGGCTCACCTATACAATGTTCTCCATTAAAAGTCACACTTTTATTCATCAAAAGAGTTGCAAAATGAACAGAAAATATAGTCAAAACATTGATAAGATATGATTTTTATTCAAAATAATAATTTTTCCCTTCAAACTTTGCTTTCGTCAAAGAACCAGCAAAACTGTTTTCAGCTGTGCTAACATCATTGCACAAGGGTTTTCAAGGGTTTTCTAATCATCCAATAGCCTTCTAACGCCATTAGCAAACACACTGTACCATTAGAACACGGGAAATGGGCCTCTATACATATTACATTAAAAACGTTTGCAACTAGAATAGTCGTTTACCACATTATCACAGCTGCCTTGGCGGAGGTCTGTGCTCTTTGAGTGCTTTTCCAGTTTGTCCTTGTGTTCATTCCATATATGGCTACTTCCCGGTCGGCTTCAGCGAGGATGTGCCTTTATCGTATTCACAGTCTGTCGCAGAAGTAGTCGATTAAAATCTCCAGAGTTCCAGATAAAGAAAAGCAAATTCCATATAATTTCAATTGAATTATGTGCAATGGTGTCTTGAGTGTCGTCAACAACTGACGTTTAAATCCAATTAAGTTTAATGAAATAGTATTTAGTCAATTTTAACATTTCTCCTCATCTTTCCCTGAGGTTTATGACTATATGCTTTACTTTGACAAAGCCTCAATAGACTTTTAATTATTGCTTTTTACTCGGCTAAATGTCAGGATTCTTAAGTTTGAAGTTGTGCGTCTGTCAGTCCTGCAAATATTTCACAATAAAAGCCTTGTGTTAAAAAAAAAAAAAAAAAAAAAAAAAAGACTGGATTCAAGTAATCTTTTCTTCTTTGAAACTGGAACAGGACGAGTCGTGTTTGACAGATAGAGACGCTGAAGATAATGTGCTGTGAAATACACGCAGCTCGTGGTTAAAAATAGACGAGAGCTCCGGTCTCGGTGGTTTTAGACGCACCTGAAAGACATTTGTAACGCGAGCGCTGCAGCTTTACCGTAATGAAAAGATACAACATGAGCTCCTGCTCATGCAAACACTGTGGCCCCAATTCATGACGTCGGCTGAGTGTCACTGTGTGGTAATTTACACAGAGCGTAAAAGCTCAAATGCAGTGATTTTATCCCTTCATCATTGATTCATGGCAGACGTCTCAAACAGCCGCTGAACATAAATCTATGAGGGAGTTGTTTGTGAAACATCTGATATCTACAGTTATCATAGTGGAATTTCGTGATCACATTTTTGGCTCCTATGAGTAGTTTTCCCTTTTTTAAAAGTTCTTCACTCGACCGGCCCCCTACTGGCCAGACTAGGTGCTCTGTGGCCCCACGGTCATTTGAGTTTCAGACCCCTGGTTCTTGATAATAACTCTGTGTATCTGGGTAAGATGTCCGTGCAAAAGTGATGTAAACGCAGGTGTTGTTTTTGTTTGTCTTTGCAGGAAAAAAGTTTTGACCTTTACCGTGTTGACTTCAGAATGAAAATTATAATTCTTTACTGTCAAAAACAAAAGCGTATGTTATTATAAAGACTGAAAATAGTGTTGTTTTTGTCAGTTAAGCCAAAAAAAAACCTTCCCTTTTCCAGCTTTAATAGAATTGACTAAATATAAAGCACTGGTATGTAACTTGCGTGACCTCAGCTTTAGTTTTGAACGTCCTCTGCATGATTGAGTCTTGAGTCTTGGCTCTGTTCTAAAGTTAACACAGTTGTTCCTGGTGACTCAGCAGAATTAAACAGAACATGCAGGAGCGGAGGTTCAGGTGCAGACGTTCTCTCCTCCTTGTTTTAAGTAAAAAAATGCTGATATTTTGCGTGTTTTTTGTTGTTGTTTTATTTTAAAGTTGTTTAGTGTCCACACTGCAATATCACACAGGTGAAGTCTGAAATAGTGACAGTCTGACCCCTACAGGCCATCGGGAGTATGTGCATTCTGACAGACGACATGTAGAGTCATTCAAGGGTGAATTATCATATTTTTGTGATTATCCAGCGGCACACAGTGTCTTCTGACTCACAGCTATGGTTATTTAGGTTTAAAAACAAGTTCATAAACCCCCACCCCCACTGCCCCCCCCCGCAAGTAAATGAATTTTTCCTCCTTCTGTTGACTTACTCTCATGTTCTCACCTCTGTTAACCCCACCCCTCCGGCACCCGCACTCAGTTAATTGCCATCATAAGCATCTGGACCTGCTGTATAACAACAGCAAGGATGTGTGCACTTAAGATGTCTGAGAGTGTGAACTGCAGAGCATTTTCATCATCATAATTATCCTCTGTGGCCACGAGTGGAAATGGCCGCTTAACTTAAGACGTCTGACAAGACGAGTGCAGTCGTCTCTCTTGACTCTGTCAATAGCCGTGTTTACAAATGTACAATTCCACCGTTTACGGGGACACAAAAGTGAAATGATATGATTGTGGTGTGTGGACGGTTTTGACAGAAGAAGAAGATTCACTTCTGCTTCTGTAGTAAACGAACGCTGCACGTGTCTGCTCGTCCCCTCGCCGTCCACCGTCTGTCTCATCGTCTTCCTCGTCCACATATGTTTATTATCCTTTTTTTCTGACATATATATTATACATATATATTAGGGGTGGGAAAAATAATCGATTCTTCGATGCATAGCGGTTCTCCCTAGAACGATTCCGAATCGATGCGGATAAGTTAATAATCGGAATTAAAAAAAAAAAAAAAAAAATGACTTCGCCTGCTGCAACATTCTGTTCGCTTTGCTCGCTGCAGAGCCAGGGTTTCCCCCAGTGTATTATAAGCCTAGCGGGCCGCCAGGCTTTGCGTTGCTTGTTTATTTATTTAAAATAGATTTTTTTATACACCTCAGCTTTTTCTATACCGGGGAACTAGAGCGCACGTTACCCCATGTAATCCGCGCAGCGCACGCTTGTCCAGGTGCCGATTGAAACCCAAGTCACACTATCAAGTGCGTCATTATTACGTTTACATCGTTCTTGTCAATAAAGATATTATATTTAGGGATGCATCGATAATTCGGCGGTCGAAACACAGCGAGTTCCCTGTGGAACAGCGCCTGTTAAACGCTGGAAAGTCTCTGCGCAAAAGTGAAACTTGGCTGCGTGCGGCACAGATTATGAACTCCCCGCGACATTCACTTCCCAGCAGAGAACATTCTCTCTCTTTGAGCAGTTAACTAAAGACATCAGCTCATCTGATGCATCTGTTATTCCCTTAATTACAGCGTTAAATCGTCTTCTTTCACAAAGATTAAGACCACGAAGTGAAAACGATGAAAAGTGCGCTCTGCTCTTCAGAGTCTGTCACCACTCAGTTTCACTCAGATCACCTGCACTTCATCACGACTGTACTCCACCCTCGTCATAAAGATCATTATTTTTATGTGGGGATAAAACACGTAGAGAAATGATCCAGTCTGCTTTGGATCAAATCAAAATCAAATTAGCGCTTGGAGACGCAGGAGCGACGAACGGCCCAGGAGAGGGAGAAGAGAACAGCGCAGGGGCGGTGCGCAGAAATAAAAGGGCTGTCTGCACCAGATGAGCCAGATGAGGGGGCACTACCACTTTTCTATTTATGTTGCTTTATCTTACTTTTAAATGAGTAGCAAAGTATTAAAGTAAAAAATTGTTGCATCGAGATGCATCGATAATCGGTTTAGAATCGAATCGTTGACCTCTGAATCGTAATCGAATCGAATCCTGAGGTGCCAAGAGATTCCCACCCCTAATATATACGTATGTATGTGTATCAAGTGTCTGATGTGATGTCTCGGCTGTCTCTACAGGAAACCTGCTTCTCTGTCCGCGTTCTTGTGACTGTGTTTAACTTAACTTTCTGTCTCTGTGTCACAGAGTGCGACACAGGCTACTCGCTCTTCCGGGAGAGCTGTGTGAAAGAATGTCCGGCAGGCTTCTCCGTGGGCTCCAAACCCCTCAACTACACCGTGGGCAACTTCATATCGCCATCTTCCGTCCCGGCCTGCCTTCCCTGCCCGCCGCCCTGCCTGACCTGCAGCAAGCTCAGCCCTCACTCCTGCCTGTCCTGTCCTCCTCACAGCTTCCTGGACCCCATATCTGGCACCTGCGTGCACCTCAACCAGTACCCACGGCAGTCACCGGGCACCTTCATGACCAGCCAGGGTAACTCGGTGGTGCCGGCGCAGCCCGGCTCGCAGCTGCCGCTCACCGTCGCCGTGCTCAGCTGCGTGGCCATCATCGCCACCTTCGCCGGCGTCTTCCTGCTGCTGCAGCTGCGCTCGGGCGCCGTCATCAAGCTGCCGTCTCTGGAGGCGGGCGGCGGCCTGAGCGGCCTGAGCGGCCTGGGCGGCACCTTCAGCCTCGGGGGAAGCAGGGTGGTGTCGTACCGCGGCATCCCGACAGTGTGGGGGGAAGACGGCATAAACACAGACTCGGAAAACGAAGAGTTTGACGTCCACAATGAGAGGACTGCCTTTATCAAAACACAAAGTGCTCTTTAATGCCTCCCCCACATCCCTTCCTTTTTCTCCGGCTTTTAAAAACCTGTCAGCTCCCCGCTCTCCTGATAGTTCCAGCTGTAACTGGGGTAACTGTCTCTTCAGAGTCTTTTCCGGTTTTACCACTCATCCCCTCTTCTTCTTCTTCTTTTTTTTTTCTTCTTCTTTTCCCACTGGGTCTTCGGCTGATCCTTGTTTCAGGATCTCGTCTTCCACTCTGCTGTGGGAGGCCTGATGAGAAGCTGCTGTGCTGGGATGGCCCGAGCTTTGCTTTGTTCACACTTCGCCGCATTTCTATTAAAACTCTCTCTCTGTCTCTCTCTCTCCTTCCCTGTTGCCCTCGGTCAGCACCAGTTGTCTGTGCAGAGTCCATTTTCCCCCTCAAGCTCCTTTCTTTTGTTACAGTAAACGAATGATTATTATTCACTTTCTTTTCTATTTCTCTCATTCCATCAGTCGCTGTGCAGTAGCCAGACGAGATTGCTGAACGTGAAAAGCAGAGGTGTGTGTGTGTGTGTGTGTGTGTGTGTGTGTGTGTGTGTGTGTGTGTGTGTGTGTGTGTGTGTGTGTGTGTGTGTGTGTGTGCGTGTGCGTGTGCGTGTGCGTGTGCGTGTGCGTGTGCGTGTGCGTGTGCGTGTGCGTGTGCGTGTGCGCGTGCGCGTGCGCGTGCGCGTGCGCGTGCGCGTGCGTGTGTGTGTGTGTGTGTGTGTGTGAGAGAATGAGAGCATTATGTAAATCTGAGTAGTGTCGGTCGTGCCCTTTACAGAGAAGCGAAAGCCGTCACTTGTACCACTCTGACTAAAAATCTGCGACATAAGGTGTGTTACCAGAAATTAGATTGTTCCATTTGCGTGTCAAAAAACATACGCAAACAAAAAACAACTAGAAAATTAGGAAAAAGTCTCGAAATATCGCATTAAAGTTTTTCCATTTTGTTGATAAAAGGTCGACAGATTTGGTGACAGTTGGTGAAAATGTGCGTAAACGGCACAGGGAAGATAACGACAACTTCCATGTAGTGCATTTTGAGACTTTTGTACCACCTACTGGTGATCCTGGTGAACAGCAGTCAATGGAAACCTCAATAAGTGCTCGCTTTCTTTGACCGAATCTTTGAAAATTCGGTCAAAATCTGCGATACATTTGAAACGGATTCTCCCCAAAGTTGTCGTTTTTTTCCCCCAAAATTCTCCCCCGCGTTAATGTCATGATTCCCAAGTGCATTTAAAATATGTCCCTGCCATCTTTGTTTTTGTTTTTTTCATCTCTTTTCTTGCTCTGGATGTGGCGCAGGCTTCAGTTGAGTCACAACAACAAAGAGCAACGTTTAAAACACATGGTTCTGCTAATGAAGTCGTGCTATCTTAACAACACGTTCACAGCTTTAACTTCCTGTTAAATATAAACTTTTCTAACAGGAACTGAAGTTGGTGTCACTTTGACAACTAAATCCAGACTCACAGATGAGTGCAGTTCAGAGCAGCTCCTCCTGTGTCCTGCCAGCTAAAATGTCAGGGATCACTTCATAAAATCTATGTCGGCTCATATTATATGTTCCTCTTTATGCAGCCTTTTCTAACAGGAAGCTGAAGTGGAGCCTCCACACCAGAATCCATTCAAAAGAAACAGATTTTTACCTTAAAGAAACTTGGGGTGTGTGGTTTTTTTTTGTCTCCTGCTGCTTTTCTTCTTCGATTCACTGGAGTTACTTTGCGACTCCTGTGTGTGAAAGACTTTGTTTATTTCAACCCAAGTAACACAAACTTTCAGAGCAGCAGAAGCACAAGCTCCGGTGTCCTGTGAGATTAAATCGCTGTATTTTGTCAATGGACTCTGGTCATTTTTTTGGTTTTTTTTGCGGAAAGCGAGTTTACAAACCCTCTCTTGTCAGAAACGTCGCCGTGCACTTGAGCTGACATGGATTTTATGAGATGAATCGCTTATTTCCCCTGTTGTCCGCAGTGGCAGCTGCGTGTGCCTGGCTTTTCCCTGGCTGTTTCTAACAGAACGACTATTTTAGACGAATCTCCTTCAACAAACTCTCACAGTTGACGTCCGACGAGCACAGGAGTTTCTTTACGAAGCAGCCGAGTTCCGTCTCGATTGATTTCTTCATAAAGCAAGAAGCGCCAGCGACGCGTTAACTCGTTATCGTGACCACCGTCACGCACGACTGGTATCGCACAGTCTGGTTGTGTGTGTGTGTGTGCGTGTGTTGAGAAAAGTGAAGAAGCTTTCGGTTTTCCTTCCTCGTCCCAGTTTCTCCTCCTGTTTTTTTAATCCAAATCTTGAACGTCACGTCCACATCAGTTTCAATCTGAATCTGAATATACTGAAGCAAACTTATGCTGAGGGAAGAAGAATCAGACCTTTAGGAGACATGGTCGTTCTTTTTGAGGATGGTTTTCCGTCTAAAATACGTCCCCAGTGCGGCCATTTTGAGTCTCTCTTTCCTCTTCTTCCCTTCCGTTGAAATGATGAAATATCGCCCTTTTTTTTTTTTTACAACAATGAGAGCTTGCTGAGAGAGAGGTTGTCATGGCGATGACATGCATACAAAACTGCAGCTGCTCATCCATTCATCTACCTCTCATAATCATATCACTCAGCGAGGTTTTCATGGGCCATTAGAGGAGCCGCTTAATGACGGTGGACATGGAGGCGCGATGGGAGTTCACGCGTGGAGGCGTGGAATCTGTGTTTGGGAAGAGAGAGGAAGAGCATAGATTTTGCAATTCAGAAACTGTAAAAAGCTGCTGTGCAGATTCCACTTCCTTATTAACCTTCACCAGCTGCCGCGCCTCAGCTTTAAAAAAAAACAACCTTTTTTTTTTTTTTTTTTAAATGAAGGAATCGTCCCCCCCCTCGCCTCATTCTGTCACACATTTCCACCTGGGGCTAAGACCTTATTTCTTTCGTTCTTTCCTTTATTTTATTTTATTTTTTTATTTCTGTCACTGACAATCACTTTTTCTCGTTTTGTGGCTCGAGCTGCTGCACAAAACAAAATCAATTTTAATTTAACCACGTGTTAGGAAGCCTTCCTAGAAGGTTATTTTACTCATGAAAATAGGTTGAAAGTGTTTTCCGAGAGGAAGAAAGAATTATATATATATATATATTTATATGTATGTATATATATACATACATATAAATGTATGTATATATATATATGTATATACATAATATGTGTGTATACAAGCAAAGGCGTCACAGCTCTAAAGCCCAACAGTCTCTTTTAATTCAGTCAAACCTTTACACACACACACACTGTACATTAATTCCCTAACTGTGCCTGATATTTTTAAGTAGGATTTAAACAGCAGTTTCATCACAATTAACAAAAATATCGTGCAACTTGTCGACGTCATTTCCCAGATCCTTCTCGCTTATTTTCTTTTCTGTAAACGCGGCATGAACAACGTGAACTCCTCATCAAAAACAATCCTGAAGGATGGAGTCGGTCGGACGACTGCGTCTCCTCTCGTTTAAAAAAAAAAAAAAAGGAAGCTTAATTCATCTCTGAAGGCCTCTGCAGATGCACTTTGGTTTATCTCTGCAGTTTCAACCATTAAATTGGATTAGAAAGCGACCGGAGAATGTAAACGTGGAGAAAAATGCCCCTCACAAAAAGGAGCCGAGTTAAGGTTTGGCTGCGTGTACGTTAGAGCCGGTGGCCATTAAAAGCCTCCTCCCCCCGGTTTATGAAGGACGGCTAATTTAAAAATGTAATAATAATGACACCGTCGGACTGGAGCCACATCGTATTATCAGCGTCCCCGCGCCGATAGAAAGCGTGCAAACGCCAGATAATGAGCTAATGTGGCAGGAAATTGGTCCCATAAACAATTTTTGTGAAACTCTGGAGGCTCAGAATTCTCCTCTTTGTGGGACTTTTACCAATTTGCTGCAGTCGGTAAAAGATAAACAGTGCGTTGTAAATTCTGCGTCTCCTCAAACACAAGATAACTTCTTCTTATTATTGTTATTGTTATTATTCCAGAACGACAGAGTTTGTCTTAAAGTGCAGGAGTTGTTGGGGCAAACGTCCACACGTGTGCTTTATCTGCTGCGGGTGGAAAACTCATCACATCGTCAGCATATATTCGCATCACAACTTGGACGTAATATTACCAATCTGTGTAAAAAAGTCTTCCGGGTTTTTGTCTCAAACTGTCGTCTGATGCTGATGAACAATTATGCATGTGAGAAAATACTTAAATACTATAATAATTCAGTGGAGTTGTGAAAACCTGATCCGTACCAGAAACACCAGAACAAGAACAAATCAGGTTTCTGGTACGGCTCGGGTAGCTACAGTTTCCAGTTAGCCACCAGAGGGCGACTCAAAAGGGGGCTTCTACTTTTACAAAAATTTCGTGAAATTGTGATCCACAAAACGGATAATTTGAGCGGACGCCGGCGTGATTGACGGCTCGTGTCACGTCTTGGCGTCCCTCAAATCCCGGGGTTTCATTCCGCGTCTGTATTTACTGTCTCTAGTTTGGATCATTTTTTTTCACGTCTGAAGTCAAACCCCCCCAATATCTTTAAATTTAAATGCGTCTCAGAAAAATCACAAATGCACAAATTTGCCCCCGAGCGCAGAGAGAGAGAGAGAGAGAGAGAAAACATCTAAACTGCTCCGAATAAAACGGCAACCGCTTCATTTTCACTCGAATGTGAATTCTTTCAATACAAAAAGTTACAAAAAAAAAAAATATAAAACAAATCTGCTCATAATTGATAAATAAAAGGGATCACTTAATAAAATCTATGTCGACTTATGTTCGAAGTTCCTCTTTTCTAACAGGACAGTGAAGTGGAGTTCACTCCACACCAGAGTCCATTCAAAAATAATGATTCTTACCTCAGAGAACACAGAGGTTTATTTTTCCATCTCCTGCTGCTTTTCTTCGTCGATTCACTCGAGTTACTCTGTGACTTCTGTGTGTGAAAGACTTTGTTTATTTCAACCCAAGTAACACAAACTTTCAGATGAGATGAGAACAGCAGCAGAAGCACAAGCTCCGCTGTCCTGGACTCTGGTGTTGGGACTTTCAAAACAAAAAGTTACAAAAAAAAAACCCCTGTCTTATGATAAAGAAACAGCACGGCTTGTAGGCACGACCGACGCCGTTTCTTTATTTCCTCTTTTGTTGTCTTTGTGCCACAGATTCACAGTACGGTGGTCCTGACCGGAGCAAATATCTTTGGCCTAAAACCAAAGACGATCATCACGTCTGTGTCCGTGCACTTCTTCAGTCTTCAGCGTTGCGTTCAGGTTCTCCCATCGCGTGTGTTTTTTTTGTTTTGTTGACATCATCGCTGAGCTCGTATGTTCAGCAGCTGTGGACGGACGGACGAAGGGAAGGGAGGACACAGAATGTATCCCATCTCCATTTTACAAAAGGGCTGAGTCTGGTGTGTGTGCGTGCGTGTGCGTGCGTGTGTGTGCGTGTGTGTGCGTGTGTGTGTGTGCGCGTGTGTGTGTGTGCGTGCGCACATGCTTGTTTAAGTAGAAACACAAGAAACACGCTTTTGTGACGCGGTGGAGCAGCGGAGCGGCTGTGTGTCTGCACACAGTGACCTTACAGATGTGTGACCTATGAATAATGTACAAAAATGACTCTCCTACATGGGACATAACTCTAAAATAAGGCCTATTTTTGTACTACATGAATGGTGCAGTGTAATTTTCTTGTAATTTAAAGATTTTTTTTTTCTTTTTGCTCTTGTTTTTTTTCTCCTTTTTATTTAATTGATGTCAATTATAGATTCTACTAAAATAAAGATCTATGCAAATTTGAACGCGTTGTTCATTCACTGGACGTAATTGCTGGTTGAGAGACAGTTAATTGTAGATTAGTTTGTAGTTTGTATAGTTTGTGTATATATATGTGTGTGTGTATATGTGTGTGTATATGTGTGTATATATATATATATATACGCATGTATATATATATATACGCATGTGTATATATATATACGCATGCGTATATATATATACGCATGTGTATATATATATACGCATGTGTGTATATATATATACGCATGTGTGTATATATATATACGCATGTGTATATATATATATACGCATGTGTGTATATATATATATATACGCATGTGTATATATATATATATATATACGCATGTGTATATATATATATATATATATACGCATGTGTATATATATATATATATATATATACGCATGTGTATATATACATATACATGTGTATATACCCATGTGTATATATACATATACATGTGTATATACCCATGTGTATATATACATATGCATGTGTATATATACATGTGTATACGCATGTGTATATATACATATACATGTGTATACGCATGTGTATATATACATGTGTATACGCATGTGTATATATACATGTGTATACGCATGTGTATATATACATATACATGTGTATACGCATGTGTATATATACATGTGTATACGCATGTGTATATATACATATACATGTATACGCATGTGTATATATACATATACATGTGTACGCATGTGTATATATACATATACATGTGTATACGCATGTGTATATATACATATATGCATGTGTATACGTATATGTGTATACATGTGTTTATACGTATGTGTGTGTATATGTATGTGTGTGTATATGTATGTGTGTGTATACGTATGTGTGTGTATACGTATGTGTATATATACATTTGTATATATACATATGTGTATACTTATTGTATATATACATATGTGTATACTTAGTGTATACGTATGTGTATATGTGTGTATATACGTATACACGTGTGTGTTTATCATGTTGTTTTTATATAGTAAGTACTGCTGAAAGGTTTATCACACTACAGGTCTTAAAATGTGAAAATGGTTAACAGTTGAGAGATTTCATTCAAAACTAAGAAAAGTAATCAATATGTAATCAAATGTAATTAGTGACATTACTTTGAGAAAGTAATTGAAATAGTTACACTACTATTACATTTTCAACAGGGTAACTTGTAATTGTAACCAACTACATTTCCAAAGTAATCTTCCCAACACTTGTGTATATATATGTGTGTATAGGTATGTGTATATGTGTATATATACACATATATATAGTCGCAAATACAAGGCATTTACGATGTATATACATACATCATTAGTTGAACAACAGGAACTAAACCTTTTCTCTTGAAGCCAAACCTTCAGGACCGATCAGTGTTTTGTGTGTTTTTCTTTCTTATACAGCGTCATATTTCCTTGCACATGCACATAACGTTGTTGTTGCAGTGTCGTGTAAACAGCCTGAGGAGTGCCGCATTGCCCCCCACCCCCCCCCCCCCCCACACACCTCCCATCTCCTCCTCTCTCTCTCTCTCTCTCCTCGCCCGGCCGGCATAATGAGAGTGTTTGATGATATATGGCTGTTGTAATTAAGCCAATGAGTTTACAGCAGAGAGGTTGCGCCCGACGCCAACCGAGTCATAAATACAAGTAATGTAGTGAGACCGAGGCTCACGCCGAGGTAGAGAGGAAACCCAACAACTTTTCTTATTTCACGCAAACAAACACAATCAGCGGTTTTTACACTCCGTGAACAGTCGGCTGGAGGAAAAGAACAAGGAAAAATAGAAGCAGCAGCAGCAGCAGCTCACTGGCTGTTGGTAAATAGCACTAATTCTTCCCGGTGTGATGTACAGCACCATCCTGGGCTCAGCAGTAAACGTCCACCTGCCCGCATCACATGTTTGGATCTGTACGCTTATAACAGAGAATAACACATCAAATGCTTCCCCAGATAAGTCAACTTAAAAGGAATTTAAGTTTGAAATCGTCAATCTGGGCCTGTGAGTGAACGATATCCAAAAATTGAGTTGTTCCATAGATAATACATTCAGAAGTCAAAGGGCGGCGAGGGAGATTGAATCGAAGTTCACACTCAAATCCAAGTGAACGTTTTCTAACACATTTGAAAAGATTCCCTCAAGTCTTGAGATATCACATTCACCAGTCTAAGGTCTTTGAATCCAAGTGAACGTTTGTACCAAACTAGTAAGGATTCCCTTAAGTATTTCTTAAGATATCACCTTCACAAAGTCAAACAAAATGATATCTGAGAAAAGAGTGGCTCTAATCCAACTCCAATCAGTTCATCATTCAATCCAAGCGAACGTTTGTACCAAATTTGAAAGGATTCCCTCAAGACTGTCTTGAGATATCACCTTCACAAGGCCAAACAAATTGGTATAAGTTCATAATTACTGGACCATCAAACTCCAAATAGTTCATCTTTGAATATAAGTGAACGTTTGTACCGAAATAGAAAGGATTCCCTCACGATCTTTTGAAATATCATCTTTGCCGGACATAAAATATGAGAACTGAGGTCATAATGACCCTGAACCATCAAACTCCAAATAGTTCATCTTTGAATCCAAGCGAACATTTTCTAACAAATTTGAAAGGATTCCCTCAAGACTTTCTTGAAATGTCATCTTCACAAAGAAAAAAAATCCCTGATATCTAAGATCAGAGTGACTTTTTTTAATCCAACTAAAATCAGTGCATCCATAAATCCAAGCGAACATTTGTACCAAATTTGTAAGGATTCTCTCCAGGCTTCACAACGTCAAACAAATTAATATCTAAGTCCATAATGACGCTGGACCATCAAACTCCACATACTGCATCCTTGAATCCAAGTGAACATTTGTACTAAATTAGAAAGGATTCCCCCAAATATTTGAAATATCACCTTCACCAGGCATAACTGATATCTGAGGTCATAATGACCCTGAACCATCAAACTCCAAACAGTTCCTCTTTGAATCCAGGTGAACGTTTATACCAAATTTGAAAGGATTCTCTCAAGACGTTACTATTCAAAACAGGTCGGAGTTAAACTGCAAAAGCACGGAAGCGTCCGTGAAAAGTTTTGTACGTAAATTCTATCGCTTCTTGTCCCCGCCTGCCCCTGCTCTGCTGCTGTATACAGAGAAACGCTCCCTCGGTCAGGTTTTGACAGTTCAGATGCAGCAAACGAATAATGTGAATAAAACAAAGACCAAGCTGAACATGAAGAAACAACTAAATGAGCAAAAACCAACACGCAGAAGCTTTAAATCATTGGTTCTCAAAGTGCGGCCCGGGGGCCAGTGGCGGCCCACAGAAACATTTCTGGCGGCCCGCAGTAAATTACAGTTGATAATACAGCTACTAAGCTTGTTAAATGTTTATTGGACCAATAAGTGAAAACAAAAATACTGGGTATTTACCTGGTTTCTAGATGGTGAATTTTAGTGTATTATTGGGTTATAAGCTGGTAATAAGCAGGTAGCTACAGCCCCCAATTGCTAGCTATTTACCCAGTAAATATATGGTAACAGAAATGTGTTACTTGGTATTAACCTGTAATTAGAAGGTAAGAACAATGGCCAAAATACTGGGTAATTACCAGTAAATTATAAAGTGTAATTATATTAACGCTTATATTACTTAACGCTAAACTGTAGAACTGCAATATGGTCATTAAAATGATTACAAATGGGATTTATTTCTGGTTTTTGCCTTTTTTTTTCGTTTGGCGGCCCTCAGTCCAATGTTGGGTTCCTAAATTGGCCCTCAAGTATCAAAACTTTGAGAACCCCTGCTTTAAATGAATCAAATACAGTTTTTTAAAACTTAGTTTTCCTTGTGTTTTAGTCGTTTTAATTCATCTCAACTTCCTGAATTGAGAGCAAAACTCTTTGTCAAGCCCCGACCACAGTCAAACAGACAAGAGGAAGTGCTCTCTCGCTGGTGAACCTCTGCGCTGTTTCTCCATTCACAGGGAAGTGAGAACACCAGAACACCATCACGCTCACAGAGAAATAACTGCCCTCGGGTCATTTTTCCTGTCTAACTGATGAGAAGTGGCTCAGGTGCTGAAGGAATCATCGCACACCAGATAAAGACAAGAGAAGAAGAGCGAGCTCTAACATCCAGAGATGGGGTTTGGGGAGGATCTGCGGTGTCCGCAGGCCCACGCCGCTCTGATCAGGCTCCTGGACTCAGAGCTTCACCTGATGGAGGTCATGAAGAAGTGGATGGGTCAGCGGGCCAGGAGCGAGCGGGAGTTTTCGGTGCAGCTGCACCACATGGCCGGCATGGTGGAGAAGCTGGACCGGCCTCAGCTCGGTGCAGGACTGGACTACATCAGCCAGCTCAACAAGGTGGGGGAGATCGGCCGTGTTTGTGCTTTTGTGTCCGTTCTGTCACTCGACTGTTTTGGTGACTCTCTCCGTCCTCTCGTCTGTCCCTCAGTCGTGGGACGTGCTGCTCTCTCAGACCGACGTCCTCAGTCAGGTGATGAAGAGACGCTCGGAGGAGCTGATGGACGGACCCATCAGCAAACTGACGCTGCTCATCAGGGACAAACAGCAGCTGCGCAAAACCTACACGGAGCAGTGGAACCTGCTGAGGCAGGAGCTCAACAAGGTGTGTGACACACACACACACACACACACACACACACACTGGTTTCCATCACTTCAGAGGACATTGAATTGACTTTATTTCTTTAAGATTTAACTTGATTTATGTCCCCTAATGTGACAATGTATGTAAACAGATTTAGGCAGTGTGCGAAATACACATTAACAATCGGGGGGGGGGGGGTCCCCATCTCCCATCTCCCATCTCCCATTTGTTGCACAATACTAATAAACACAGACCCCCCTGTTTTTCGCACCGTCCTCTTAAGGAATAATTTTAATTAATTTTTGAAAATCAGGACATGATCCATTTGCCCTGATACACTTTGACAGTGAGCTGACTTTCTTCTCAAAAACAAAAAGTATGTCGGAATGACTTGAAATGTACCATGATAATAGTCGTTATCGCCCTGAACAAGGATCCGTTGAAAATATTTGCATATCTCTTAAGGAATAATTTTTATGAATTTTTGAAAATCAGGACATGATCCATTTGTTGCACAATATTGTTTCACCACCCCAGGTGTCACGCTGCAGTATTGGCTATCTTCCCTGTCAGATGTGGGCTTTTTCCACTGCGCCATTTGGAAAGCAAATAATTAAAACATTAAAAAGTGTGTGAAACACCAGGGCTGGAAAACAGGTTTTTGTACCAAATTGAGGAGCTCTGTTTAAAAACAGAGTATAGCATGTTTACAACTCAAGGAAATGATTTGAATGAAAACAAAGTGAGGACTGGCCAAAATGTCCTCACTTTGTAAAAATGACCTCACTTTGTTGGTTAAAAACCCTCACTGGTCCTCAGTGTGCTGCAAGTACAAGAACACACACACACTAACACACACACACACACACACACACACACACACACACACACACACACACACACACACACACACACACACACACACACATACACTTGTTTTTATGTCTTAGTGGGGACACATAATAGACATAATGCATTTCCCAGGCCCTTACCCTAAACTTACCCATCACCACTAAGTGCCTAATCCGTCACAAAGATAGTTTGTATATTTTTGTTGGACCTCGCAAAGACACGAATACAAGTTCACACACAAACAAGGATTTGAGCTTCAATGATGGAACAACAACATGTGCGGTTATAAAGTGTCTCGTTCTGTGTAAAAGAAAAAGCCATCTGACACAGGAAGTGGACGGAGACCACAGATGGTTTGACTGCTGCAGAGGAACATGAGAGACAAAAGACAACATGAGGACATGGTCTGACACATTGGTCTGACTAATCTGCTCATAAATGATCACTTCAAATGGAGGAAATAGAGAAATTCCATTGACGAAAGTGAAATAGATAGAAAAAAAAGGGAACAAATCACAGAATAAGGAACTTTTTCTCGTTCTCTAAACGCTATAACGCAAAAAACCCCACTATTTATTCCATGTAATTTATTCATTCACTCATATTTATTAACATTGTATTTCAAAAAAAAGAAAAAAAAAACACATAATCCATGAACAATATTGTTCACACTTAACTTTGTAGGTTTTCTATATATTATGTTTTATATTTCTTGTTGTCTTCTGTTTTTGTCACTTTTGCCCTTTCTGTCCTTTTAATTTACTCACTCTTTTATTCCAATGTGCCCGGACTGTCTGTTTGTGCTCAAAATAGCGAGGAAACATCTTGAATCTTGAATTTAATGACCTTCAAAGACGTGGCCCGGAGCACAAAGTGTCATTATACGCTGATGACCTTCTGTTCCTTGTGTCTCAGACCCAAACACCTCCCCGTCAGTGGCAGCTGGTCCCAGTCACTGTGCTTCTCTGTGTGAATATTCTTATATCATTCACTGACAAACCATTTCAAAACGAGGAGAGTATAAAATAATTCACGCACCTGGAGGTCGTCCTCGTCACGCGGAAATGTATAAAACCTCTTTAAAGGAAGTGATGCGTCACTTCTGCAGTGGCCAAATACATTCTTTAAAGATGAACATCCTTCAAAACATTCACTTTTTTTTTCTTTTGGACTCAAATATCTCTTTGTGCGTAATATGACAAAATAAGGATAAACTGTTGAAGCTCAAATCAACCTTGTTAAGATGTGTGTGTGTGTGTGTGTACTAGTCTTTATGTCTTTGTGAGGTCCAACGTACGAACCTCTCTTTGTGGGGACATTTTTTCTGGGCCCCACAACTTTAAAGGGCTTTTTCAGGGTTAAGACCTGCTTTTGGGGTTAGAGGTGGGGTTAGGTTAAGGATTAGTCCTTAATCGTTTGTCCTCAGTAAAATGTATAAACAAGATTCATGTCTTTGTGAGGTCCAAAAAGACGTAAAAAGGGCATTTTTCTGGGCCCCTCAACTTTAAAGGGCATCTTCAGGACTTGAAGCAAGGACTTCAAGACTTGCTTTTAGGGTTATTTGTGATGGTTAAGGTTAGGTTAAGGGACTAGGGAATACATTATGGCTATGATGTGTCCTCACTAAGATATAAAAAGAAATTTCCATATGTGTAAAAAACATAAACTTTAAAGGCTTTTAGGGTTAGGATTAGGCACTTGTTGAGGTTAAGGCTTAAGCCGCTTACCTTAACCGTTAAGGTAAGCGGCTGGAGGATGCATTATTATTATTATGTCAAAGATGTGTCCTCAGTAAGATATAAAAAACAAGTTTGCCTGTGTGTACTTGTATTTATATCTTTGTGTGGTCCAAAGACACGTAAAATCCTATATTTGTGAGGACATTTTTTATGAGCCCTAAGACTTTAAAGGGACAATGTGTAGTATTGATTGGTTTATATAACCCAAAATCCACTTTTTTATACATATTATGTGCTCCTGCATTGTCTAGTCGCTGTATAATAGTTTTTGTTTCATTTTCGTAGTGTTTCAAAAAGTCATGTAAAATAACATGGTCGCGGGCTGCTGTTGCATAGCCACTGTTAGCAGCGAGACGCCATGTTTCTACCGTAGCCTGTAAGGACAAACGCGAGAGAACAAATCAAGCGTGGACGACATTTGACCGGCTGTGGATACCGTAGCGCTCAGGGAAGGGAGGGGGTGAGCAGAGGAGCAGTTCTTTGTTGTAAATTTCAGCCTCTCCTCTAGATGGCACTATAAACTACTTACTTCACCTTTAAAGGGCTTTTTTTTCAGGGTTAAGACCTGGTTTCAAGGTTAAGGTAAGGGGCTAGGAAATGCACTATGACTATGATCAAAAAGTCTCAAAACAGTGCGTGTGTGTGTGTGTGTGTGTGTGTGTGTGTGTGTGTGTGTGTGTGTGTGTGTGTGTTCAGGTGACACACATGGAGCTGGAGAGGCTGAAGAGCAGCTACAAACAGGCAGCGAGAGACGCAGCTCTGGCTAAGAGGAAGTACCAGGAGACCAGTAAAGGTGTGAGTTCCTGTTCTATAAAGTCACACGACCTCTTGTTATTGTACTTGAGTAACAAAATATCATCACGTATATCTGTACTTCACTTTATTTATATTTATAGCAACTTTTACTTCTACTCCACTTCATTTCCTCTAACTATCTGTGTTACTTGTTATGACCAAATAAATTCAGAAGAAGACGAGTTAGTATTATGGTCTGTATTTATGTAGAGCTTTTTGAGTTGTTTAACACTACAGTTTTCTACGGTGGCCCTGAGGTGCAAAGCGCAAATCACAAAACACAACACACATCAAAAACACAAACGCAAATCAAAAAACACAAACGCAAATCAAAAAACACAAAGACATTAACTCAAAACGGAAACACAAATCACACAACACAAACACAAAAGCAGAAAACACGAAAACATTAACTCACAACGCAAACGGGTTAATGTTTTTGTGTTTTCTGCTTTTGTGTTTGTGTTGTGTGATTTGTGTTTCCGTTTTGAGTTAATGTTTTTGTGTTTTTTGATTTGCGTTTGTGTTTTTTGATTTGCGTTTGTGTTTTTGATTTGCGTTTTTGATTTGTGATGTGTTTTGTGATTTGCGTTTGTGTTTTGCACCTCAGGGCCACCGTAGTTTTCACCCATTCACACACTCCAACATAGACTCGCGGAGCCAGGATTTTAACCCACAACCTTCCAGTTCAAAGACAACTTGTCCTTCCATTGAGCCACCATGGTCAATACTTAAGTACATATTTAAGACTTTTACTTCAGTAATATTATTTAAAAGAGTGTCACGTTCTGTACTTTTACTCAAGTATCCCTTTAAGGTACTTTATAAAAGACTGTCTGGGTTTGGTAGAAGCTTTGATTTAAACTGTATTGCAGTAGTTTTGATGATTGTTTTTTTTCCCTTAAACTGAAATTGAATGACAGGAATTTTGTTGAGACAATAAACCTTGAGTGTTCTATTTTCCAGCCTGTACACAAACACGTCACATCAGTCAGTAAACAGTAGAACCTTATAAACGTTGTCTGGTCCCTGTTCACTGATAGAGTGCTGTAATAAAGTGAAAGTAAAATAAAAAATACAAAATGAAAAGAGCCTTTCAAAATAAGACGCAGAGCAAATGTGAGTCTTAAAGTAAAAGTGGCAACTGCTGGTCGCTGGGGGAGTGATTTTTAAACATTTCTTAAAGAACTAATGAAAATAATAAATGCTATGCTGTGTAATGTTAAAAGTGTGAAAGTGCTGCAGTTAAAAGCCTTAAAAAGTCTCACGTCAGCTGGAAAGGAAAAATCTTTCCTGCAGCGTTCAGTCCTGCAAAGCAGTCTGGTCATGACCTCTGACCTCCTGGCACCGACTAGAACATTGTTCCACCTTGAAAACTGCAGCTGGCTGGAGATTTTCTGCCTTTCGCACCATTCTCTGTAAACACCACAGACGACTGTGTGTGAAAATCCAGGCAGATCAGCAGTTTCTGAAATAACTCACACCTGAATTGTTCCTCATTCTGACGCTCGCCGTGAACTCTGTCGCGTGATTGGCTGATTGGAAATTTGAATATTCGTGTCTGGACTGTTAAATAAGAAGGCACTTAACCACATTCAGGTCGTCCAGGATCATCTCCCTTCACTTGTTACCAGTGCATTTTAGAATCCATATCTGACCTGCGACAGCTTCACACCACGTTGTTATTCCATATCTGTGAAAGGTGCTGTATAAATAAAATACAGTGCAGTTACCTAACAGGTGTACCTAATAAAATGGCCGCTCACATTCACACACAATCCCTTCATTCTTAAGAAACCTTAAAGGTCCAGTGTGTAAAATTAAAATACTCTTTATTTTTCACAAGTGTACAATCACCTACTTGCATGAATAGTTTTATTATTGTTATAATGACCTCAGATGAGCCTTTTGTATTCATATCAGGAGCTGAGTCAGCTCTACAGAGGCGGCCATTTTGGACCCCCATTGTTTTTACAATAGCTCACAACGGACAAACTAATCATGCTTTGAGTTTTGTTGCTAACTGAAGGTGGACAGATTGGACAGAGAGTGAGGTGTATCTGTACTTTACTCTGTTAACTTTCACTTTTACGCCACTACATTTTCTTCTATCTTTGTTACTCGTTACGACCTAATGAAATCAGAAGCAGAAGAGTTGGTATTATGGTCTGTAATTATATAGAGCTTTTATAGTCTTGATGAGCTGTAGTTTTCACCCATTCACCCATACACACGCTGTAACATCAGCGTGTGAACAGGCAAGGCAGGCAACTGCTTGGGGCCCCCGAGCCGATAGGGGGCCCCCGAAACATCCCTAAAGGGGCCCCACCTCACTTTAACCTGTGTGAAGTTATCGTTCTGCAAGTTGGAAAATGAAGAGGATTATTTACAGTGTAATGCATATCTTTTTTACTCAGATACTTACTTACTTACTCATGTTTTTTTATTTTTTATTTACATTTATATTGATTTATAATGTGGGTTCTTTACAGTGTAATGTATTTTTTTTTTTACTTTTATATAGTTTTTATATTTCCCATACTTTTTAAGGTTTTTCCATGTTATTTCATTCATTTTGAAAAAAAATATTTTTTTGAACTCATACAGTTTTCGTTGTGTCAGACTATTTGTAACATAACGGTGATGAACACTGGTTGGGAGGGCCCCCTGGGAATTTTTGCTTACCTTGTTGTACCTGTTCAACGACAATGAAAACATCTTCTTTTTATTTCTAAAGCTGCTGTGTATGTTTTTATGAACCATCACTGTCTCCTTGTGTGTGTGTGTGCGTGCAGACAGAGAGCGAGACAAGGCCAGAGAGCGCTACATCAAGTCGTCGCTGAGACTCCACGAGCTGCACAACGACTACGTCCTGTGTGTGCGAGCCGCTCAGGTTTATCACCAGCAGCACTACAGTCAGATCCAGCCTGCTCTGCTCGACGCACTGCAGACTCTGCAGCAGGAGATGCTGCTCATACTGTGAGAACAAGTCTCTCTGTGTGTGTGTATTTACCTCTATAGCATTGGTTCTCAAAGTGCAAATAAAATGTCAAATTTGGACCGGCATATATGTAATTTTTGTCAAATTTTGGACCAATTTTTTTTTTTTATAAAAAATGTCAAATTTGGGATGTCATTTTTGTAAAAATTTTGACCTAAATTTTTTTTGAAAAAAATTGTCAAATATGGGACGGCATATATGTCATTTTTGTCAAATTTTGGACAACTTTTTTTTTTGAAAATAATTGTCAAATTTGGGACGACATAGTATTGTACAACGTTTTTGTCAAATTTTGGACCAAAAACATTTTTCCCCCAAAATTGTAAAATATTACAAATGGGATTTCTTTCAGGTTTTTTTCCGTTTTTTTCCCTTTGGCAGCCTTCAGTCCAAAGTTGGGTTCCTAAATTGGCCCTCAGGTATTAAAACTTTGAGAACCCCTGCTCTATAGGAACTCTTCTGCCATAAACACTGACCTTGGAGACCAAACCTAATGAGGCGTAGACCGTGGTCTCAAACATTAGGTTACATTTACAGTGCCACATTATTAATTATATTCAACATTTAATACATACATCTATATATAAATATGTACAAAATAAATATATATACGTGTATATATCTATTAGAGCTGCGATTGTTTTTCATAAACGATTAATCTGTCGATTATTTTCTCGATGAATCGTTTGGTCCATAAAATGTCAGAAATGTCAGTGTTTGTCAAACCTGGAAATGACGATGTTCTCAAATGTCTTGTTTTTGTCCACAAACCAAAATGATTCAGATTTCATGATTTCTTTGTTTATGTGGAGCAAAGAAACAAAGAAAATATTCACATTTAAGAAGCTAAAACATTCAGAAATCTTGTTTTAATCATGAAAAAAATGGTCAAACTGATCAATCGATGATCAAAATAGTTGACGATTAATTTAGGAATTGATAAATATTCGATTCATTGATTGTTTCAGCTCTAATATGTATATGTATATATACACGTTTATATGTATATAAAGCTGGTCCAGTATAAAGATTCCAATTGTCTACATGCTATTTTAATTTAGTTATTTACAGACACATTTTGCATCATTAATATGATTTTTTTTTTAACTTTATATCTAAACAAAGAAATATCAATATCATCATTATATGTTGGACCTGGCCCCTCTAGACCAGACTAGAAGTTCACTGGTTATTTTGACTTTGAGGCCCTTGAGGTAGAACCTCATTTCTGAGGAATGAGTTGGTCTAACTGAGTTTTGGATAAAAACTGACTGTAGTGCTATTGTGTCCTATTTAAAGCCTTTTTAAATAACACACATGAAACTCTGCTCTGGAAAAGAGAAGAAATGGGTTCATTTACTCTGAATGACTGTTGAGACGTCCTTGAAATCAGGCTAACATCTGTGTTTGTGTGTGTGTGTGTGTGTGTGTGTGTGTGTGTGTGTGTGTGTGTGTGTGTGTGTGTGTGTGTGTGTGTGTGTGTGTGTGTGTGTGTGTGTGTGTGTGTGTGTGTGTGTGTGTGTGTGTGTGTGTGTGTGTGTGTGTCTGTGTCCTTCCTGACCAGGAAAGAGATCCTGCAGGAGTATTTCGACATATCCACACTCCTCCATCACGAAGTGGTGCATATCCACAGGGAGATCTCGGCTGCTCTCACCGCCATCGATCCTCACACGGAATACGACAGCTTCACTCAGCAGAACAGGTGCGACAGCCACAAGCAGCCCCCCCCCCCAACCCCCTCCACAGCAACACAACCATCACCAACATGTGTGTGTGTGTGTGTGTGTGTGTGTGTGTGTGTGTGTGCAGGTCTGTGGGGGAGATTCCTGCCTGTGCAGACTTTGATTGCAGCCTCCTGGAGGAAACTGAGCAACTCAATCCCAAAGAGATTGAACTGAACGACCTCACGCTGGAGACAATCCAGCACAAGTGAGAACTAACGACGCAGCCTGAAACAGATGACTCAATGTGGTTTTCCTTATTTTTTAATGTCTCAACAACTTCCTCCTTCTTTATCTGTGTTGTTCTCATCTGTCTCTTATTTCCCTCCAAACTGCTTTGCATCAATTACTTCCTCATTATTGCCTTTTCCCCCCCCTCCCAGGCTGACTGCGGTGGAGGAGGAGCTGCTGGACCTGGCCCGGACTCTGGGCTCCCAGCAGGCCTCGGTGGAGCAGCTGGAGCTGGAGCTGGAGGCGGAGGAGGAAGGTGTCAAAAAGGGCCAGAGGTGGGCAGACCGCAGATCCATCACCCTCTGATGCTGCGTCCACAGGTCGCACAGAAGGTTACGCAGCCGTTGGTAGCTATGAAGTCTGTCTCTGCGAGCTCTGCTTCCTGTCGGGAGAGTTCAGTGCGCTGTCGGCTTGGCACCAGCAGCTATTAACCAGTGCGGTGTCGAGGGCTAGTGAGTGCCTCATTAGCTATAATACATACTCTCATAATAATATATGATATACAGCACAGCGCAAAACTCATACAAACACGAATAAACCTGGCGTAATAACAGCAGATGTTTGCCGACACACACATCTTTTATCGCAGACGACACGTTTACATTACGCAACGTGTTTGTGCGATCGGAAAAGTTGGTTATTGCGGTTATTTCACATAGTAAATATAGTTATTTTATGGCCTGTTTTTGGACATTGAGACAAAAACTCAAAGATATATTACTCTAAATATGTTTTATACTGATAAAACTATGATACAAATTTCAAATTTAACACAAAATCTGGTGTTCGTGTACCAGATAAAACTTTTTATACATGCAGTGAATTGTAAATAACTGCCAGATATTGACAGTTATTCTGGTCAAACACCAGCTAACTGCATTCAAACACATTCACCACTGGCTTTCCTGAGGTCCTATTTACACTCCGTCACTACCCTACATACGTTTGTGTGTCTTTTGTATTTGGAATGGACGTTCAATATCTCAAAAGCTTCCCTTTCAAATCAGGTCCAGCAGTTTTCTGGCCTGTTCTTTACAACTGAAAAACCATCACCCTTTGGTTATTTTTGTCTTATTTTTGTTAAATTAGATTTTGGCGTTTAGTGAAACAATGAACAGTAGCTTAAAGTCATGTGACAGAACTAAGGTTATTATAGTTTTGAAATTTTCATGAGTTTTTATTTTTATTTAGTTTTTCCAGTTTGCTTTTTTTTAAATTTCAGTTTAGTTAATTCAACAAATGATTGAGTAGTTTCAGTTTAGTCTTAGTTTTTCAGGTATTAAGAGAAAGTCTTGACTTGTAGACGCTGAAAATGACACCAAATATGGATTATCAAATCCTTTAATTTCATTTTTAAACCTTTAAGACCTGAAGGTAAATCAAAAGTAAAACATCAACTGGTCTGTATGAATGAGGTTTTGGAAAAACGAAGATGAAGCTGAATTTATCTACAATTCAGTTTCGTTTCAGTTAGTCACTCATTGTATTTTTTTTTTGTAGTTTTTTATTTTGCTCATTTATTTTTCGTTTCCTCCTCGGGGAAGTACTTAGGATCACGCCAGAGACTCGCGACACGTTAGATTTATCGCAAGTCACTTTTTTATTTCAGTGTAGAATGACAGCGCCACACACAGGCCTGGCATATGTACTGCAGCGTTTTTGACACTTTTTCAATCATGACAAAGAAAAAGATTGTCGGTGTTTCGTTCCATTTCTGTAATCTTACGTAGCCTTAAAGGTGAAGTAAGTAGTTTATAGTGCCATCTAGAGGAGAGGCTGAAATTTACAACAAAGAACTGCTCCTCTGCTCACCCCCTCCCTTCCCTGAGCGCTACGGTATCCTCAGCTGGTCAAATGTCGTCCTCGTCGTCTTTCTCCGTGTCAGCAGATGAGGTTCGTGAGGCGAGGGAGAGGGCGGAGCTACCGCGGCCGTAGCAGACGAAGCGGAGAGAGTGGAGGCGGGACTTCCGCTACAAGTAAAGAGACGCTTGATTTGTTCTCTCGCGTTTGTCCTTACAGGCTCCGGTAGAAACATGGCGTCTCGCTGCTAACAGTGGCTATGCAACCGCGGCCCGCGACCATGTTATTTTACATGACTTTTTGAAACACTACGAAAATGAAACAAAAACTATTATACAGCGACTAGACAATGCAGGAGCACATAATATGTATAAAAAAGTGGATTATGGGTCATATAAATCCATCAATACTACACAGTGTCCCTTTAAGACTCCAGATTAAGACGGATGACGGCTCATTTCTTCTTTGGCTAAAATCACAGAGTATCTGGTGTTTTTGTGTCTGAAGCAATGACTGCGATTAATAATTGTTACTCAAACAGTTGCTGATTAATTTTTCCTGACAATGGATTAATTGTTTCGTGTTTAATCAAATCGCCGCAGAGACACTGCGCTACGTGGGCGTCGTGCTGCGTGTGCTAAGACTTTAACTTGAGTGGACAAACACTCAGATCTGCTTGGCAGAGGAAACTTCGTCTGGACAGAATATTAAATCACTCGAGCAGAACGGGTAACACAATCCAAAAAAAACAACATGTAATACATGGAGGGAAACCAGGGGGACACACACACACAGACACACAATCCACAGACTAACAAGAAACAAGATGAACTGGCCGAGGACGAGGGGAACACACAGAGACTGAAGGGGAGGGGAGATAACCAGACACAGATGACACACACATGAGAAACAGGTGGAAGTAATGGGGAGCAGGTGTGTGTGTGTGTGTGTGTGTGTGTGTGTGTGTAATCAGGTCAGACGACACACGGGGGAGCAAACTACAAAGCAAAACAGGAAGTGAGACAAGACAAACATACACGGGATGAAAAATGACGACGACAAAACAATCACGACATGGACCCACGTTTCTAAAGGAACTGAAAGTAACCGTGGGTGACATCTAGTGGTGAGACGGCAAGTTAATGTTATATATGGACCAAAACATCGTATCTACATAACGATAAAAAAAGGGCCTCAAAACGTCTTCAGTCGCAAACAAAAACCCACGTTTGCTGCTAACAACAACGTGGACGTCGTCTTTAATCAGCAGCTCGTTACAAAGACAAATGTGCGTGAGACCAGGGCCGGCCCAAGGCATACGCAAACTAAGCCGCTGCTTAGGGCCCCGTGACCACTAGTGGGCCCCCAAGAGCAATTAACTAAAAGAAGGAAAGTTTGGATTGCTATAGTGTATTTAGAATTTTATAAACCATTTTATTACCTTGTTCCGGGTGCCTCTGTTGATTTACATTATTATTTAAGTATTTGTTTGATAATTTATTTGTTTATTTTATTTAATGCTGTGTTTTTTTTACATATAAAAGTCAAATATTTGTATTACAGGAGTGTATTTTGAATCCCCCACAAAGATTGTGCACATTTTTAGATTTTCGGACCTTAATATCTTAATATTTTATTTATAAACCGTTTGGTTTTATGTATTGATTCTCTGTGTCGCCAGTAGGGGGAGTTGCTGGTTTTGCCAAATATTAATTTAAAGATGTTTCTGTAAGCTTGCAAATCTGGTGTCTGGTTCCATGCAACAAAAAGTTCTCACATTTAGTTTTACAAGTGTATTTGTATTGGTCACAGAGTAGAATAAGTAGAATACCTTTAGTATAGTAGGTGTGTGAATAATGATCAATAATCTTTATTATTGGCAGTAACAGAGGGCCCCAAAATCACATTTTGCTTAGGGCCCCATGGAGGCTCGGGACGGCCCTGCGTGAGACACAGTACGTACTCGTGCTGTTGATATTTATTCTGCATCATTTCGTCATTTTTTAAGAATTACTGCTTCCTCTTCTTCTTTGAGCCTAACATAATATGCAAACTGTCTCCATGACAACAGTAGACTGATTTATGTCAGAATAGTTAGAATTCTGAGAAAAAAGTCAGAATTATGTCAGAATGCTAAGATTAAAGTCAGAATTCTGAGATCAAAGTCATTATTGAGAATTCTGAGATTAAGGTCAGAATTAAAGTCACATTTCTCAGTAGAATTCTGATATTAGAGTTGGAATTCTGAGGAAAAAAAAAGTGCATCTTTAATCTCAGAAATTATGTATTTTTTTTATTTTTCTTTAAATTTATTTTCTGTAAAAAACAAATATGTATATGTTTTAAATAACCAAACATTTAACTGTCAATTCCAGCAACATAATCTATCTGAATCAGTTCCTATTGTTTCAGGATAAAAGCTCTGAGCTCTGTATGAAACTTAAATCTGTTTGTGAAGATTTATTTTTAAATCACGGGCCACTTATTGCTGACTTTTCTTTAGAGCATCTTAATTTATTAATTAAAATGTGGATATTTGGACAACAATATTTATCACCAAATGGATATTTGGACCCAGCTTTAATCCCAATGTAAAAAGGTCTTGGCAGACGCCTGTGCTCTCTGAGTGCTGTTGTTTGCTCTTGTTTGTCCATAAGTTGTTGTTCAGGACTTCAGGAGGACTGGCTCAGGTTTACCAGCCTCACACACACACTCTCACCGTGCAGGAGCAGCTGAATCTGCTCTCGTTAGAGAAGCTCGTGCATTGATCGCATTAGTCAATAATAAAAAAAACGACAATCTGCAAACGTAAGCGGTTTTTGCATCGACGTCTCTGTGCTCCTGTGCTCTAATTGTGTCACTTGTGTTGTTTTATTGACTCCTTCATTCATCCCTTGTGTTACTCACTCAGTCTGATGTAAAAAAAAAAAAAAAAAAAAAACCCTGCTGATGTTCAGCTGCTCTCTGTCATGTAGGGTTTACCAGTTCAGCAAGAGACACGTACTGGAGGAGTGTCGGCAGCAGGTCGCTCTGTCTCAGGGCGTCAGAGCCAAGATGGAGGCTCAAAGGCTCATTCTGAAGCAGAAACTGGAGCAGCTGGGCTCTGAAGAACCTCCATCTGCTCTGATCCTGGACCCAGACAGGGTTTCCCTTTCATCCAACTCAAGCAATGTACGTGCCCGGAAACCGTCCAAATACGTTTATTGCAATTACAACGTGCATCAATGCATTCATAATCTGTCTGCTCCACATTCAGTTTATTCAGTTACAAAAAACATCCAATCCAATCTAATCTGTGAACCCTCTTATAAAACCATCATGATGTTCAGGCTGCCTGGATTTATTTTGATTTCATTGCTGTAGAATTATCAAAAGATAATCTGATCAGAAAGATGATCTTTCTGACCACTTTTTTCCGAGATAACTCAATTTCAATATCTGGCAGTTATTCAACCATTTCGGAATGACCATACTAGTGAGTCAGAATTCTGAGATTAAAGTCAGAAGTCAGAATTCTGAGAATAAATTCATTATTGAGAATTCTGAGATTAAAGACAGAATTAAAGTCAGATTTCTCAGATTAATGTCAGAATTTGAGATTAATGTTAGAATTAGTCAGAATTCGGAGAAAAAAGTCAGAATTCAGAGAAAAGAGTCAGAATTATGTCAGAATGCTGAGATTAAGTCAGAATTCTGAGATTAAAGTCGGAAATCTGAGATTAAAGTAATTATTCTGAGGAAAAAAATGAGAATTCAGAGAAAAAGTGAGAACTGATATTAAAGCTAGAATTAAAGTCAGAATTTGAGATTTATGCCAGAATTAAAGTCAGAATTCTGAGAAAAAAAGTCAGAATTATGTCAGAATGCTAAGATTAAAGTCAGAATTCTGAGATCAAAGTCATTATTGAGAATTCTGAGATTAAGGTCAGAATTAAAGTCACATTTCTGAGATTAAAGTCAGAATTCTGATATTAGAGTTGGAATTCTGAGAAAAAAAGTGCATCTTTAATCTCAGAAATTATGTTTTTTTTTTATATTATTTCTTAAAATTTATTTTCTGTAAAAAACAAATATGTATATGTTTTAAATAACAAACATCTCTTGGAAGTGATTTGTTTGCCGGTTCAAAATGATGCAGATAAACTGTATAAATGTGAATAAGTTGCCACATTATGCACAAATTAGCTCTCGTTACGACAGTTTGCCGTCTTTAGAAAGCAGAAATACAAAAAGTGTGTCAAGTTAAAAGTTTAGACGAGACCGTTGAGTCGTGGACTCATTCACAACATTTTGTTTTATCTTTCTCTCAGGAACACTTCCAGACTTCTTCTTCCAAAATAATGGAGGGGATAATAACCAACCTGAGCGGCCTATTTAAGACCAAATGTGAGGTATGTTAATGATCTATTATTGCTGTGTAATTACACTTTTATCAGGTACACACGACACCTGGCAGGTGCTCTGCTGCTGTAGCTCCTCTACTTCAAGGTACTTCGACCGTTCATGTTCTTTATGTGTGTTTATAAGTCACATATTCAGGCTTTAAAAGAAAAAAAAAGTTGTCTTATGTGTTGTTGAGTCAAAGTTATGCATTTTAGTCATGGTATAAAGTAGCAATAATTGAGCTGAATCAACAAGTAGTAGGAATAAAAGGAGGAAACGGTAATGCAGTAAAGGAATGAAATGAGAGGATGTTCCCATGAAGTAAAATCGACATACAAAGAAAATAATGAAATAAAAATATCACAGTAGATCCGTCAAAGTCACTCAAATCCCCTGTTTTCCCGTCTCCAGCAGGTCGTCTTTGAAGTTAGTTCTTTTATTTATTTTGTCATTTTATTTATTCAGAAAGGAGACACGTGTGCGCGATAAAACATTAACCTTGTGTAAAACAAGGACGCAGGATGATGCACTCACTGTGCCAGGTCTTTCCTGCCTGCAGCTCGTGGGCAGGTACGATAAATTAATCACAGCACAAAAATGTGATTGGAATTTTTTTTTTAAAAAAGAGAAAAAAGACACCAGGTCACGGCCAAGTATGCATTTTCTGTCTGTGCTCGGCTGTGTGTATGTTTACTACTATAATTATGTATACTCTCTTCAGTTTACCATAATTAGAACATAATTATAGTAATCTGATCATAATCCTATAACAAGGGATGGCTTGATACCACTTTCATGGTGCCAACAATGATAATTTGATAAGTTGTTCTGGCACAGATATCAGATTTATATCAAGGAATCTATAACATCAATAGACATAATGTTCCAACAGTGACACAGTAAGAAGAAATAAACAGCCCATAACACGACTCGGGGATGAAATTATTGAATCAACTACCGTCAGATAGAAAATGTAAAATCCAAATGTACCATCCAAAAAATTGTGTATTGCTTCATGGTGTATTCAGCCTGTAAAAAAATGGAAATAAAACTCAGCAACAGCATTTTTGCTTAGTCATGTGTTGGGCTGTTTATTTCTGCTTTTTTTTTGGAGAAGAATATTTTTAACCATTGGAGAATTATGTCTTTAAAGCTGACATAGAGTGGTCCTGTTGCACATATATTAGTTATACTTACATACATTAACTTGTTTTTATGGTCAAAGACCTCCGTAAGAGTGGCTGTAAACGAGCTGAAAGAAATCTGTCTTTTCTGACGATGTTCATCAGCCGCGATATTTCAGACTGAAATCTCACCCTCAGAAGACAGACTGTGTTGTGATTGGCCAGCAAGCGTAGAGCCTTCCCAACTGTCTTGTGATTGGCCAATACCCGGAAGTGACATAATCAGCACACCCGCTCTCAGAAGCGCAGCTCCCCCCTCTGGAACGGTGGATGCACTGCTACTCATTATCAAAACATTGTTTTAACAATGTTTAAAAATAGCTTCTTCACGACTCCCCGCCTCAGTCCCTTTTATGACTTTGACCCGGAGTCAGAAGACAGTGTCGCTCGTGAAACACCTCCACAACAGACGTTATTCTTCTTCTGCGGTTCAATGTACGCAACCGGATGTGCCCGGACTAGTGCCCGGAGCAGGACGATCTGCTGTTCCGGAGAACCGGTGTTTACGTAACCGGACCGGGTTTTTTCAGAGATCTCGCTGAGCCAGAGATTACAATAAAACACAGCGTTCTCAGCAGTTTGTTTAGAAACTTCAGGGCTTCGTAAACAATGATACACACTAAACAACAGCGTTAATTGGAACTTCCGGTCTAGGTCTGCTTTAAATGGCTGAAGATGATCATCAATGCATCAGCACAAAATGTGTTGTTATAATTTCGGTATCGGTAGCAGACATGAAAAAGTGATATCGGATGGTCCTTGCCTGTTATTTTAATTTTTACAGTCTGTGCTTTGTGATCCGTTTGATACGTGGAATTTAGGGATCATGTCACATTTTGACCACTATCGTACCAATACTGATACTGAGTGGCGTTGAAATGAAAATTCCAATGAATCTACATGATGTAAATTAAACTTCCAGTGATTACACAAGAGTGATGAAGGAGTGGACTAAGATAGCCAGTGACAGAAAGTGAATGCAGTAGCTGGTGTTTGACCAGAGAGGGCAGTATATACACCGATTTTTATCACATGTATATTTTTAAAAAATACGGCGTTTTCCACTGTGGTCCCAGCTTGTCTCGGCACGGCATGGTTTGGGTTGGTTTTTTCACTACAAAAATAGTACCTACTCAACGTGGGCGGCGTCATCACTCCACGGCCGTACGAAACTGCCGTGGCTTCGGACGGCACTCTGGCAAGGTCACGCATAGTATTCCCTCAGCTCGCTTGGAATCTTGCCAGAGCAGGTAGTTAAAAAAAGTACTTGGTTCCATGTATGATGCGAGCGAGAACGCAACTTAACCGTGCCGTGCTGTGCCGAGGCGAGGCGAGCTGGTGGAAACACGCCATTCGGGGCCACGGAGCATCTGGTCTGGCCAGTAGGGGCCCGGGTCAAGTGGAAAGCGAGCTATGAGCTTAAAATTGTATCGCAAAACTTTCAAAATAAAAGTTATAACACTTTATACAATAATATAAAGTTCACAATAAAAATGTATTTATGATACAAAATGAATCTATTACTAAAATAAATAAATAATAATACTATATTACAGTAAAATACTATTTCTCCCGTTTTTTTTGCACTATATTTATATTTATATTTATATTTATGTTTATGTTAAGGGCTGCTTTTTGTTGAACTATTGTTCTGATGTTTTTCTTTACACTAGGTTTTCAGTTCTCTGTCTAGTTTTAAGTTGCTTGTTTCCTGTTTTATTTTGTTAAGTCATTTTCTTGTCTAGTTTTGCTTCCTGTCTTCCCCCCGATTGTGTTTCACATGTGTTTGATTGTCCCCTCAGCGTCTCCTCAGCGTCTGTGTTGGTTCATTTTGCTTCGTTGGTTTATTTGTTGCTCGGTCGTCTCGTGCTCTGCTTTCATGTGTTCCTGGTAAGATCCTTGTGCTTACATTTTCCTTTATTATTTAAGACTTTTTGTGTTCATTTTTTAAATATGTCCACCAGGATTTGCACATAACATTAACTTAGATAGACATAAACACTCGGTTTTTTTTAGGTTCAGTTGCACTTCGAACAGGAAGGACACTTGCTTCAGTGGAAGAACACCTTCCCTCCTCGTCCAAACACCTCCCAGCTCTTAAAGTGCAGCACTTCAAGTCTCAGCTCCCAAGCCTATTTCCACACAACAAATAATTCATCATGTTTTTATGAAAGTGTCAGGGTTTGAAAGTGTTCCGACTCCACTCACTCATACACAACTCATTCTTTCTTTCTCTCTCTCTCTTTCTTCGGGGGCTCCTTCTCCCGAGGGTCCAGTGGAATTTATAGAGGTCATGTTTGTCGGTCGTGTTACTACTTTTGAAATCTTTTGCCTGACCTAAAAAACTAAAGTTTAGTTCCCAGGATGTCATTGTTTTTTATAACTGATATAACAGATGATGGTCTTTGACCCGACCGTCCTGCACAGACACTCGCAGCCATTCTTTTAGTCTTTAATCTGTCATTTGAGCATTTAATGGTTTTTAAGCCTACAAGATCAATGTTAAATCATCAGCTCTTGTTGCTAATAGAATAGAAAATAATTTTATTTAAATATGAATAATGCAGTTCACATAGTTCCAATACAAATAATAGTAGTAGTTTATAGCTATTGCTAGTCCTATTTGGGCTTTTACATGAACAGTTTAATAACATGATGATACAGGATTAAAACTACACTAAATTACATAACAGCTTGAAGCTAAACTACATTACACACAATAACAATTGTCAAATGATGAATATAAAACATAATCAGTACAATCAGCGACCGTATAACAATCACCAAACCTATATTCTGACCCACCCTGAGGGACAGAGAAACAACTAAATAAATGGTAAACAAAAAAAACAAAAAAAAGTCACAAAAATGTTGACTTTATTATCAAAAGTGTTTTTAGTTATGGCTCAAATATTTAACCCTTTAATAGCTATGCCTCAAAATGTCCTGTTTTGCTTATTTTAACCATAAAAAGTACATTTTCCTAGAATAACTTTCAATATCTGGCAGTTATTGCATATTAAAATGGTGTATTAACAATTTAAAATGAAGAAAAACAAAAAAGTTTTATATATATATATATATAAAAAAAACACTAGTTGTACACGAACACCAGATTTTGCATGTTCATGTTTTAAATTTGAACAGTGTAAAAACACATTTAAAATTAAAGCTTCCTGCAACAGAGGGAGTGAAATTAACGTAATATCCACATGTTGGCTTTGACGTGCAATTTCTCAGCTTTTCAGAAACCGTTGGAATTGAATCCGACAGCACAAACCGTCGCGGAAATAAACGGTAACGCAAAGTGTGCTTGAGCATGATATTGGAGAAATGATATTTATTTATGATGCAAAATCATTCGATTTGGTTGCTGCGGCTTTGAGATCTCAAATGAGATGACAACCATTAGGGAAAATAATCTCCTTCCTTCCTACTGATGATACATATTTATTGGCTGTACACTTTGAGTCTTGGCTCTGTCACACACTTCTTCTCTCCACTGTGTGAACTGTTGGATCTCTTTATAAAAATGGTAAGGTCACCTTAAAGTGCTTTGAGATAATGTATGTTATGAGTCGGCCAGGACACGCTTCCAAGTTTTTATTCCTGATTAAATAAAGTGTTAAAAATGAATAATAATTGTTATTATACTCCATCCGTCTCTGCAGGATCCTCCTTAAACCATCCTCACAACCACATATTATCTTTAATTATTCATGTGAGCTTCAAGGATGCTCACTCCTCTCTGTTTCTGCCTCCAGGAGCCTCCGGCTCTCAGCCTGGTCCAGGCGCTGGATCTTCCTCTGGAGCAGCAGGACTGGTACCACGGAGCTGTTCCCAGACTGGAGGTCCTGGAGCTGCTGAAGAGTGAAGGAGACTTCCTGTTGAGGAAGAGTCAAGAGAAACAGGGCTATGTCCTCTCTGTGCAGTGGGGAGGATCCTGCAAGCATTTCCTGATTCAGAACACAGATGTAAGTAAGACTGGCTTAATGGTTTCTTCAAATGTACACGGTGGAAATTAACGTGGAAATGGACTCGCCTGTAAAGTAAGGTATACATTAAATGTTACTTAAAGGGTAAATGTGTATGGTGCAAATTCAATTTCCAGTAACTTTCCTTGGTGTAAATTAAATTCCCATTAAATCTAAATGGTATAAATTAAAAATTCCATTACATTTACATTAAGTTTCCTTGGTGTAAATTAAATTCCCATTAAATTTACCAGGTGTGAATTGAGGATTACATTTACACGGTGTTACTTTAAGGGTAAATGTGCATGTTGTGAATTGAGGTGTACATTTTTACAGTGGAAACGTGATTTCCATTAAATGTACATGGTGTAAATTAAATTTTCATTCAATTTACTTGATGTACATGAAGGTATAAATTGACATTGTGTACTTTATGGACTGCATATACATGGTGTAAATCACATTTCCATTAAATTTACATGGTATTAATTTATTTTACTTGAAATGTATTTGTTAGAAATGAAGGTGTACATTTCCGTCATGTAAATGAAGATACCACAAATTCCAAGAAACGTTGTATATTTTAACATATATAACATTTTGAAGGCGTTTTCGCGACACGTGTGTGATTTGCATATTTGCTCACGTCTGTGAATATTGTTGTGTCAGTAGAATCTGTACCGTCTGGACGGACAAGGTTTCCACAGTGTCCCTCTGCTCATCCATCATCTGCTGTCCTCACAACAACCCATCACCAGGAGGGTTGACATCCTTCTGAAGAGGCCTGTCCTCAAGGTATGAGCTCACACACTTAAAGGTCCCATATTATAACCTATTTCTTCAAGATAAACCTGTTCCCTGATGTCCTAATGAACATGACTGTGACATGCTTTGGTCAAAAGACTTCTTGGACTTCACAGATGAGAAGACATTCAAAGATGAACTTGACCTTTAATGACGTTGCCTTTAAGTTCCTGTCTCTTTGTTTGGACTCGCTGTTAAAACCAGCTCTAACATGTCGTGTCTTTTATTGTCCCTTTCAAACCTCATTAGGACAAGTGGGTCCTAGACCATGATGATATTATCCTGGGACAGCTTATTGGACGGGTGGGTACACGTCACAAAATCAAACATATAATTTATCATCATTCACAAACCAAGGCTGGGTTTCATCCACCTAACCAGGGGTGGCGTTACAGAGTTGGCAAAGCCAGCAAATGCCTGGGGCGCTGGGTTCAGATGAGCTGGGCCCCACATGAGAGGCTAAATTTAGATTTTAGTACCTGGAAATTCTGTCAGAACGCCCTTAAATGCACTTATAGCTTCTATAGTTCGAGAGTGTCTGTGTGTGAACCATGAAGTGCAAGATAAAGATAAGACAAAAGTAAAAAAAAACACTCCAGGTACATTTTGCCTGGGGCCACCAAAAATTCCTTGATTTAAAAAAGTGAAACGCCCTTTATCTTTACATGCTGAGCCGCATGTACAAATCATTCTTTATTTGTATTTTTATGCTACCAGCGAGTTTCTCTATCTGTATGTCTGTCTAGATAGCTAGCTTGCTAGCTGTCAGTCTGTCTGAGTGGGAGCGTGCTTATGCTCCCACAGCCCTATGTTCCCACAGCCCTATGTTCCCACAGCTCTATGTTCCCACAGCCCTATGTTCCCACAGCGCTATGTTCCCACAGCGCTATGTTCCCACAGCTCTATGTTCCCACAGCTCTATGTTCCCACAGCCATATGTTTCTACAGCCCTATGTTCCCACAGCTCTATGTTCCCACAGCCTTATGTTCACACAGCTCTATGTTCCCACAGCTCTATGTTCCCACAGCTCTATGTTCCCACAGCCCTATGTTCCCACAGCCCTATGTTCCCACAGCGCTATGTTCCCACAGCGCTATGTTCCCACAGCGCTATGTTCCCACAGCTCTAAGTTCCCACAGCCATATGTTTCTACAGCCCTATGTTCCCACAGCTCTATGTTCCCACAGCTCTATGTTCCCACAGCCTTATGTTCACACAGCTCTATGTTCCCACAGCTCTATGTTCCCACAGCCCTATGTTCCCACAGCTCTATGTTCCCACAGCTCTATGTTCCCACAGCCCTATGTTCCCACATTTCTAAGAGATTTTTCTTTTTTTTTCTAAATTTGGCCCTAGGTTCCCACAGTTCCAACATTTCTACTCCTGCCTGTTAGTTAAGGGTTCGCCACTCATTCTAAAAAAAATCCTTAGAAATGTGGGAACATAGGGCTGACCCCGTCTGGGTTGAATCCTGTTCTGCTTTAAAGGCTCAGACACCATTTTTGTTCTCCACTCACCTAACTTTGTTATTCTCCATCACTTACGTTGATGTGTGCACACAGGGAAACTTTGGGGAAGTGTACAGTGGTCGAATTCGCTCTGATAACACTCCTGTAGCCGTGAAGTCCTGCAAGGAAAACCTGGCTCCAGAGCACAAGAGTAAGTTCCTGATGGAGGCCAGGTTAGTACACACACACACACACACACACACACACACACACACACACACACACGCACACATACAAAAAAACAAAAACAAACATACAAACAAAAAGTAATCCTAACCCTAAAACTAGGCCTTAATCCCCAAAATAAACCCCTTTAAATACAAACATACACACTGCACTTAAATCGTTTTTTCTTATTTTCTCTGCCTCTCTAACATCTGCACACACACACGTGCATGCACTCACACACTCACACACAGGATCCTGAAACAGTACGACCATCCAAACATTGTGAAGCTGGTAGGAGTGTGTACACAGAAACAGCCCATCTACATCATCATGGAGCTCGTTCAAGGTAAATATGAGCTGTTTTATTCCCAACGTCACCTCTCAACTGCTGTGTGATGTTACAGTGTGTGTGTGTGTGTGCACATTTCATCAGGTGGCGATTTCCTCTCCCTCTTGCGTCACGAGGGTCACCGGCTGAAGCCCAAGATGTTGGTCAAAATGGCAGGAAACATAGCAGCAGGCATGGAGTATCTGGAGAGTAAGAAGTGCATCCACAGGTTGGTCAGTGTGTGTTTGTGTGTCAGGGGGCGTGAAATCACAGGGGATTCTTCACGATATGATACGAGACACCAATAATATGAGGATACAACGTTAACTTCGAAATGTATTCACAACATCTAGAACAGGGGTTTCTCAAAGTTTTGATACCTGAGGGCCAATTTAGGAACCCAACATTGGACTGAGGGCCGCCAAAGAAAAAAAAAAGGAAAAAAAACAGAAATAAATCCCATTTGTAATCATTTTAATGACCAGATTCCAGTTCTACAGTTTAGCATTAAGTAATATAAGCATTAATATAATGTTATTTAAGCATTAATATAATAACGCTTTATAATTTACTGGGTAATTACCCAGTATTTTGGCCATTGTTCTTACCTTCTAATTACAGGTTAATACCAAGTAACACATTTCTGTTACCATATATTTACTGGGTAAATAGCTAGTAATTGTGGGCTGTAGCTACCTGCTTATTACCAGCTTATAACCCAATAATACACTTAAATTCACCATATAGAAACCAGGTAAATACCCAGTATTTTTGTTTACACTTGTTGGTCTATATCCAGTAATGTCCAATAAACATTTAACAAGCTTAGTCGCTCCTGGATTAAAACTATCAACTGTAATTCATTGCGGGCCGCCAGAAATGTTTCTGCGGGCCGCCATTGGCCCCCGGGCCGCACTTTGAGAACCAATGATCTAGAACAAAAGTGCATTACGTCTATATGTATTAAATGTGGATGGAGCATCTATCTTAACGTAGCCTTCTCCACAATTATCTTGCTGTAAACTCCCTCTTCTTTGGCCAGGTAACTTCCACCCAAGTTCCCTCTCAGTAATTTGCACAGTAACGCACAACAAACACGGTTTCACAAGCACTTGCGTAGCGTCGCTAACTTTAGGTAGGTTTCGGTGACGCTAACCTTTTTGGATAGTTTTACCAAAATGACAATGTGGTGCCGAAAAACAACAAATACTTCTCTGAAAAGTTCTCAAGGAGATAAAGTTAACCCACCTGTCCAGTAGAAACAGAGCTACCATGTCATCACTTTGCAGCCCTTTCTGGGCGTTGAGTTGTCGCCAGCGTTCAAGTGCAAGTTTGATTGACGCCTCAAGATCCACTTCATTTGTTCGGGCCGTTCATTATGATTGGATGGTGATTTTTACAGGCCTGTCTGTTGCACAGGTGACTGACTCCAGAAAATGATCTTTAATGTAGCTTTCTCCACCACTATCCTGTTGTGAACTCCCTCTTCTTCGGCCAGGTAACTACCACTCAAGTTACCCTCAGTCATTTGAGCAGCGCCACCACAAGGAGACATCAAGTAGCGACTTTTTAAAAAAAAAATTGATTATCTATTGCACAAGGAAGGATGACAATTTATCACCAAAATGATATTTGGACCCACCCTTAAAAATCTCTCTAGTATTCAGAGGTGATAATCAGTCACAGTACTGTACACTGGTGATAAGATTTTTAATGATGCTCTAAAACAGACTTTTTTTTTAACATCTTTCACAGGCGACACTGTTTGTGGCGACAAAGCTGCGACAAAGATTTAAAGCGGTGATGATCACACACGAGGCTGTGTGTACTGTGTGTTTCCCACTGGGAGAGCGTGTGTTAAAAGATACGGAAAAAACAAGAGCGATGAATATCTACTGATAAGAACAATGGAAAATGCAACAAATGACTGAGACTTCTGGAGTGTTTTTGGGACATCAGTTGCTGAGATGAAGCAGCGGGGGGAGACTAAAGCCACCATCACAGTGACTCCCCCCTAGAGTAGTAGTTTGCTGGTGCTGCTGTGGAGGGGGAGACATGAGGCTGTGACATCCTGCTCATTACAGCAGTGCTGTGATGCACCCAGAGGGGACAGATCAGAGCAGGCTGCTGGTAGCTGCTCAGCCTGTAACGCTGCATACCAAAGCACCAACACCACAGACATGACAGGAGCGCCTGTTCTCTCACTCCTTTTTATCACTGTTTCTAAAAAAAAAATAATAATAATAAGAGATTATGTATTTTGTGCCTCTTTCACCATTTTACATCAGCCCGTGTAGAATTCCTCTCACATTGTCGTCGTCCTCTTCTCCTCTGTGTTTGTCAAGGGACCTCGCAGCTAGAAACTGTCTGGTGGCAGAGCACAACGTGGTGAAGATCAGTGATTTTGGTATGTCCCGTCAACAGGACAACGGCGTCTACTCCACAGAGGGCGGCCTGAGACAGATCCCCGTCAAGTGGACGGCGCCTGAAGCTCTGAACTATGGTAACGCCACCTAAACAACTCCCTCAGCACTGCAGTCACAGCCTCACACGCACACACACACACACACACACACACACACACACACACACACACACACACACACACACACACACACACACTGCAAAAAAAAACAAAAAAAAAAACACCAAACCAAAATTGACTCCAGTCTTTGCCTTCTCCCTTGCTGCCCCCTGCTGGTGCTTTCAGGTCGCTATACCACAGAGAGTGACGTGTGGAGCTTTGGCGTCCTCCTGTGGGAGACTTTCTCAATGGGAATGACGCCCTACACGACCATGAGCAACCAGCAGACTCGAGACGAAGTAGAGAAAGGTAAGGTCACATAAAACGAATGAGGATATGTATATATGTATATATTATTATTGTTATTATTATGATCATTTGTAATCGAATACCTTTTTATATATATATTTATATACATGTATCTTTGTAGGTTTGGTTCCATTAATATGAAAAATGATTTTCATAAGACCATGACTGGACTACCTTCACATCTGCTTTTTATAGATATTGGGACAAAGAAACGCTAACAATTAGGAGGAAAATGCAATATTTGAGAAACCAATGACGCTAGAGATATAAGAGAGGTACCGAAAGATGCGCAATAGCCACATTTATATTCAACTTTCATTGACACTGTAGGCCTATTTGCATTATTTTGGATGTTATTTACGAAAAACTGATTTTTCCAGAGCGGGGATACAGGTTCTGCTAAGAAGCAACTCTAGAGGCTTGGTGGACCCCTTAGATGTTATTCAATCCAGCTAATATTCTACACATTTTCTTTTCATTAGTATTGTCACATTTTAAAATTGGGTACATGTTGAATTTTCAAAGTTGGGGCAAATGATGCACACTTATATACATACATACATATATGTGTATATATATATATATATATGTATGTATATAAGTATATATTATATAATAATATAATATAATATAATATAGAAACACATACAACACATACAAATATACATGCCTCTAAAAATGTGAACCCATCAGAATTTTAATTTCCCTGCCAGAAATTGCTCCAACCACAGAATAAAATAATATATATTTAATTGAGTAAAAAAACAAAAAAACAATAAAACATAAAGAGCACAAATAAAGATAAGTGACAGACAAAAAAAGGCAATCAATTACAACTATAAGTGAGTAAAAGACAGTAGAATATAAAGGTAAACGAGCAGCAGAAGAGGAAACATAATATATCGGTAATGTAAGTGAGTAACAAAACGTAAAAATGCAATCGATGAAAAAATACAAAACAAAAGGCATTCGATTATAAATGATAATAATAATAACAACAATAATGGCTGACTCTCAAGATCACCTTACATACAAATGCAAACATAAACAGAATAAAACACAATACAATACAATAAGAAAAGACAATAAATAATAGATGGTATAAGACAATAAAGACAGTAGAACATAAATATGAGTGAGTAAAAGTCAATAAAATATAAATAATACAAATATAGGTAAGTGAAAAAAGACAATACATTATTGATATAAGTAAGAAAAAGCTAATAGAATCTAAATGTAAACAAATAAATGGGAATGAAATACAATATGTATTAAAAATATAAGTGAGCAACAAAAAGAAAAATGTAATAGTTTATCAATATGAGTAACTTCAAAAGTGTCCAAAAATAATATAAGTAAGGTTGTATTTAATCAAAGATTAAGGATACAAATATGGGTTAATAAAATGCAAAAGAAAAAGGCAGTATATTATCGAAAGAGTGAAAGACAAGAGAATATGAATATAAGAGAATAAAGACATATAATGTTATAATATAAGTGAGTAAAAAAGAGTGAAAGACAATAGATTATAAAGTGAGTAAAAACACAAATGAAGAAAGTGTAAAAGAGAGTAGAATAAAAATTAAAAGTGAGTAAAATTAAAGACACAAATACATGAGAGTGAAAGGCAATGAAAGATACGTGATGTGATCAAATGTGTTAATCAATTATTTATATTTATTTAATAAAGTTGTTTTAACCGCTGTGCTTTTTACACAATTTATTTGTTTCTACTTGATTATATTTTGACTCAGTTTTAAGAGCGGTTGTTTTCAAATGTGTAATCTTACACATAATAATAATAATTATTATAAATAGTAACGTGCATTCATATTTCATCAGTGTCGTTGCCGTCAGTGTGTTGTTTTTTTTGTTTCTTGTGTTTTTCCTCTCGCTGACACGTGGGACCCTGTGTGTGTGTGTGTGTGTGTGTGTGTGTGTGTGTGTGTGTGTGTGTGTGTGTGTGTGTGTGTGTGTGTGTGTGTGTGTGTGTGTGTGTGTGTGTGTGTGTGTGTGTGTGTGTGTGTGTGTGTGTGTGCTTAGGCTACCGTATGCCTGCTCCTCACACGTGTCCTGTGGAAACCTCCAGGATCATGAGCAGCTGCTGGCAGTACGACGCCAGAAACAGGCCGACGTTCAAGAAGCTCCGAGCCGAGCTCAGCGCTATTTACAACAAAATGACATGACCTGCGCGACAAAAGCAGTGAGATTGTGTCTCTTCTTCTTCTTCTCCCCCGCAGACGATGTGTTGCAATACTTCACGTGGAGCAGCGAGCCGCTGCATTCTTCTTCCTCAACCCCTTGACCCGTTTGTTTTTCATTCCTCCTCGTCGTAAGAACAAAGCGTCTTGTCTTCGACGCGTATACCATAAGTACGACGGTTTTAATCTGTGCAACCATATACATGACATGATGTGTGTTATTACAGTCACGGCATTGGAAAGGAAACACCCAAAACTTTCCTCAGAGACGCTGCCAAGAGAGACGTTATGCCAGGTTTTACTCATCACATTGTGTTTCTGGAGACTGATCTGACTTTGTAGATTTACACATTTACTCGATTGGAAGTGATCCTGCAAATGATCGAGAACAAAAACATGCATTTCCGTTCTCTCTCTTTTCCCCTTTTTCACATTGATCGTCATATATTTTCTTTTTTTTTTCTTTTTGCCTCATCAACAGATAGAGACAGATAAACTTTCTCTGCATCACATGTTTTCTTTATTCGGTGTTATGTGACTCAAAATGCCTCACATGATGAAACAAAGGGCCTCACCTTCACCACTCCCATCAACACACAAAGCAAATAAAACAGAAACTGATCGCATGATCAAATTATAAATCTCTGCTATGAGGAAACACTGGATTTATGGGGAAAAACAAACTACTTATGATGGGGGGAGATCTGTTAAAGCACTCTACACCAAAATCTAATCATTTCCTCATTTCCCCAAAAAATCCCCAACGTTAGCAATTCTTTTGTAAGAAAACCCTTCAAAGGATAACAAGTATGAATGAAGCCATCACAGAGAGGATTCATGAATGAATAAAAGTTTAATATATTTGCCTGCCTTTAATTCTAGGTCAACTGGGATTAGGGTAACCCTAACCCGCGTCCAACTGAAACTTTTAAGTGCACTGGCAGTTTTCAACTCAACTAGGTACACGTTTTAGTGAGGTTAGGTTTAGGGTCAACAAAAGGAGTGAAGTTAGTGTTAGCATGTCGCATTTGTAAAAGACAAACCCATGTCAACCACACCAAAGTACAATCCACCTCAAAGCCAACTGCTGTTGGACACCTCATCGAAACTGGTTGATGACGAAACACCCAACGTGCCAGGTTCAGGAGGACAGTCTCTCACCCTGGCATTGCTTAGACAAGCAAATGCAATGTAACAACAGTTATTTAAATCCACATTTTTGTCAAGATCATGCCTTTTTCATGGGAAGGTTGGACCCAAAGTCTGAACTCTGAGGTGGTCGATCCATCCAACGTGAGCCTGATGAATCCTGGCCTTATCACCTCGGAACATGCCTGAAAAACCTGGATACCGGAAGCCTGCCAGAGACAACAGACACAATGAACTTTTCAAAAGCACAGACGAGACAATCCAGTCAGGACACAGGACCACACCCCTTGCATTTAATCAATTTCACAAAGGAGATTCCGGGTCCAAATCCGGCCAATTATCCTCTAGTGAGGGCTGCGTAACACGCCACGACTTTCACCTTCCACTGACCTCACTTCAGCATTGCTACATCGTTCCGATCGTGTTCAATGCAGAGCAGATTTGATGGTTCACATTCATAACTACAAGTGTACAAATGTGAACACGACCGCCCTTCTGAAACAACACGCACTAGTGATGGGATCGGCATTTCATTTGAGTGTACTGAATCACTTGAATCAGTTCATTAAAATGATTTGTTCAAAAGATTTCTTTCACCGAATCGTTCTGTGCCAACGAAACACTCCTGACCGACACAACACTAGCACACACGTGTTTGTTCTCCGCTGTCGATGTTATGCTTTGCCGTGCTGCCAGTGCATGTTGATGATGATCATGAGCTTTGTCAGCACGTGTATCGACAAAAAGTTGCATGGATTACGAAATGACCATGCCTCTTAATCATTAAACCTGGTCATGCGTGGTATTATGAAAACAAGTTAGTTTAGAGTTGCGTGAAACGTAGAGACATTGCAGAACAGTGGAGATACAGTATAGAAACACAACATAGATTTTCATTGTTATGCAGATGACACTCAGCTATATGTATCTGCACGACCGGACGACCCAAACCCATCTATTAAACTCCAGGATTGTCTCATAGACATACAGACGTGGATGACTCGTAATTTTCTGATGCTTAACACAGAAAAAACTGAGGTCATGGTCCTTGGGCCAAAAGATATAAGAGCAGCACTTGGAGCTCTAAACCTAGGCAGTAACACTCCAGTCCCTTGCACTACAGTAAGGAACCTAGGAGTCCTGTTTGACCAGGATTTATCGCTGGATGAACATATTAAGCATATATGTAGAACAGCCTTCTTCCACCTTCGCAACATCAAGACAATTAGAAATATTATATCAAGACAAGACTCTGAGAAACTTATCCACGCCTTTATAACCTCTAGGCTGGATTACTGTAACTCCTTACTGTCTGGATGTCCTAGTAAGTCCCTGAGAAGCCTTCAACTTGTCCAGAACGCAGCAGCACGGATACTGACTCGAACCAGACGACGTGACCATATAACTCCTGTCCTGGCTTCTCTTCACTGGCTCCCAGTGAAAAGTAGAATCGATTTTAAAATACTTCTACTTACATACAAGGCCCTGAACAATCAGGCACCTTCTTACATTTGTGACTTAATCACTTTATATCAGCCGAATAGACCGCTGCGCTCCTTGAACTCAGGTCTACCGGTTATTCCTAAAATAACTAGAAGTAGAATCGGTGGTAGAACATTTAGCTACCAGGCTCCTCTCCTGTGGAACCAACTTCCGCTTTCAGTCAGACAGTCTGACTCGGTCTCTGCCTTTAAGGTGAGACTGAAAACCTACCTTTTTAACATAGCCTATAGTCGAAGCTAGATCAGGTAGTCCTGATTAGAATAGTCTATCTTATGCTGCCATAGGCTTAGACTGCTGGGGGAATTTCCCATCATGCACTTAGAATGAGCACACAGACTTTGCACGAGCCGCACTTTCTCTACCCCGTCCTCGATTTTTCATCCCTCACCACTTACCCGATGTACCCCCATGAGATGTAGCCCATAAATCTACATATAGCACATCTCTAACTGATTTTAATCTCTTACAGTTCTGCTGACACCAGTGAACGACATGAGGTCAGGACAGGAAAGAAGACTCCGTCATCCTCAAGTCTCTGACCACAGCAGTCTTCACGACAGGCTGTGATAAACCCAGTGATCCAGATGATCCTGGCATTTAAAGACTTTTTTTTTTTTCACTTTTTATTCTTGTCATTGTGTATTGTATGTTTTGGGTAACATCTACTGCACGTCTGTCCGTCCAGGGAGTGGATCCCTCACCTGTGGTTCTCCCTAAGGTTTCTACCCTTTTTCCCTTTTACAAGGGTTTTTTTTTTCCCTGGTAGTTTTTCCTTACCCTGGTCGAAGGTCTAAGGACAGAGGATGTTACCAACCCTGTGAAGTCCCGTGAGACAAACTATGTTTTGTAAACTGTGGGCTATATAAATAAAGATTGATTGATTGATTGAGTATGTTCTGTGGAGTGATTCCTGCTCAACCGCATTGTACCAACATTTGGCACAAATGTTTGGCAAATGAAGGCTAATGATGTTGCCAAAGCTTCTTAGTCCCAGTGAAGGTGAATATTAACCCTTCAGCTTACCAAAACATTTTGAACAAATCTGTGGTTCCAATTTTCCGACACCATTTTGGAGAATACCCTTTTCTGTGCCACCGTTGTTGTGCCCCCGCACACCAAACAAGGTCCACAGAGTTCTCACCAAACTGAAGAAGCTTCTTTTGACGAAGGATGACAAATCTACAAACTTAACTCAAGCAAGTCACCTACAGCTAACTAAAGAAGACCTGGATGAACCTGACTGAGAAGAATTGAAATGGTTGCACAGAAACCCAATCTCAACCCCATCAAACACCAAACCCCATCAAATAGATTGGAGGTTGTGATGCAGACCCGCTCATCCTAAACGAATGTCTGATCTGACAATGGTAGCCTGAATTGGGCCACACGGTTGTTGTAGAGCAGGGGTGTCAAACTCATTTTCACTGAGGGCCACCTCAGCATAATGGTTACCCTCAAAGGGCCAGATGTAACCGTCATACCTACTACTAACTACAACGTAACATATTGCTAAATTACTTTCTGTATTTATTACTTATTCAATTTCACTCGTCGCATGATGCATATACCATGATACACTGCGATCTAGTGGCAGGATGCCGTCACTTTGCGGGTAACACAATCGCCATGCATTGTGGTAAATGTAGTTTAGGGTCAACGCATGCCTTAAAGCAGCATAGACCTATTTTAACACAGATTTTTTAATCACTCGCGGGCCTCATAAAATGACGTGGCGGGCCACATCTGGCCCCTGGGCCTTGAGTGTGACACGTAGAGGTTAGATCTCAAAAGGAACATGATTGCATTGAGGATAAAGTGGTAGAAGATGGATGGATGGGTAGCCTGGCTTATGCCAGACTACATCTGGAAAGTGTGTAGTCCTCTCCCAATTGCAAGAGATGTGACTAACAGAGGTAGATGAAAATGCCAGCTGCTCTTCAGTGGCTGCCATGTTGGATGCATACAAAAGCTGCTAGACGTTGCTTCTATATTGTCCTAATGTTAAGTCTGACTTGGCGCGCCAGGGGAAACTGCCCGTTTGTGATTGGTTTTCCTTTTTTAGGAGATTCTGAAATTGGCCAAATCGGCGTCCTTGCCAGATGTGTCTTAGAGTGAAATCAAATCGCTGGTAAACTCAGGTGGGTTCACACAGGCTAAAAATTCAAAAAATATCTCCAGACACTCCAAGTTCTTGAAGCTGTTGTTGATGCAAAAGGGAGGATGGACTTTGTGACACACTATAAAAGCTCCTGTAGGAGCAATCTGTTTGCAGTCTAGTCCTTCCTTCGATGTAATTCATCTAAAGCCACATGAAAATTTGGAGATGATGATGACCGGATTTCTGTGGCCACACATCAACTGGGAAAAGAAGAAAATGAGTCACTTGTCTTGAACTTGCTTGGCCTGATTCAGATCCTTTAATTGCACAATTAACAAAGACTTGAAGTCACCACATTAGAATGTTCAAGATCAGTTCACTGTAATAGTTTTGTATTTAGTGAAACAGGGTTCAGCTGTCAAGAAGAAACAAGTAAGTAATAAACAGTAGCAACATGAGCAACTCAGATCTGAGGAGAACTGAGACAATGCCGAACATAAACAAGTATGTTAACAGTTGGGCATCCTCTGTCAGTCTGCCTGTGAGTCCCAGAGTTAGGATATTTAAAGGTGCTTTCTCTGCTTATACATGGAGCTGACCTTGGGGTGGACTGCCCCCCCAATCCGGTCAGGCTCAGCGAAAATTTGAAAAGACCAATTCTGTAGACAACAGACTGAAGCCAGTGTTATACCGAGGTCGCTGTGATTACAACAGTTGCGGCAGGCGCCGCCCTGAATTGTTTGGGCTTGTGCTTAGGAATGTGAGCTGATAACTTTAGAGAAGGCCGAATAAGTTTTTCCCTTTCAGTGGCCCTGCAATGGACTGGCAAACTGTCCAGGGTGCCCTATGAGGATAAAGCGGTAGATAATGCATGGATGATGGGATGTACAATGGGCTTTGAATTTCTGAGCCGTGTGCACAGTGCAGCTCTGTGGAAAGCATGACCCATGAGTGGGTGACAGCTACACAGCTACTGGAGTAATAAATGATCACTTTATCATGTTTATTTCATGTGTTTTTTATGTAAAGTCAATGTTCAGGCATAGAGAGCACAGTCCTCCACTAAGCCCCGATCACTTTGTCACCTGCGTTTTGTTCTTCGGCGTCTGACATTTTTACATTTTTGATACAAAACTTTACCTACTTATAGCTGTTACCACTTTTTTTTTTTTTTTAGCTGTTAACCACCTTACATAAACATGACATCCATCCTGATCTGTTAAAGGGACACTGTGTTGTATTTATGGGTTTATATAACTCCCAAATCCACTCTTTTATACATATTATGTGTTCCTGCATTGTCTAGTCGCTGTATAATAGTTTTTGTTTCATTTTCGTAAAAGTCATGTTAAATAACATGGTCGCGGGCCGCGGTTGCATAGCCACTGTTAGCAGCCAGACGCCATGTTTCTACCGGAGCCTGTAAGGACAAACGCGAGAGAACAAATCAAGCGTCTCTTTACTTGCAGCGGAAGTCCCGCCTCCACTCTCTCCGCTTCGTCTGCTACGGCCGCGGTAGCTCCGCCCTCTCCCTCGCCTCACGAACCTCATCTGCTGACACGGAGAAAGACGACGAGGACGACATTTGACCGGCTGAGGATACCGTAGCGCTCAGGGAAGGGAGGGGGTGAGCAGAGGAGCAGTTCTTTGTTGTAAATTTCAGCCTCTCCTCTAGATGGCACTATAAACTACTTACTTCACCTTTAAGATGTCGCTGAGATATATACATCTGAATTTATGAAACGGAACTGAATTATGTTAAATTTAAATTGCAGCCAAATAAATAAATTTCAAATTGATCCTTCAAACACTGTGTACAGGACTTTGCTGAGAGAATGACACATTTAAAGACAATCCCATGCCGATGAAAACACAACTTTCTTCTAATTATTATATATACAATAAATTATCATATAAGATTCAACAGCTGCACGGAATAGAAAAAGAGTTGCAGAGTGCAGAGTCCACATAGGTGCAGGGATTTGAATGACAGGTCTGGGTGTTCCCTGTCACAGTTGACATGCTGTTTAATTGTTATACTAAATACTTTAGGGTTGAGAGTTCAAATAAGAGTAAAAAAAAAGAAAAAGAAAGAATCAAGAACAAATAAATAGAATAAAGAAGAAGAGATACAAACTATAAACATAAAAAGTGACACCTCTTCTTTTCATTAACATGATACTATCAAGCTGTCATCATACTAATGAGACATGACATTAAAAATGATAACGTATCATCATTTTAATTTGCTCGTAAAGCAAAGTGGCAAAAGTCACACGCACAAAATAAATAAGGGTTTAAGTGACAGTGGTGCAGCTTCTTCACATAGATGAGATGTTTTCAACCTCATGACACATACGTTTTTACTATATAGCCTCATGGTGCAGCTACAGGCCAATCCCAGCTGACAAAGGGCGAAAGTCAGGGTCAGAGGTGGAAAAAGTACTAAAGTATTGTACTCAAGTAAAAGTACCAATACTTTGATGAAATATTACTCAAGTAGAAGTAAAAAGTAGTTCATTTGAAATGTACTTTAAGTAAAAGTTACTTAGTTACTTTGCGTGGGGTGTGAGGGGAGTAGAAATATGACAAGGGGTCAGAAATCCAAAACTATTTTGGAGCTCACACAGGATAGTACTTCGTCCTCTATGTTAACGCGCCAGTTCTGGTGATAATCACATCATCATCCACCTGTACAATACTTACACATCATATGCAAATGCTACGACCGATGATGAAAGGCTGGAAAGCATTCTTTAAATCATTGACATGCCCTGATTAATAATTGCCCACATAGCCGGATATATAAAAAGGGTGTGCGTGCGTACGTGCTTGGAGACCAAAACCTGGTCCTAATGAGGCAGAACCTCTTTTCCACAGGAACTTGTTAAGTTTAGGTTCAAGATTTTGAATTATGGTTAGGTTTAAACGTAGGCATTAACTTAACATTAACCTGGAGATCCCCGAGATCTGTGTTTCCCAAACATTCTACGTATTCTATCAACTTTTTAAAGGTGGCAAACTATTGTGTCCTAAATGTAGCTGCAAACTTCTGTTTTTTTAATGGAATATGTACATAGATGTATAGAGGCCCATTTCCAGTGTTCTAATGGTACATTGTGTTTGCTAATCGCGTTAGAAGGCTATTGGATGATTAGAAAACCCTTGAAAACCCTTGTGCAATGATGTTAGCACAGCTGAAAGCACTTTTGCTGGTTCTTTGACGAAAGCAAAGTTTGAAGGGCAAAATTATTTTGAATAAAAATCATTATCAGTAAAATAAATAATCTTGTCAATGTCTTCACTATATTTTCTATTCATTTTGCAACTCTTTTGATGAATAAAAGTGTGACTTTTAATGGTATTTATTGGTTGTATAGGTGACCCCAAACTTTTGAAAGGTAGTGTAAGTGCATGATTTAGCAACTCATTTCCATTCTCATCTGTATCACCTAATACCATGTTGAATTGGTAAGCAAAATGTTATTGCTAATTGCTAATTGCTAATGCTAAATGAATTAAAACATGTCAAACATAAACAAGTAAATCTGAATGAAAAGGTTGGGAAAATTGTGAGAAATTATGACATCATTATATCTATATGTCTATATATATATAAAAGAAAAACTTCCCTGACTGATATACATCATCCATGTTGCTGCAGTTGTTGTGTGATGACGCTGAAGTAGGAACATTCCATCATGAATTACAGTAAGCGATTAGAAGATCCTGATGTCCAACATGTCATGTGATACATGACGGTGCAAAGCCTATCTTCTTCTGCAGAATACTCATCTATCTGATCTAATCTAGCAGAATACTAAACAATAATCACCTGACTGGAGACGTACAGCGCCACCTACTCCTACTGCTTATCTTGGCCAACCAACGGCCACATTTTTCATTGACTATTGTAGCTAATGCATTGAATACTTGATAAAGTTTTTTGTGAAAATAGTGACATAAGTCTGGTGTGTGTATGTGACAGCAAATCTAAGAATGACAGCTTCATGTACAATGTTAACTGCAATCTTAGCCCCAACAGGAATAGTTAGTTTTCAGGAAACTATCAGTTACTTCTTCAGATCTTTATCCTCCCACAGGAGGAAGTAAACAGCAAACAGACACAAACACACGAACGATGAATGTTCTACAACGATGATCCTGAATAGTATCAAACTTAAAGGAAATAAAACATCAACTAAAACGTCAAATAAAGTGCTGCACTAGGCGTCAAGGTTGTTAAATATACTGAGAGCATTTTTCTACAGAAAAAAAATTCAACTTAAAATCTGCAGACCGCATTGGTGACTCATGTAAACCTACCTGTCCTTGTCCATAAAGGATTTTACAGCCAGTGTTGTTATGACAGAAATATGTTTGGGACACGCATAAACCTGTGGTGAGCAAATTCAGATAAAGTCCACAATCGTTTTTATTGCTTAACCCAGTTTTCAACAAATGTACTCAGAAAGGGGTCGTACCTATGTTCCCCCGGGTCACATGTTCCCCGTTTTTCCCAAAAAAGGTCCTATGTTCCCCACTTTGTGGAAGCCTGGGTGGGGAGCTCCAGGGTAAAGGGTCAGGGTTAGGGTAAGGGTTGGGGTTAGGGGTCCTATATTCTCCGGTCACATAGGATCCTTTTTTAGAGAAAGGGCCCTATGTTTCCCGGTCACATACAAAGCGGGGAACATAGGACCCGGGGAACATACGGTCCCCTAAGAAAGATGCGACAGCCACAATCACAAACGTCTTTGTGCTGCATTGTTGTTCACAAATGTTGAAACCCTTGAACTACAGTATATCTTGATTTTTTATTTTTATTTTTTTTAAACGGCACTGTAATTATAGTAATTATACATTGAGTTTGTATGTGAAGTGTAAATGTAAAAGCTATGGAAAAGAGTTGGCTAGTTTAGCTTAGCATACTGAAAGAATGCTCAAATCTAAGCAAGCTTAATGCAACAACAAAACGTGTATGAGCACATGAAAAGCTCACTAAATCCCACATTGTATTTATACACAGTGAAATAAATGTGGAAAAAATAACAATGTGTTTTAAATCACTTTAGCCCTGTTTTGGCCAAGACAGAGATCTGTTTAGCTTAGCTTAGGTTAGCACACTGAGTGGAAACGGGGTCATACCTATGTTCCCCGGGTCCTATGTTCCCCGTTTTTCCCAAAAAAGGTCCACTTTGTATGTGACAGGGGAACATAGGACCCTTTTTTTTGAAAAAGGGTCCTATGTTCCCCGGTCACATACAAAGCGGGGAACATAGGACCCGGGGAACATAGGTTCGGAAAAAGTTAAAAAGTGCTTTGCAGGCTACCACAGTTATAACCACAGTTGTGTTTGTATTACATTAGGTAGAGAGTCTGGAGAAGCTGAGTAATTAAGGCACTACATATGACTTTAGTCATTAGAACAAAATAAATCATGTGACAGTGTTAATAATGTGGCTGTGGATGTAAATTTATTAACTTTGACTTGAAGCTGAAGCTAGCTGACATTTGAGATTTGTCAAAGGCTAGTGAAAAAGAGGAGTTAAAAGGAGATTTAAAAACAGACATGGAAGAGTCTAATGTCCAATTTGCACCAGTAGATCATTCCAATGTTTAGGAGTCGCAAAAGCAAATGCTAATCCCTTCTGAGCAAAGTCAGGAGCAGCTAATCAGCTGACCTGAGTGAACGGATAGGTGTGTGAGGCCATTAAGGGATTTAAAAACAGAACAAAAAGATTATTTTTAGTGCCGGTTAAAAGACTTAAATCCGCATTTGCACCAGCTGACGGGTGACGGACAACCTGTCAAACCCACATAAAGTGCATACAGTAATAATCCAGAGAGGTTTATTGTTTACATGTTGCTTCAAAGTGCTGCCGCGAGAAATGTGGCTTTATTTTGTTCAGCTGCCTCAATTATAAGCAGATTAACTGAAACATTGCTCATAAAAAAAATTTGGTCCAACAATCTGACGGATGTTGATAAGTTGACAAGTGAAGTGTGTGTTGCCAGGGAACTGTCAGTACAGACTCATGCTTTTTTTTAATCATTGCTAATGTTCAGTAACAGCTATTCATCTGGTAGCATGAAGTCAATTGAATATGCAATTTTCACGCCCAATAATGCGGTTTACGTAAACTTTAGTAACTTTCTTCTCCTACCCAATGGCTAGAAGACATCATGGCATACTTAAAATTGGAGAAAATTAGATAAATCAGCGGACAAAAACAGAAAGTGTGGGGTCCTTTCTTGAATACATTCCAGACCCTGTAAAGACTTGATTTCTATGTGGCACTTTGCTCATACAGTCTTGAATACACTGGCATTGACTGGGTGTGATGTGTAGTTGGCAAAAAAAATGACACAAAAGCACGACAGAGGCAGAAGTTAATTCAAAGGATTGTTCCGTTTACTTGATCAAAAAACAGTCAGGGGTCAAAAATACCAGGGAGTCAGTCCAACGAGGCAATAAACGGCAGGCAAGAATCCAGAGGCCAGATCAGATAGACCACAAAACTAGAAAGTGCTTTGAAAAAACTTAAGACAATCTAATTTGTTTCTGTAGTTACGTCTGCAGAGGCGCAGCTTGTGAACAGGCAAGTCAGGCAACTTACAGTGTAATGCATACCTAAAGTTTATATATATATATATTTTTTTAAGCTATTTACAGTATTTTATTGTTATTTACATTTAAACTTTAACATACTATTTAATTACAAGGTTTTTCCATGTTATTTCATTCATTTCGGAAAAAAATATTTTGAACTCATACATTTTTCGTTGGTGTCAGACTCACACTGGTTGGAAGGGCCCCCTGGGAATTTTTGCTTAGGGCCCCTACAGACTCTAGAATCGCCTCTGTACGTCTATGTCCTTATAATGCACGTGCAGTCCTGTGCTTTGCTACATGCGAATAATAAAGTTTACATGCTGTGGTTTTCTTGTCGTTGTTGAGACAAACAGCTACAAACTGAGCTGAAAAAAAAGCAGCTCCATTGTTTGTTGTGTTGCATTCAATGTCGTTGTTCATTGCCGGCGCCACGGCCGTCGGACACAGCCTACACTATACCTACAAAATAAAGGTTCTCAGTTGTAACACAAGCCTGACGCCGGCTTTGCCATTCCAAACCAAACTGTACCACGATTGAATCACTCCATAAAATCAATTAGTAATTATGTCTTTATCGATTTCGCTGCACTGTTGCCACAAATTTGGAAACATAAAAAAATGTGAATTTTTTTAATGTTAGTTTTGACCAGATATATTTGTGAATTTTGTGATATTTACTTCTCTTGTGAAAATATAATTTCAGTGTTTAATCTGAATAAAAAATCGAAATGTTAAATATTACATATAAATGTTAAATGTTAAATATAAATGTTAAATCTAAATATAAATGTAAAATCTAAATGCTAAATATACATTTAAATCTAAATGCTCAATATAAATCTAAATGTTAAATCCAAATCTAAATCTAAATGTTAAATCTAAATGTTTTGTTTGAAAATAAATATTTAGCTAATAAGCAAATTCACACTTTCGCACAACGAAAACACTTCTGAACATGTTTTTTTTTTGTTATTTTAGGTAGTTATTATCACGATAGTATGTTTTAATTCAATATTTGATTGTATAAACACAGCCTGACCTCCTCGAGCTTTTAATTGATAAGTAAATATCACAAAATTCACAAATATTGCTGTAAATCTGGTCAAAACTAACATTAAAAAAATTAACATGTTTTTTATACATGCTTTTTTGCTAAATGTGGCAAAAAGTAGCTGTTATTATAGCATGCACAACGTTACAATCGGCGCCTCATAACCTTTCGGTCCTAACTCAGGATCCAGATCCAGTTTCCCCCATATTTCTTTTGTCCACCTTTTCCCCTTCCATCCCGTGAGATGTCCTGTGCTTTGCTTTACACACTTAACCCTAGAACACTGTCGCTCAAATTCAAAACACCATCACTAACACATAATAATAATAAATACACCCAATAAAAAGTACTTGTCCTCAAAATATATCAATACATGACAAATTTGAGTAGTGTTCTTTTATTTTAAACTGTGTCATGTCATTAAAAAAAATCATTAAGGTGAAAACTTGGTTTTCATGAAAATCACATACATTTATTTGCACCCAGCAATGGTGTTCTCGGGTTAATATAGTTTACATGCTGTGGTTTTCTTGTGAGCATGTGAACTGCTAAATAATTTCACAACGATGATATCAGAGAAGCAGGAAGGAGTTCGAGGATGTTCGACCTCTAATTTCGATCCACTTGATCCAGAACCTTATTGATCTGTGAAGAACTTTACTTCCTTATAGCCTTAACCGTCTTACATAAGCATGACAACCTATGACTGATCTATTAATCCTGACTGTATCAGATCCGCATAAAACTGTGTTGGTAAAGTGTCTGATCATCATACAGGTACCAAAATTCTGCCCAAATCCAATGAGTTTAAACAGTTTTGCCCATTAAATAAAAGATCGGAATTCATTAAAAAATTTCATAATTTTTCTATGAAAGAAACTGTGGCTGGACTAAAAATAGCTCAATGTTGTTTTATCTTCTTTTTGCATTACCGAAAGCTATCTGGATGATGTACCATGGATGAAGTATCAGACAAGGTAAGTGACATTTCTGAATGACACTGGCATGCAACATCAGGAGTGTGATGGGTGTGTACTGTCACTGAGTTCTCTGAAATCCCTGCTGCAGACACGGCTCCCTGACGCTGATCTTGGCCCCGTGTCAGGGTTACACCTTTTTAAGCTAAAGCCTATTTCGTAGAATCATAATCGTGGACAATGCTCTCTGTTTGCATGTACTCAATTTGATAATGCCTTGTATCGTGTAAATATGGATTCACAAGTTGTGTACACGTTGATACGCGTGGCAGATGTGACAGTATGTGATAGATGAAAGACGAGGTGAATAGTTTTGTTTTACATACAGACTGTGACTAAAACAACGACACCCAGTTAAAAAAAAGAATAGATACTGATAAAAAACAAGCAGTAGACAAATAAGAGACAATTATAACAAAATCTAAAATTGAGACAATTACATCAATGCCATTAGAAATAACTATTTATTGCAGTTGAGGATGAAAAGCTCACTGGCCACTTTGTAGAGTTGGGGTTGGGGACTCTTTTAGGAATTAGGACAGAAAGGTTATTATTATCATCATGATTACTATTACTACTACTACTCCGATTAATACTACTACTAATACTACTCTTACTAAAAACAATAATAGCATCCGGTCTAGGTCTGGATCCTGCAGGAGTCACGGTCACAGGTAACAAACACATACACACACCAGACTTATGTCACAAACAAAGGCTGTAGAGGGGATTGGACAAAATTATTTGGCGACAGCTGTCAAGTATAGAGGTCAGGTGTTTCACTCAGGCTTTGGGCTATAGGCCTTTTATCTCCAAGGACAATCTTCACACTTCACACAATGCTTGTGGCAACAGTTTGAGGAAGGCCCTTTTCTAGTCCAACATGACTGACCCTGTGCACAAAGCCAGAACTATAAAGATATAATTGATCATTTATTTGATGCCGTGTTTCCATCGTGCTACAGTTTGGTTTGGAACGGCAAAGCCAGGGTCGGGCTTGTGTTACAACTGAGAACAGTACCTTTACTTGGTAAAAATAGTGTGGTTTAGGCAAGGGGTCTCAAACTCAAATGACCTGGGGGCCAATGCGCATCTATCGTGGTCAAGAGGGGGCCGGGCCTAGAGAACAAAAAGTGTGGGGAAAAAAAACAACTTTTCACAATATTGCATCATGATATCACACGTATACTTGATGCAAAATGAATGTGTTAATATCAAAAACAGACATTTATTTTAAATTACGCAAATAATAGTGTGGACAACTGTAATTAAAATCTGTGCCATGCGTGGCTTAACAAGTGTATTTATACATGTAATTGAATGTTGTATATGATACATTTAATAATGGGATAATTATGACCAAATGTCTTATTATTACTGTTATAAAAAACATTGCTAGCAAACATATGTTATATTCTATCTCTTCAGCTGTGCCTCAGCTACGCACTGTGTTTGAAACGGTGAGGTCGTGGGCCATGTTTTCACTATAACATGACATTAAGGAGGGGGCCGCATGTAATCGATTGGGGGCCGCATGTGGCCCCCGGGCCGCCAGTTTGAGACCCCTGGTGTAGGCTGTGCCCGTTGGTCGTGGTGCCGACAATGAACAACGACATTGAACGTAACAGAACAAACAAAGGAGCTGTTTTTTTTTTTTTTTTACTCTTCAGTTTGTAGCTGTTTGTCTCAACAAGATGTCAAACTTTGTATGAGAATAGACTCTGGGCGTTTAAGAAACACCGGTCACAAGCTTTTCTGTTTCTCTGGTACCTAATGTACCTAATAGGTAAAACAAATATGTTCCACTCACTGGAAACACACCATAAGAGACTTGCTGATGTCGTCTGTCCCAATATCAACATTCATGTTATAGCAGCGAGAGTAGAGCATCATTTTTACTCTCTCACTCGTGTGCACACACAGATTCTCCTGAACAGACAGGACATCAGTGTGTATTTGAATAAAGTGTGGGAGAAGCCAGCTCCGATCATGTGTGATCATTGGAGATGCAGCCAATCAGTGACGGGATGTGCTGTATGCCTCGAAAACATGATGCCTCCAGCCATGTCTGTCGCATGAACTGAGACATACTAATACTGCTGCTCCTGTTGCCATGGTAATGTTGTTTTTTTTCCGACATCTGCATCGTCAGTCGGCGATTACCCGATAAAGGTTTTCTTGAGAACGGCATCGCAGAAAAGTCTGTTAGACCAGTAAAAAATACCACAAATTTGTGGAGAATGTCACGTGGAAAGTCAAGGCCTGAGTTCAGGGTCAAATACTTTTCTTAAATGAGATATTCGTGTAATGAGGTAGGTGCAGCACCTGTCGACATTGACTGCGTTGTGTGATTTATGTCTTGTGGCCCCTATAAGCAGCTGCTCACCTGCTTTGTAATTGGTGCTGCCTCACCGGTTGAGCATGTTTTGTTTCTTTGTCTTATGAGTGTCTCATGATGTTTTTTTGACGTCAAAATATAAATCTGGAACATTGTGTTAAGAGTACACTACACCATTGTCGAGGTAACTGTTAATTAATCTAGTTCTCAGTGTGGTGTGGTACATTAATCGATTTATTTGCATCTTTTGTTGTATCTCTCACACACACAATGTATCACAATGTACCGTGATGGGTGATCCGGGCCATGTACACAAATGCCAGGAGCCGCGTGCAACAGACAGTTCAGCGAGGAGTTCGGTGTTTCTAGTGAGGGTGCATCAGGGCTCAGTCCTTAGTACCCTGTTGTTTATCCTCGTCCTGGAAGCCCTGTCCCATGATTTCCGCACTGGGGTCCCCTGGGAGCTCCTGTATGCCGAAGACCTGGTTGTCATCGCAGACTCCCTGGAAGAGTGCATCGCAAGACTGAAGGCGTGGAAGTCGAGCATGGAAAGCAAGGGCCTGTGGGTTAACATGAAGAAGACAAAGATCCTGATATCAGGCCAGGGCCTGAACAAACTGAAGGATACTGGTTCTTTCCCATGTGCTGTGTGCTGCTCCGGGGTTGTTGTTAACTCCATCCAGTGTACCAAATGTGACTTCTGGGTACACAAGAAATCCTGCGGCATAAGAGGCAGGTTGCTAACCGTGCTGAACTACATCTGTCCAAGGTGTCGAGGGGAAGCCAGGCCACTGGACGGTCGCCCAATAACCCAAGTCACAGTGGATGAGGCGGTGCTGGACGTGGAGGCCAGCTTCTGTTACCTTGGGGACATGCTCTGTGCAGGAGGTCGTTGTGACCTTGCTGTTACTACCAGATGCTGTGTTGCTTGGGGAAAATTTAAGAAGCTTCTGCCCATCCTTACTTCCAGGCACTTACCCTTCAAAACCCGTGGCAAGGTGTTTAACTGATGTGTACGTCCAGCCTTACTTCACGGGAGTGAAACCTTCGCCCCTACTGCCCCTGATCTGCAGCGACTGCGCCGAAATGACCGAGCCATGATCAGCTGGATCTGTGGTGCCAAACCACAGGTTGAGGCACCATCTGCTAGTCTACTTTCTAAACTAGGTGTTGCAGACATCTCCTCAGTGCTGCGGTCAACGTCGTCTCCGGTGGTACGGACACGTGGAAAGAGCTAGTGGCTGCATCAACACTATCACAAAACTGCAGTTACCGGGCAACAGAGGTCGTGGTAGACCAAAGATATCTTGGATTGAGTGCGTAAAGAAGGACATTAAAGAGTGTGGCCTCACCAACGTGGACCCGCTGGACAGAGCCGCTTGGAAGCGCTGTGTGAAGACTGGCCGACTGCTGCCAACCCCGGCGTCAGGGAACCCCGCAGCAGTATAATCTAATACTGGATACTACTACTACATTATCTCAAGTCACTGTAAGTAGATAATATAATCGAAAGCAGAGAAGCCCAACAATTCACACAATGAGCAAGGCATCACGATGTGTTTGAATATTGTGGTTAATCAGTGTGAGTGCATATGAGGGATTGCTTTCAGCACGTTCACACCACTCAAGTTTCCCTGAGGCTTTGGAAACTTTACCCAGAATTTCAAGTTCACTTGAGATGAATGCAGTGGTTTAGTCAATGTGGTATGCAAGAAACTCCATTGATCCAGGGCCAGGATAATAGGTGGTGACATTTGTTATATTTATTGGAAAGCTGAAATTTGTTTTGGATTCTCTGTTCTGGCAAATTATGCCATGTATCCTTATTTTAGCTTTGTTAGTTTTGGTTTGACTTGGTAAGGTTAAATTAGACTGAGCTCCTTATCCTATTTCATACAGGATTTTTGATTTGTTCATTCAGAATAAACAGGCATGTGTTGAGTTTTAACTGTCTGTAATTGTTGCCGGTGTTATTGTTTGAGAAGTTGTTTTATTCTGTTAATTCTGGAATGCTGTTTGTAACTGTGTTTCAAAAAGTGATATTCCAATAAAGTTTGTTAGTTGAAAACTAATGCTAGTACAAATGCTAATAAGTATTATTAGTATTAGTGTAGTGGTGGTGATATATAAAATGATGCACCTGGCTGAATATTTAGATTTAAAGGTGAAGTAAGTAGTTTATAGTGCCATCTAGAGGAGAGGCTGAAATTTACCGCGGCCGTAGCAGACGAAGCGGAGAGAGAGGAGGCGGGACTTCCGCTACAAGTACAGAGACGCTTGATTTGTTCTCTCGCGTTTGTCCTTATAGGCTCCAGTAGAAACATGGCGTCTCGCTGCTAACAGTGGCTATGCAACCGCGGCCCGCGACCATGTTATTTTTCATGACTTTTTGAAACACTACGAAAATGAAACAAAACTATTATACAGCGACTAGACAATGCAGGAGCACATAATATGTATAAAAAAGTGGATTTTGGGTTATATAAACCCATAAATACTACACAGTGTCCCTTTAAAGGACTGATTGAGTATAGAATGGATGGTAAAGAATTTAATTTCATAAAATAAATGTACAATTTAAAAGGTCCAAGATTCCACACCAAATGTTTAAACACTAACATTAAACATAAAAAAGTTTGAAAATCCTTAAATCAGTATTTGAAATAGAAATGTTGTATTTGTAATTAAGAGTTTGAAAAAAAAAAAAAAAAAACATTCCTGGAAAAGCTATGTTGACAGAGGTCTGAGAAGATACATGTGACAGTGTTGACTGTTGGTTCACCTGTGTGACTGTCTGAGGCACATGACGGCGTGTGACATGTGCACAAATGAAGAATCATGTGAGGCACAAAGATGCTGTTTGTCAAAGTGAAGTTTCTGTCTCTGCTGCACTTCATAACATTGCAGCGGACGGGGTTATCGAAGTGTCAGATCACCGGAAGGAGTGTGCGTTTCGTTTTCAGTCACTGAGAAAAAGCCGACTGGCTGACGCTCTCCTATCGCTGTGGCATCTTTTACTTACTGTACCTGCAGGGTTCCAGGCTGATTAGTCACTCTCCATTGAGACACAGTGTAATTGCAGAACAGTTGACAATCATATTAAAAAACAATAAATTCAAATGTAATTTTAAGCTCTGTTGTCAAGACCACTTGCACACAAGGGACCTTTCAAACATACCATAGACTGCATAATGGAATGGTATGTTTGCAAGTATCTCACAACTTTCAAGTGTCACCAACATAAATGATGGATTGTTTCTTTGTTTGCTTTTGCAGCGAAATCGACTGTAATGTACACCAGGTAGTGACATGGATATATCTGAAAAATAAGGTTTATCTCGTCTTCATGAAAACACACAGAAAAACAGTAAAAATTCAAAAGACTCAAACTTTCCATAGGATCTCTTCTTGCACTGGAGGCTGTCATTAAACAAAATAGCAATAGCATGAATTGATGAAGCTTCGGTCACATTGGGCCCCGGATCTACTTTGGAAAAGTCAGGAAAAACATTTGCCTTGAAGCCTGGACCCGGAACACATCCCTCCATCTTTGATTCAAATATAACACTATAAATTGCATTGATTGTAGTTGTGTTATTTACACCAAACCAGTGTCAATCGTGTTCTGTTTTTTAAACCTTAGAGAGCAGTAAAATGACAAAAGTGTTAATTTGCACTTTCACAACAATTGTTGTGATACTGAACTTGGATTAAACCAGTTTCATGACTTTGGCTTTTAAAACGTGTAACGAATGATGTTTTTTTTGCTCTCCACACACTAGGCAGCCACTTGCTTAGCTAACTTGCTAAGCTAAGATATCAACCGTATGCGACTATACATGGCGTGACGAGCGTGACACTGGAAGACTGTGAGGACTGTGATGAATTCAACAAAGCAAGTGTATTTCCAGTGAATAGTCAATTTGAGAGAATTCACAGACAGGTTTTTAAGCATATCCAGATTGTAGCTAGATTATTTTTTGGGCATTCTGGACTTTTCAATCCGAACGTCTCGGTCACTCCGATTGGATGTCAAAGTGTTTTTCGGCACAACTCGAATGAGGCACACAGTGGAAGACATCAGTTTAAAAATCAGAAGAAAGTTTGTCCATTTTGTTTAGACTTCATGTTTTTCCGGGCGTGGCCTGTAACGATAGAAAGTCTAGACTAGACAATGTCAATATGGTCGGGAAGATCAGCTTCTGACCGGTTAAGGCTTAGAAATCCTGATTTGGTGAGGTAACGCACGGCTGCGCTGTGTCTAGTCTTCCCGTGCACAAGTGTGTTTCGCTCTCTCGATTGCAGCAACAGCCATAAAGGATGTATTGAGACGTACGATATAATGCATTTCCTTCTTTCAATCCCTCATTTTGCACTTGTTTTCAACTTCTCTCTCAACAGTCGTACATGCAATTGGAAACTTGAACTCATCATTTCAACATCTCGTTCATACCAGGTCACTGCAGCATCTCGGATTGGCCTCAGATTGATTGGCAGAGGACAACAATCCCACTGCGGTTTCTCCAATTTTGTAAATGTGTTTTTATTCGACTGTTGACTTCCCTGGCTGAGAAGATGTCCTCTGCTTCCTGCTTCCTGCTCTGTTGCCCAGGGACAACAGATATACAGACAACAGGTTAAAATAAATAATAAGCACTGGATGCTGGGTAGGATTGACAAAATGGTAAATTAAAAATAAGTGTCTGCAACAGTTGATGCTCCCACCGCAAAAAGTTACCAACTAAGTAAACTAACTGAGTAAAGGGCTTTTTAACTGTTGTGCAGACACTTTTTTCTATTACTGTATCAATGACAGGAGGCCTGCTGCCATACTTGGTGTCATTTTCACAACGAGGCCAGAGCCAAACAATAAAAGGGAGATACATGAAAAGCATTGTTGTTTTTGAATAGCTGTGATGCACTGACCCATCTCTCGTGACCTGTAGATTGACAGGAGCTGGTTATATCTCCAGCGGCATCATTCTGGGACTCTGTGGGCCCACGAGTGAAGCACAGCATGTGACAGGGGACATACTTAAAATAGTTGGGCAGATAAGATCTGTCCCTCTGTCACATGTGCAACCACGATGCAACAAAAAATATTTAAACACAATTGTGTAACATTTCTGCATTGATGCCTTCTGATTGACAGCTATTCACCATTTTCTCATATTAAAACAACAGTCTGTCTTCATTTAGACGAGTGTGATCATAACGCGCAGTTGTTTAATCAAACATAGCTTATTTTTCTCTCCAGTGATGACACTTTCCATTCATTTATTCTTCCTTCACTCGTTGCCACCCTGCAGCTCGATCATCCTCGTTTGCAGAATGCAGAAGCTTTTGCATTAAATTATTTGGAAATTTGGTTGCACTGGTTTCCACGCAGGGTCGAGGCCTTTTTTTGAGCAGACATTGTGTTTTTTTGTGGGGTCTTTGTCTCTTACTGCAAGACGAAGGACCTCCAAATTCGTTTAGTAGTCCCAACTGTTCCATTTTTTCCCGGTACCCTTCGCTTGGTTTACCAGAGTAATGGTACGGTACAGGTGGAGCAAAACGCCACTCCCTTGTAACTGACGAAGAGACACAAACCGAGTAGAAAAAAAAAATGGTACTGTTCTCAGTGGAAAAACAAGCCTGACTTATCGTTCCAAACCAAACCAGCACCATGACGGAAACCCGGCCTAATTGGCGTTATTATGAAAGACGTTACCTTTCACAGAAGGGCTTGTTGTGTCTGGGATCATAAGCAGATCCTTTCTTTCTCCACGCTTCAGCCTTTCCATCGCATCGGTGGCAAGTGCAAAACAGACGTTCCTCCTTTACTGCCATCATGCATTCATAACAGCATATAAACTACTTTTATTTAACCCTTATTAAACAATAGTATAAATAATATAGATAAATACTAAAAAAACTCTTGAGTAAGCCTTGTCATAGGAATGTTAGATAATGAGTAGGACACCATGAGAAAAACAGATATTATCTGGAACAAGAACAGCAATAAGATGTACTTTCGATGACCCCTCTCCCTTCAGAGGGAAATTTGCCTGCAGGCATCGCACAAAAACATCAGGCTTAGTGAGTTAATCCAGATACATTATTCTATGATACAGACTAAAGTTGATGTGACATCCACATAATAATACTAATAATAAATCCAGTGTGATGACTTGTTAGGTGATTGATGAGGGCAGGATCATCCCTATGTTCCCCGCTTTCCCCCAAAATGACCCGGGGAACATAGGACTATATAATTCTATATCTTAAAGGGACACTGTGTAGTATTTATGGGTTTATATGACACAAAATCCACTTTTTTTATACATATTATGTGCTCCTGCATTGTCTAGTCGCTGTATAATAGTTTTTGTTTCATTTCCGTAGTGTTTCAAAAAGTCATGTAAAATAACATGGTCGCGGGCCGCGGTTGCATAGCCACTGTTAGCAGCGAGACGCCATGTTTCTACCGGAGCCTGTAAGGACAAACGCGAGAGAACAAATCAAGCGTCTCTTTACTTGTAGCTGAAGTCCCGCCTCCTCTCTCTCCGCTTCGTCTGCTACGGCCGTGGTAGCTCGCCCTCTCCCTCGCCTCACGAACCTCATCTGCTGACACGGAGAAAGACAACGAGGACGACATTTGACCGGCTGAGGATACCGTAGCGCTCAGGGAAGGGAGGGGGTGAGCAGAGGAGCAGTTCTTTGTTGTAAATTCCAGCCTCTCCTCTAGATGGCACTATAAACTACTTACTTCACCTTTAACACTAGAACCGCCAACTGCCGTTCATTGGACAAACTTTGATTTTCATTTGTGCAACAGAAATTATTTTCCACACTGGTAAAAAATAATGTGGAAGAGGTGTAGCTACATGCAGGGGGAAAATGTCAACATATGATATCAAAAGAAAAAAAAAATGTTTTTTAAAGCCAGTATTTAGGGAGCACTCTGCTGTTTCTCTCAAGATTACACATAGGTCTACTTTAGGCCTATAAGAAGAGTTCCACATTGGAAGATCTAATTAGTCACCAAAACATTCAACATAAATTATGATTAGGCTATGTATCTTTATTATGTAAACATTTATTTTTTATAATTTTATCAGGCCACTAGGGGTGCATCGAAGGCATAGACTGATAATCGTTAGGAGTAAGCACTGGAATTAATGTGTTTGCGTAAGAAAAAAAAAATGCTATGGTGCATAAAATGTTTATATGGTAACCCTCCATATTATTCTTTACCCTTCAGGTAGCTCTCAGTCTCAAAAAGGTTGGCGACCCCTGGCATAGACGAATGTCGCACAATGCAGCAGTTATGGAGATTATGGTGGAAAAAAGAATCCATATATATTATTGGACCTGTTAAGGAAAAGCCGGGAACATAGGTACGCTCCGACGGCAGAGGTAATTGTAATGAAATTATTATTATAATTATTGAGACGTGACAAGTGGGTGAACTGAATGAATGCATGAGTCAATGAAAACATACCCTATAAAGCATTGGTTCTCAAAGTGCGGCCCGGGGGCCAATGGCGGCCCACAGAACCTTTTCTGGCGGCCCGCAATGAATTACAGTTAGTAGTTTAAATTCAGGAGGTGCTAAGCTTGTTAAATGTTTATTGGAAATTACTGGATACAGACCAATATGTGTAAACTGTAGATATGCAATCTGGTCATTAAAATTATTACAAATGGGTTTTTTTTTTCCTTTGGACGACCAAAGTTGGGTTCCTAAATTGGCCCTCGGGTATCAAAACTTTGAGAACCCCTGATATAAAGGATATCTAATGGGTGAAAAATAGGATTTTAGTCAAAACCAAGACAAAACAAACAAAAATAAATAAATATGATTTGTGATACTGAATCAACTCTGCCCGCTGTGTGCCATCCTCATCACATATCTGTGCAGGATCTCTGTTTCCTGTGGTGGGACCTGCATTCCCATTTGGCCATGACTCAAAGGCAGAAGACACATGCTTGCAAGTTAAGGAGTGGTTCTATAGCTCACAGACTCCTAATTTCCACCCACTGCACGAGTGTGAGCTGCAACGTCGTAGGGGCACACCCCTGCAAATGTCACATAAATACCTGCTGAGATGCTCCTGGGAGGAGAACCCTGCCCAGCAGCCATCAGAGGACTATCACCACCATCATCATCATCGCCATCATCATGGGGAACTGTTTAGATATCTTGAGGAATTTCTTTTGCGGGACAAAGAACACCAACGTGCGTGTTAGTTTGCCGGCCGTGTGTTTTGTGTGGCAGATTGCGATGATCGTGCTGTTTGGAGTTTTCATCCGATACGATGAAGAGTCAGACACCGGGCGCTGGATAGCGCTCAAGGAGCACGAGAACATCACCAGTGACATCGAGAATGACTTCTACTTCAGATATCCCAGTAAGTACAGCAGTGTAATGATAAGGAAGAAAATGTAATATACATTATAGATGTTAAGTTACCAGAATATTCAACAGTATACTTGAGATCTGTATAATATGCATAGCTTAAAACCCATTTTTACTCTTTCAAACCAGTATGAGACACTGATTTTACCTGTTTTATTGTTTGTTTATGTCTTATGTTTCTATAATTTATTTATCTCTTATTCTTCTTCTTATTATTATTATTATTATAATTATATTTTATTATCTCTGATGTATTGCACAATGTTTCAGCTCTTAGATTGCATTGGATATGCAATTTCAGTCAAAATGTAAATGTAAAATAAGCAGATTTATATTATCCATGGTGAAACATGGTGAAACATATTTGTCACAGCTGCACTGGATGTCACCTTGACATCACATGATAATACTGCAGGTATGAAGTGTTCACATTCGTAAAAAAAAAAAAGTTTCACACCTGTCATTATCTGGTTTTACTGCCTTTCTCCAGGCTTCCAGGATGTCCATGTCATGATCTTTGTAGGCTTTGGATTCCTCATGACTTTCCTGAAACGCTACAGCTTTGGCGCCGTGGGCTTCAACTTTCTGATCGCCTCCTTCGGTCTGCAGTGGGCCCTTCTCATGCAGGGCTGGTTCCACTCACTCGACCACACCACTGGAAAAATCTATATCGGCGTTGAAAGGTGAGTCCACTGTGCAGTCATAAATGTGTTATGAAAGTAAAAGAATGGATCTGCATTCTTCAAACCAGTCCAGGTCTGGGTGTGGAGCGTAAATATGTGAGATTTATTGATTTTGCTGGAGGCCAAACATGACATGTCAGCATGTGAGTTAGACTTGACTTTGTGACTGACCAGTTTCAAGTTCTCATACTCATCGCATATTTGAGATAGCAGACATAATCTCTGGAGTTTAAGTGCAAGGATAAACAACCCAAAACCAAATCAGGACAAAGTAGAAATTCAAATTACTCTACGTGAAATGAAATGTGTGGATCCAAACAGTTTGTCTGCGCCAGTTTTACTTTGGATCCTCACAGGGAATTTGTTGATTATGTTTGTGTCCACTGACATGAACTGTGTCCTTGTCTCCTACAGTCTGATCAACGCAGACTTCTGCTGTGCCGGCTCTCTGATCGCCTACGGCGCTCTCCTGGGCAAAGTCAGCCCTGTCCAGTTATTGGTTGTCACCTTGTTTGGCGTCACGCTGTTTGCTGTGGAGGAATTCATCATCCTCACTCTGCTTCACGTGAGTCTCCACAACAAAACACAATCATCCTACCCCCCCAAAAAAATGTCTCTAAAATTGCAACCACAAGGTTTGTGAATACATCATAGTAAATAGAACACTTGTGGGATTCGCTAAAATGTGTATATATCAGTACATGCGTTACTGGTGAAGAGTAAATGAACATGGCGCACAAATTTTTTTAAAGAATTCAGGTTCGCCTGAAAATAAATCCGCCATTCTAAATCAGCCATTCTAGGATGAGTATCTACCTCTTTGGAATGATGCAGCTGCAGCTCTAAACTTCAATCAAATCAAAGTACAACATGTGGACATCATCTCTGAAAAGTTTGATGTTGATCAAGTGAAGCAGAACAAAATTAGAGAGGTTTTAGTACAGAAAGTACAGGCGAGGTCACATTAGTGACACACACTATTAGTGTTCAATAAAACAGTTCATGGCTTTATTTCAAAGTTCCGGCAGAATTTTTATGTATTTTCCATTCCACAATCAAACACTAGATGGCTCCATTGAAGTCCGTCTGACTTCCTGTTTTTTGTTTAGAAAAAATGACTTTTTCCCAGATAAACACAAAATGTCAGATTCATTTTACAGTTGTCATTCAGCAAACCAATTTCTATTGTCTTTAACCTTTGGATTTTATCACCGTAATTGCTTTGTCGTCGACTGCTTTGACATATACCATTAGAAACAATGGAGTCTCAGCTTTCATTGAGCCATCGGGAGTGTGTTTTGGACAAGGTATTGGAGCGTTTGATCCAGAAATGCGGCGAGTGGGTTGACACAGCGGTTCCGTGCGAGGTTTGATATGTAATGCGTAATTTAGTTATTTGAGCTGTGTTTGTCACATTTACAATAGGTTTGATGCCCAGCGTCAATGTTCTCTCAAGTCCCACTTGGGGGACGTTCAGGTTTAAGGGGTTCAAACCGGTTTTTAAACCATCTTAAATCTGTTTCAGTGGAAACGCAAAACAGGGGTGAACAAATAATTTTTTCCTTCGTCTGCTTCGTTTTTTGGCAGCAACGGAAGACGAATCTGCATTTGCACAATGCAGATTTATTTTCTCAAGGCTAAATCTCCAATCTTCACTTTTATTTTATTTTACCTCATTTACACAAGTGATTTCTCAACATATCCACAGTGCAGAGATGCTGGTGGCTCTATGGTCATTCACTGTTTCGGAGGATATTATGGCTTGGCCATCTCCTGGGTTCTATATCGACCCAAGCTGCATCAAAGCGGTCGCCTCAATGGCTCGGTCTACCACTCTGATATGTTTGCGATGATCGGTGAGTAGCTGACTCTTTTGTACAGCATTTAATTCCCAATCTCCTGAGTTTCTAGATCCACGTCTGTTTTTGCTCGACTGTTAAACACTCAGTTGTCTTTTCACGTCACAGGTACTCTGTTCCTGTGGATGTACTGGCCCAGTTTCAACTCGGCCATCACGGACCACGGTGACGGACAGCACCGAGCAGCCATCAACACCTACCTCGCTCTGGCCTCCTCTGTGCTCACCACTGTGGCCATCTCCAGCATGTCTCAGAAGGGAGGGAAACTAGACATGGTAACGCTCGAAAAACACCGTGGACAAATGTGTGTCATACGTCTGTCACGTATATAGGCATAATTTTGTTTACCGTGCGTTTCTACCTGACAGGTGCATATTCAGAATGCCACACTGGCTGGTGGCGTCGCCATGGGGACATCCGCAGAGTTCATGATCACTCCTTATGGGTCGCTCATCGTGGGTTTCGGCTGCGGCATCATCTCCACCTTCGGTTACCTGTTTGTCACGGTGAGGCCGTGGTTTTTGTTTTGGTTTTGTTTGTTTTCGCTCCAAACTGACTTGATTTGATAAGATTCCTGACATTGTGGCCAAAAGGTTATCGCGATGAAACGTTCAGTAACGTTCAGTTAAGATAATCATCGTCACATGGTTAGAAATAGATTATTGGTAACGCTTTCTTTTACAGTCCCCTAATTACCTGGTATTTAGCTGGTAAATTCATGGTAACACCAAAGTGTTACTAGGTAATTACCAATGGTAATAAGAAAGTAAATACAGTGAAACTGTTGCCAAAATACTGGGCATTTACCTGGTAACTATATAGTTAATTATAGCGTGTTATTACTGCTGTTAATAAGAAGGTATGTACAGCTAAACTATGGCAAAACTATGGTAAATGTAAGTGTATTATTGGGTTATAAACTGGTAATAAGCAGGTACCTACAGTCCCCTAATTACTAGCTATTTACCCAAGGGGTAATCTAACAAACCTAACCCTAAAAATGTGTGTAATTACATGGAAACAAGCTTGGCTTTCTTTTACAGTACAGTTTTACTTTACTTACCGAGTACATTACCGTGCATTACCCAGTATTTTGGCAACGGTTTCACTGTATTTACTGATCTTATTACCCTTGGTAATTACCTAGCAACACTTTAGTGTTACCATGAATTTACCAGCTAAATACCAGGTTAGAAGGGGACTGTAAAAGAAAGCGTTACCAGATTATTTCCTCCTTTAGAAAGTTTAAAAAAAGGCAGTATGAAGGAATTAGTGACATCTAATGGTGAGACTACAGATTGTAGGGCTGCTCCCTACTTTTATTGTCAGCATTAGCCATTAGCCGACTTATTGTCGGCATGTTGACAATTATAATTTAAGTATTAACAGGCATGAAGCTCGATTTCAGTCGGACTAAGACATTAAATCAGTTGTCTTAATGTCAAGTAAACACACGTTCGACTAACATCAAAGTTGATGATTAACACGATTTTCTCCGCCGCATGTATACCCAGTATAATAAAATACATTATTGTCATTAACAATTACACAACAGTTTATAATGAGTGTTTGAGCTATTCATTTTACAAAAAGCATGACACGCTCACTGCGTACCACAGTAAATGACAGAAGAACCAGGTAGTAAAGAGGACTCACGGGTTCAGGAAACTATGGTACGCTTATACAAACATACATATAGAGTATATTAGATTTTTGTCCATTTTTTTTTTTTTTTTTTTTTGTCTCCTTAATGTTAATTGTGGTTTTAAATGTCTTGAAAACAAACAATATATATATATATTACATGCATGGATTATATATTATATGTTTATCACATATGATAATAATGAATTTGAATGCTACTGACTCAGTATGTATTGGATGACTATGACCAGGTGAATGTACACATATTTTAAATATTAATTTCTTTAAGAAAGGTGTAAACTAATTACACAACAGGTAGCGTCTCATTTAAGTGCAGCAGTGAAGGAAATGGAAAAAAATATAGCAGTTGCCCTGGTGCAGTAATATCAATTGGGAGGTGCTTCCAGCAGGGGGCAGCATTGTGCCTGCATGTTTGTTCCTGCAGATCTGAGACAAATGTCAAAACCCATTTTGGAAATGAATTTCATGTCTTTTCATTTCATTTAATCCATGGTTACCAGATCAGTAATGAACCTGTGGTTATGTTTCTCACTCTCAGCCTTTCTTAGAAAAATATCTCAAGCTCCAGGACACGTGTGGTGTCCACAACCTCCATGCGGTGCCTGGGATGCTCGGTGGCTTCATAGGTGCCATTGTTGCTGCATCAGCCACAGAATCTGTTTATACTAGAGCTGGGTAAGTGACAGGAAACTGTGTATGTACATCTGTTAGTTTGTTCTCACTTTTTGACATTTTTATACTATACATAATATACATAATACTAAAACATAATTCCCCTGTGGTACTTAATTATGTTTGAAATGCAAACAACTTTTAACGCACCTTTGTTTGATAAAATAAAGGCATTTTATTTTATTCTATTCTATTCTAACTTTAGAAATGCTGGGAAGTCATTTATTTAGCAATATGTAGTAGCGCTGCAACTGACGATTACTTTTGTAATTGATTAATTTATCAATTATTATCTTGATTAATTGTTTGGTCCATAAAATGTCAGAAAATGTTTTTTTTTTTTTTTAAAGTGTTTGTCAAACCTGGAAACGATGATGTTCTTGAACGTATTGTTTTGTCTGTCTAGGTTGGTCAACACATTTGACTTTGAAGGAAAGTTTGAAAACAGAACTGTTGGAACTCAGGGAGGTTTCCAGGCTGCCGGCACGTGTGTGTCGATTGCGTTCGGAATCGTTGGCGGTGCATGTGTCGGTGAGTGTGAAGAAAGTGTCATCTATCTATCTATCTATCTATCTATCTATCTATCTATCTATCTATCTATCTATCTATCTATCTATCTATCTATCTATCTATATACAGAGGTGATTCTAGAGTCTGTAGGGGCCCTAAGCGAAAATTCCCAGGGGGCCCTTCCTTCCAACCAGTGTTCATCACCATTATGTTATAAATAATCTGACACCAAAGAAAAATGTACGAGTTCAAAATATTTATTTTTCAAAATGAATGAAATAACATGGAAAAACCTTGTAATTAAAAAGTATGTGAAAATATAAATGTAAGAACAATAAAATACTCTAAATAGCTTTTAAGAAACTTTATAAACTATATAAACTAAACAAAAAAAAATACATTACACTGTAAAGAACCCACATTATAAAACAATATAAATATATAGAACAATAAAATACTGTAAATAACTGAAAAAAAACATGTATAAACTGAGTAAAAATTATCTATCTATCTATCTATCTATCTATCTATCTATCTATCTATCTATCTATCTATCTATCTATCTATCTATCTATCTATCTATCTCTCTATCTATCTATCTATCTATCTATCTATCTATCTATATACAGAGGCGATTCTAGAGTCTGTAGGGGCCCTAAGCGAAAATTCCCAGGGGGCCCTTCCTTCCAACCACTGTTCATCACCATTATGTTATAAATAATCTGACACCAAAGAAAAATGTACGAGTTCAAAATATTTATTTTTCAAAATGAATGAAATAACATGGAAAAACCTTGTAATTAAAAAGTATGTGAAAATATAAATGTAAGAACAATAAAATACTCTAAATAGCTTTTAAGAAACTTTATAAACTATATAAACTAAACTAAAAAAAATACATTACACTGTAAAGAACCCACATTATAAAACAATATAAATATCTATATCTATCTATCTATCTATCTATCTATCTATCTATCTATCTATCTATCTATCTATCTATCTATCTATCTATCTATCTATCTATCTATCTATCTATCTATCTATCTATTTTCTAATCTATAATCCTGTCTTATTTTTCTTTCAAAGGTTTAATCCTGAGATTGCCGCTCTGGGGCGACCCTGCTGATGACAACTGCTTTGATGATGAAGCGTACTGGGAGGTGAGCGTGCTCTTCTGCCACTAGATGGCGCTCGTGTCTCGTATACGTTGTATAAAGAGGTTGCAGCTTTTAACAGTGAGAAATCTCACTACTGTGTGTGTGTGTGTGTGTGTGTGTGTGTGTGTGTGTGTGTGTGTGTGTGTGTGTGTGTGTGTGTGTGTGTGTGTGTGTGTGTGTGTGTGTGTGTGTGTGTGTGTGTGTGTGTGTTAGGTCCCTGAGGAAGAGGAGTCCATCCATCCCATTCTGGAGTACAACAACCACATGGTTCACAAACACCAGGACATGTAAGTACATACTGTACATTATGACAACACACTCACACACACACACACACACACACACACACACACACACATGCCGTCCTCTCGTCCATTTTTTCCCCTAAACTGTGGTTTGTTTGCACAGATCCGAGTCAAACTTCTCTGTGGAGCAGAGTTAGAGCAGCTGAGCAGGAGATCGACCCCTCGTCGTCACGTCACTATGAACTAACTGTGAAACAACACACTGAATAATGACGGAGCCTGACACTAGAAAACAATGAGAGGCTCCACATCCAATGACAATCACCGCACACTATATGCCCGTTCAAAAACAGAATCAGTCTGGTTTTTGTCCTGTTAAATCAAAATCAAAATTAGATTTTACGTTGTTAATTATTTTTTTAATAATAATTTGTTATTACTGTATTGTGGAAGAAGCTTTTCTTAAATCTAAGAAAATGTGATTTTGTTTGTGTAGCGCAGAGACGAACCGAGAGGCGTCGCCAATGCTTTTGGAGATGCATCCCTCTCTCCTTATACAATAGCCAGTTTTGTAATACCTGCATAATTATTAATTCTCCTTGTCATTTATAATATCAGAAAGATGAAATCTCTCTCTTTCAAACCATGTAAAGATACTGTGCAAAATGTCTCAGGGCTCCATCCACTTGGTTGTTTTTATGTCAAATTCTGTGATTACTGACATTATGGATTGGACCGATGTGACTGAAAGTTGTGCAAGAGTTGAACTCATACGACACACGTGTATGTAAGGCTGGAGGAGTTCATATATGTTCTAAGTTAATAAGTTAATAAGAAATAAGTTTTCTGGATGAGTCCCAATAAAACGATTGAGTAATAATAATGATAGTTATATCACTGCTAAAACAACAACAAATCTAATATTGGCCTGAGACTTTCGCACAGTACTGTGTAGATCTTTGTAAGTTGTGTGTACAGATTTATTTTTGTGTGTGTGTGTTTGTTGCCTGATTTTATTTTTGTCGAGATCCACATTCTGAGTAACTATAGTAACTATGATGCAACCATCTGACATAGTGTCAAATGTTAACTTCGATGCACAAAATGTGACCGCTGTTGATAGTTTTGGTTTGGAAAAAGACAGAAATCAAAATGTCAAATGTAACTTGGTATTAAACAATAAAGTCATATAATATGTAAGCTGTTTTTGTTTTGAGTGGAATTATAATAAACGAGACACATTTTTGGTCAAATTTTGGACAAAAGAAATGGTGACATTTTGGACGACAGTATAGTATGACGTTTTTGTCAAGTTTTGGACACAATTTTTTGGAGAACATAGTAACGTTTGACTGAAAGTTTGTATAGTGTGATGTGTTTGTCATATTTTGGACGACATAGTATAGTATGAAGTTTTAATCAAAATTTGGACAACATAGTATAGTATGACGTTTTAGTCAAATTTTGGGCTAAAACAAAAATTTCAAAAAATTGTCAGATTTTGGACGACATAGTATAGTATGATATTTTTGCCAAATTTTGGACCAAAAGTTATTTTTCAAAAAATTTGTCAGATTTTGGATGAAATAGTGTAGTATGACATTGAGGTCGATGAAATAGTATAGTATGACAATTTGGTCACATTTTGGAGTAAAAAAATGTTTTCCAAAAACATTTGGACGACAAAATTTTACAAAAATGTCATACTATACTAATAGTATGACATTTTTGTAAAATTTTGGACCAAATTTATTTTCAAAAAAATTATCAGATTTTGGATGTACTACATAGTATAGTATGACGTTTATGTCAAATTTTGAACCAAAATTATAATTTTTTTTTTTATAATTCCAAAATTTCCAGATTTTGGACGAAATAGTGTAGTATGACATTGAGGTCGACGACAAAGTATAGTATGACGTACTACATAGTATAGTATGACGTTTTTGTCAAGTTTTAGACCAAAAAAAGGTTTTTCAAAAAAATGGTCAGATTTTGGACGACATAGTATAGCAGGGGTCACCAACGTGGTGCCCGCGGGCACCTGGTAGCCCGCAGGCAGCCAATACGGTGCCCGCGGGCTCACTTCACTTCACCTCACTTGCATGTATCCTTATGATCGCTCAGTAAAATATCTTTGATATTGTTTATACAAACTGATAATCGTTAGGAGTAAGCACTGGAATGAATGTGTATGCAGTTGAATGCATAATATTAATCATTTAAATGGTAAACAAACAAAAAAATATTATATGGTAGCCCTCCATATTATTTTTTACCCTTAAGGTAGCTCTCTGTCTCAAAAAGGTTGGTGACCCCTGTAGTATAGTATGTCGTTTTTGTCAAATTTTGGACAGAATTTTTTTTTGCAAAAAATTGTCACATTTTGGACGACATAGTATAGTATGACGTACTACATAGTATAGTATGACGTTTTTGTCAAGTTTTGGACCAAAAAAAGGTTTTTCAAAAAAATAGTCAGATTTTGGACGACATAGTATAGTATGTCGTTTTTGTCAAATATTGGACCACATTTTTTTTGCAAAAAATTGTCACATTTTGGACGACATAGTATAGTATGTCGTTTTTGTCAAATATTGGACCACATTTTTTTTTGCAAAAAATTGTCACATTTTGGACGACATAGTATAGTATGACGTACTACATAGTATAGTATGACGTTTTTGTCAAGATTTGGACCAAAAAAAGGTTTTTCAAAAAATGGTCACATTTTGGACGACATAGTATAGTATGTCGTTTTTGTCAAATTTTGGACCACATTTTTTTTGCAAAAAATGGTCACATTTTGGACGACATAGTATAGTATGACATACTACATAGTATAGTATGACGTTTTTGTCAAGTTGGACCAAAAAAAGGGTTTTCAAAAAATGGTCACATTTTGGACGACATAGTATATAGTATGTCGTCTTTGTCAAATTGTGGACCAATTTTTTTTTTCAAAAAATTGTCAGATTTTGGACGACATAGTATAGTATGACGTACTACATAGTATAGTATGACGTTTTTGTCAAGTTTTGGACCAAAAAAAGGTTTTTCAAAAAAATGGTCAGATTTTGGACGACATAGTATAGTATGTCGTTTTTGTCAAATATTGGACCACATTTTTTTTGCAAAAAATGGTCACATTTTGGACGACATAGTATAGTATGACGTTTTTGTCAAGTTTTGGACCAAAAAAAGGTTTTTCAAAAAAATGGTCAGATTTTGGACGACATAGTATAGTATGTCGTTTTTGTCAAATATTGGACCACATTTTTTTTGCAAAAAATGGTCACATTTTGGATGACATAGTATAGCATGACGTACTACATAGTATAGTATGACGTTTTTGTCAAGTTTTGGACCAAAAATAGGTTTTTCAAAAAATGGTCACATTTTGGACGACATAGTATAGTATGTCGTTTTTGTCAAATTGTGGACCAATTTCTTTTTTTCAAAAAATTGTCACATTTTGGACGACATAGTATAGTATGTCGTTTTTGTCAAATATTGGACCACATTTTTTTTGCAAAAAATGGTCACATTTTGGACGACATAGTATAGTATGACGTACTACATAGTATAGTATGATGTTTTTGTCAAGTTTTGGACCAAAAAATGGTTTTTCAAAAAATGGTCACATTTTGGACGACATAGTATAGTATGTCGTTTTTGTCAAATTGTGGACCAATTTTTTTTTTCAAAAAATTGTCACATTTTGGACGACATAGTATAGTATGATGTACTACATAGTATCGTATGACGTTTTTGTCAAGTTTTGGACCAAAAAAAGGTTTTTCAAAAAATGGTCACATTTTGGACGACATAGTATAGTATGTCGTTTTTGTCAAATTGTGGACCAATTTTTTTTTTCAAAAAATTGTCACATTTTGGACGACATAGTATAGTATGATGTACTACATAGTATCGTATGACGTTTTTGTCAAGTTTTGAAGTTTTGGACCAAAAAAAGGGTTTTCAAAAAAATGGTCACATTTTGGACGACATAGTATAGTATGTCGTTTTGGTCAAATTTTGGACCAATTTTTTTTTGCAAAAAATTGTCACATTTTGGACGACATAGTATAGCATGACGTACTACATAGTATAGTATGACGTTTTTGTCAAGTTTTGGACCAAAAAAAGGGTTTTCAAAAAAATGGTCACATTTTGGACGACATAGTACAGTATGTCGTTTTTGTCAAATATTGGACCACATTTCTTTTGCAAAAAATGGTCACATTTTGGACGACATAGTATAGTATGACGTACTACATAGTATAGAAAGACGTTTTGTCAAGTTTTGGACCAAAAAAAGGTTTTTAAAAAAATGGTCAGATTTTGGACGACATAGTATAGTATGTCGTCTTTGTCAAATTTTGGACCAATTTTTTTTTCAAAAAATGGTCACATTTTGGACGACATAGTATAGTATGACGTACTACATAGTATAGTATGACGTTTTTGTCAAGTTTTGGACCAAAAAAAGGTTTTTCCAAAAAATGGTCAGATTTTGGACGACATAGTATAGTATGTCGTTTTTGTCAAATATTGGACCACATTTTTTTTGCAAAAAATGGTCACATTTTGGACGACATAGTATAGTATGACGTTTTTGTCAAGTTTTGGACCAAAAAAAGGTTTTTCAAAAAAATGGTCAGATTTTGGACGACATAGTATAGTATGTCGTTTTTGTCAAATATTGGACCACATTTTTTTTGCAAAAAATGGGCACATTTTGGACGACATAGTATAGTATGACGTACTACATAGTATAGTATGACGTTTTTGTCAAGTTTTGGACCAAAAATAGGTTTTTCAAAAAATGGTCACATTTTGGACGACATAGTATAGTATGTCGTTTTGGTCAAATTTTGGACCAATTTTTTTTGCAAAAAATGGTCACATTTTGGACGACATAGTATAGTATGACGTACTACATAGTATAGTATGACGTTTTTGTCAAGTTTTGGACCAAAAAAAGGTTTTTCAAAAAAATGGTCACATTTTGGACGACATAGTATAGTATGTCGTTTTTGTCAAATTTTGGACCAAGTTTTTTTTGCAAAAAATGGTCACATTTTGGATGACATAGTATAGTATGACGTACTACATAGTAAAGTATGACGTTTTTGTCAAGTTTTGGACCAAAAAAAGGTTTTTCAAAAAAATTGTCAGATTTTGGACGACATAGTATAGTATGTCGTTTTTGTCAAATATTGGACCACATTTTTTTTGCAAATAATGGTCACATTTTGGACGACATAGTATAGTATGACGTACTACATAGTATAGTATGACGTTTTTGTCAAGTTTTGGACCAAAAAAAGGTTTTTCAAAAAAATGGTCAGATTTTGGACGACATAGTATAGTATGACGTTTTTGTCAAGTTTTGGACCAAAAAAAGGATTTTCAAAAAAATTGTCAGATTTTGGACGACATAGTATAGTATGTCGTTTTTGTCAAATATTGGACCACATTTTTTTTGCAAAAAATGGTCACATTTTGGACGACATAGTATAGTATGACGTACTACATAGTATAGTATGACGTTTTTGTCAAGTTTTGGACCAAAAAAAGGTTTTTCAAAAAAATGGTCAGATTTTGGACGACATAGTATAGTATGTCGTTTTTGTCAAATATTGGACCACATTTTTTTTGCAAAAAATGGTCACATTTTGGACGACATAGTATAGTATGACGTACTACATAGTATAGTATGACGTTTTTGTCAAGTTTTGGACCAAAAAAGGTTTTTCAAAAAAATGGTCAGATTTTGGACGACATAGTATAGTATGTCGTTTTTGTCAAATATTGGACCACATTTTTTTTGCAAAAAATGGTCACATTTTGGACGACATAGTATAGTATGACGTACTACATAGTATAGTATGACGTTTTTGTCAAGTTTTGGACCAAAAAAAGGTTTTTCAAAAAAATGGTCAGATTCTGGACGACATAGTATAGTATGTCGTTTTTGTCAAATATTGGACCACATTTTTTTTGCAAAAAATGGTCACATTTTGGACGACATAGTATAGTATGACGTACTACATAGTATATAGTATGACGTTTTTGTCAAGTTTTGGACCAAAAAAAGGTTTCTCAAAAAATGGTCAGATTTTGGACGACATAGTATAGTATGTCGTTTTTGTCAAATTTTGGACCAATTTTTTTTTGCAAAAAATGGTCACATTTTGGACGACATAGTATAGTATGACGTACTACATAGTATAGCATGACGTTTTTGTCAAGTTTTGGACCAAAAAAAGGGTTTTCAAAAAAATGGTCAGATTTTGGACGACATAGTATAGTATGTCGTTTTTGTCAAATATTGGACCATACTTTTTTTTGCAAAAAATGGTCACATTTTGGACGACGTAGTATAGTATGACGTACTACATAGTATAGTATGACGTTTTTGTCAAGTTTTGGACCAAAAAAAGGTTTTTCAAAAAATGGTCAGATTTTGGACGACATAGTATAGTATGTCGTTTTTGTCAAATTTTGGACCAATTTTTTTTTGCAAAAAGTGGTCACATTTTGGACGACATAGTATAGTATGACGTACTACATAGTATAGTATGACGTTTTTGTCAAGTTTTGGACCAAAAAAAGGTTTTTCAAAAAAATGGTCAGATTTTGGACGACATAGTATAGTATGTCGTTTTGGTCAAATTTTGGACCAATTTTTTTTTGCAAAAAATTGTCACATTTTGGACGACATAGTATAGTATGACGTACTACATAGTATAGTATGAGGTACTACATAGTATAGTATGACGTTTTTGTCAAGTTTTGGACCAAAAAAAGGGTTTTCAAAAAAATGGTCACATTTTGGACGACATAGTATAGTATGTCGTTTTTGTCAAATATTGGACCACATTTTTTTTGCAAAAAATGGTCACATTTTGGACGACATAGTATAGTATGACGTACTACATAGTATAGTATGACGTTTTTGTCAAAAACGACATACTATACTATGTCGTCCAAAATCTGACCATTTTTTTGAAAAACCTTGGACGACATAGTATGACGTACTACATAGTATAGTATGACGTTTTTGTCAAGTTTTGGACCAAAAAAGGTTTTTCAAAAAATGGTCAGATTTTGGACGACATAGTATAGTATGTCGTTTTTGTCAAATTTTGGACCAAGTTTTTTCTTGCAAAAAATGGTCACATTTTGGACGACATAGTATAGTATGACGTACTACATAGTATAGCATGACGTTTTTGTCAAGTTTTGGACCAAAAAAAGGTTTTTCAAAAAAATGGTCAGATTTTGGACGACATAGTATAGTATGTCGTTTTTGTCAAATATTGGACCACATTTTTTTTGCAAAAAATGGTCACATTTTGGACGACATAGTATAGTATGACGTACTACATAGTATAGTATGACATTTTTGTCAAGTTTTGGACCAAAAAAAGGTTTTTCAAAAAAATTGTCAGATTTTGGACGACATAGTATAGTATGTCGTTTTTGTCAAATATTGGACCACATTTTTTTTGCAAAAAATAGTCACATTTTGGACGACATAGTATAGTATGACGTACTACATAGTATAGTATGACGTTTTTGTCAAGTTTTGGACCAAAAAAAGGTTTTTCAAAAAAATGGTCAGATTCTGGACGACATAGTATAGTATGTCGTTTTTGTCAAATATTGGACCACATTTTTTTTGCAAAAAATGGTCACATTTTGGACGACATAGTATAGTATGACGTACTACATAGTATAGTATGACGTTTTTGTCAAGTTTTGGACCAAAAAAAGGGTTTTCAAAAAAATGGTCAGATTCTGGACGACATAGTATAGTATGTCGTTTTTGTCAAATATTGGACCACATTTTTTTTGCAAAAAATGGTCACATTTTGGACGACATAGTATAGTATGACGTACTACATAGTATAGTATGACGTTTTTGTCAAGTTTTGGACCAAAAAAGGTTTTTCAAAAAATGGTCAGATTTTGGACGACATAGTATAGTATGTCGTTTTTGTCAAATTTTGGACCAAGTTTTTTTTTGCAAAAAATGGTCACATTTTGGACGACATAGTATAGTATGACGTACTACATAGTATAGCATGACGTTTTTGTCAAGTTTTGGACCAAAAAAAGGTTTTTCAAAAAAATGGTCAGATTTTGGACGACATAGTATAGTATGTCGTTTTTGTCAAATATTGGACCACATTTTTTTTGCAAAAAATGGTCACATTTTGGACGACATAGTATAGTATGACGTACTACATAGTATAGTATGACATTTTTGTCAAGTTTTGGACCAAAAAAAGGTTTTTCAAAAAAATTGTCAGATTTTGGACGACATAGTATAGTATGTCGTTTTTGTCAAATATTGGACCACATTTTTTTTGCAAAAAATGGTCACATTTTGGACGACATAGTATAGTATGACGTACTACATAGTATAGTATGACGTTTTTGTCAAGTTTTGGACCAAAAAAAGGTTTTTCAAAAAAATGGTCAGATTTTGGACGACATAGTATAGTATGTCGTTTTTGTCAAGTTTTGGACCAAAAAAAGGTTTTTCAAAAAAATTGTCAGATTTTGGACGACATAGTATAGTATGTCGTTTTTGTCAAATATTGGACCACATTTTTTTTGCAAAAAATGGTCACATTTTGGACGACATAGTATAGTATGACGTACTACATAGTATAGTATGACGTTTTTGTCAAGTTTTGGACCAAAAAAAGGTTTTTCAAAAAAATGGTCAGATTTTGGACGACATAGTATAGTATGTCGTTTTTGTCAAATATTGGACCACATTTTTTTTGCAAAAAATGGTCACATTTTGGACGACATAGTATAGTATGACGTACTACATAGTATAGTATGACGTTTTTGTCACGTTTTGGACCAAAAAAAGGTTTTTCAAAAAATTTATCAGATTTTGGACGACATAGTATAGTATGTCGTTTTTGTCAAATATTGGACCACATTTTTTTTGCAAAAATTGGTCACATTTTGGACGACATAGTATAGTATGACGTACTACATAGTATAGTATGACGTTTTTGTCAAGTTTTGGACCAAAAAAAGGTTTTTCAAAAAAATTGTCAGATTCTGGACGACATAGTATAGTATGTCGTTTTTGTCAAATATTGGACCACATTTTTTTTGCAAAAAATGGTCACATTTTGGACGACATAGTATAGTATGACGTACTACATAGTATAGTATGACGTTTTTGTCAAGTTTTGGACCAAAAAAAGGTTTTTCAAAAAATGGTCAGATTTTGGACGACATAGTATAGTATGTCGTTTTTGTCAAATTTTGGACCAATTTTTTTTTGCAAATAATGGTCACATTTTGGACGGCATAGTATAGTATGACGTACTACATAGTATAGTATGACGTTTTTGTCAAGTTTTGGACCAAAAAAAAGGTTTTTCAAAAAATGGTCAGATTTTGGACGACATAGTATAGTATGTCGTTTTTGTCAAATTTTGGACCAATTTTTTTTTGCAAAAAATAGTCACATTTTGGACGACATAGTATAGTATATGACGTACTACATAGTATAGCATGACGTTTTTGTCAAGTTTTGGACCAAAAAAGGGGTTTTCAAAAAAATGGTCAGATTTTGGACGACATAGTATAGTATGTCGTTTTTGTCAAATATTGGACCACACTTTTTTTTGCAAAAAATGGTCACATTTTGGACGACATAGTATAGTATGACGTACTACATAGTATAGTATGACGTTTTTGTCAAGTTTTGGACCAAAAAAAGTTTTTCATAAAATGGTCACATTTTGGACGACATAGTATAGTATGTCGTTTTTGTCAAATTTTGGACCAATTTTTTTTTGCAAAAAGTAGTCACATTTTGGACGACATAGTATAGTATGACGTACTACATAGTATAGTATGACGTTTTTGTCAAGTTTTGGACCAAAAAAAGGTTTTTCAAAAAAATGGTCAGATTTTGGACGACATAGTATAGTATGTCGTTTTTGTCAAATATTGGACCACATTTTTTTTGCAAAAAATTGTCACATTTTGGACGACATAGTATAGTATGACGTACTACATAGTATAGTATGACGTTTTTGTCAAGTTTTGGACCAAAAATAGGTTTTTCAAAAAATGGTCACATTTTGGACAACATAGTATAGTATGTCGTTTTGGTCAAATTTTGGACCGATTTTTTTTTGCAAAAAATTGTCACATTTTGGACGACATAGTATAGTATGACGTACTACATAGTATAGTATGAGGTACTACATAGTATAGTATGACGTTTTTGTCAAGTTTTGGACCAAAAAAAGGGTTTTCAAAATAATGGTCACATTTTGGACGACATAGTATAGTATGTCGTTTTTGTCAAATATTGGACCACATTTTTTTTGCAAAAAATGGTCACATTTTGGACGACATAGTATAGTATGACGTACTACATAGTATAGTATGACGTTTTTGTCAAGTTTTGGACCAAAAAAAGGTTTTTCAAAAAATGGTCACATTTTGGACGTCATAGTATAGTATATCGTTTTTGTCAAATTTTGGACCAATTATTTTTTTGCAAAAAATGGTCACATTTTGGACGACATAGTATAGTATGACGTACTACATAGTATAGTATGACGTTTTTGTCAAGTTTTGGACCAAAAAAAGGTTTTTCAAAAAAATTGTCAGATTTTGGACGACATAGTATAGTATGTCGTTTTTGTCAAATATTGGATCACATTTTTTTTGCAAAAAATGGTCACATTTTGGACGACATAGTATAGTATGACGTACTACATAGTATAGTATGACATTTTTGTCAAGTTTTGGACCAAAAAAAGGTTTTTCAAAAAAATGGTCAGATTTTGGACGACATAGTATAGTATGTCGTTTTTGTCAAATATTGGACCACATTTTTTTTGCAAAAAATGGTCACATTTTGGACGACATAGTATGGTATGACGTACTACATAGTATAGTATGACGTTTTTGTCAAGTTTTGGACCAGAAAAAGGTTTTTCAAAAAAATGGTCAGATTTTGGACGACATAGTATAGTATGTCGTTTTTGTCAAATATTGGACCAAGGTTTTTTTTGCAAAAAATGGTCACATTTTGGACGACATAGTATAGTATGACGTACTACATAGTATAGTATGACGTTTTTGTCAAGTTTTGGACCAAAAAAAGGTTTTTCAAAAAATGGTCAGATTTTGGACGACATAGTATAGTATGTCGTTTTTGTCAAATTTTGGACCAAGGTTTTTTTTGCAAAAAATGGTCACATTTTGGACGACATAGTATAGTATGACGTACTACATAGTATAGTATGACGTTTTTGTCAAGTTTTGGACCAAAAAAAGGTTTTTCAAAAAATGGTCAGATTTTGGACGACATAGTATAGTATGTCGTTTTTGTCAAATTTTGGACCAAGGTTTTTTTTGCAAAAAATGGTCACATTTTGGACGACATAGTATAGTATGACGTACTACATAGTATAGCATGACGTTTTTGTCAAGTTTTGGACCAAAAAAAGGTTTTTCAAAAAAATGGTCAGATTCTGGACGACATAGTATAGTATGTCGTTTTTGTCAAATATTGGACCACACTTTTTTTTGCAAAAAATGGTCACATTTTGGACGACGTAGTATAGTATGACGTACTACATAGTATAGTATGACGTTTTTGTCAAGTTTTGGACCAAAAAAAGGTTTTTCAAAAAATGGTCACATTTTGGACGACATAGTATAGTATGTCGTTTTTGTCAAATATTGGACCACATTTTTTTTGCAAAAAATGGTCACATTTTGGACGACATAGTATAGTATGACGTACTACATAGTATAGTATGACGTTTTTGTCAAGTTTTGGACCAAGGTTTTTTTTGCAAAAAATGGTCACATTTTGGACGACATAGTATAGTATGACGTACTACATAGTATAGCATGACGTTTTTGTCAAGTTTTGGACCAAAAAAAGGTTTTTCAAAAAAATGGTCAGATTCTGGACGACATAGTATAGTATGTCGTTTTTGTCAAATTTTGGACCAAGGTTTTTTTTGCAAAAAATGGTCACATTTTGGACGACATAGTATAGTATGACGTACTACATAGTATAGTATGACGTTTTTGTCAAGTTTTGGACCAAAAAAAGGTTTTTCAAAAAATGGTCAGATTTTGGACGACATAGTATAGTATGTCGTTTTTGTCAAATTTTGGACCAAGGTTTTTTTTGCAAAAAATTGTCACATTTTGGACGACATAGTATAGTATGACGTACTACATAGTATAGCATGACGTTTTTGTCAAGTTTTGGACCAAAAAAAGGTTTTTCAAAAAAATGGTCAGATTCTGGACGACATATGTCGTTTTTGTCAAATATTGGACCACACTTTTTTTTGCAAAAAATTGTCACATTTTGGACGACGTAGTATAGTATGACGTACTACATAGTATAGTATGACGTTTTTGTCAAGTTTTGGACCAAAAAAAGGTTTTTCAAAAAATGGTCACATTTTGGACGACATAGTATAGTATGTCGTTTTTGTCAAATATTGGACCACATTTTTTTTGCCAAAATTGGTCACATTTTGGACGACATAGTATAGTATGACGTACTACATAGTATAGTATGACGTTTTTGTCAAGTTTTGGACCAAAAAAAGGTTTTTCAAAAAAATGGTCACATTTGGGACGACATAGTAGTATGACGTACTGCATAGTATAGTATGACGTTTTTGTCAAGTTTTGGACCAATTTTTTTTTTCAAAGAAATGGTCAGATTTTGGACGACATAGTATAGTATGACATTGAGGTCGACGACATAGTATAGTGTTACGTCCTTTATCTAAAAGCATCAGGGAAGCAACACAACAACCAAAAGATATGCAGGTCAACATGATGTGAAATTAAATTAAAGCTTTATTTCCAACAAGTCATCAAAAAGGTTCAACAAAGGTTTGTGAAACAGAAAATGGTGGGAGAAATGGGCCGAAGTGGTCGGTGCCAAATCATTGAAATCAAAAAAGCAAAACAAGGCCTGACTACTCATAACTCACAAGACAAAAAAATCAAAAAACAAAGGCCTAACTTAATTATCTACAGAGTCTTTATCAAAAAATACATGTGTGGCACCTGTGAAATATACCTACGTGATGTAAAAATGTAGGGTACCCACCTTACCGAAAGCACCAAATCTAACCACCACAGAATTACAATGAGTCAAAACTAAAGCTCACAGACAGCGCAATTGTGAGGGCAAGATGGCAGAGAGAGTGATGACTTGGCCCAGTCCATCACTGATTGGCCAACTCCTAATGAGGAACTGAGCTTCCCAGGTGGATCCCACTCAGGTTGTTAGCACCTGGGAAGAAAACAGAAAGGAGGGGAGGGGGGAAAGCAGAAATGCAAACACACGCATCCACACTCCAGCCCTCTGGCTGTTTGGCACGTAACATATTATAGTATGACGTTTTGGTCACATTTTGGACCAAATTTTTTTTTCAAAAAAATGGTCAGATTTTGGACGAAATAGTGTAGTATGACATTGAGATCGACAACATAGTATAGTATGACATTTTGGGGAAGTGTTTAGCTCAGATGGAAGAGCACCCAACCTGCCCCATGTGTTAAAGGTGAAGTAAGTAGTTTATAGTGCCATCTAGAGGAGAGGCTGAAATTTACAACAAAGAACTGCTCCTCTGCTCACCCCCTCCCTTCCCTGAGCGCTACGGTGTCCTCAGCCGGTCAAATGTCGTCCTCGTCGTCTTTCTCCGTGTCAGCAGATGAGGTTCGTGAGGTGAGGGAGAGGGCGAGCTACCGCGGCCGTAGCAGACGAAGCGGAGAGAGTGGAGGCGGGACTTCTGCTACAAGTAAAGAGACGCTTGATTTGTTCTCTCGCGTTTGTCCTTACAGGCTCCGGTAGAAACATGGCGTCTCGCTGCTAACAGTGGCTATGCAACCGCGGCCCGCGACCATGTTATTTTACATGACTTTTTGATACACTACGAAAATGAAACAAAAACTATTATACAGCGACTAGACAATGCAGGAGCACATAATATGTATAAAAAAGTGGATTTTGGGTTATATAAACCCATAAATACTACACATTGTCCCTTTAAGCCTATATTCCTCACTGCAGACGACACTGGTTCAAATTCCGCACCAAGCGGTCTTTCCTGCATGTCATTCCCCACCTCTCCGTTTCCTGTTTCACTATACTATCCATTAAAAAGGCAAAAACGTCCCCCAAAAAATTACCCAATTTTGGATGACATCGTATAGTATGACATTTTGGTCAAATTTTGGACGATAGTATAGTATGACGTTTCAGTCAAATTTTGGACGACATAGTGGAGTATGACATTTTTGTCATATAATGGACAACATAGTATAGTATGATTTTTTTTCATATTGTGGTCCAAAAAAAAAAAAGCCACATTTTGGAAGACAGCATAGTATGACGTTTTTGTACAATTTTGAACCAAATTTTCTTTTCCAAAAGATAGTCAAATGTTTTTGTCTAATTGTGGACTAAAAATAAAAAAAAAGTCACATTTTGGACGACATAGTATAAAAAGTCAAAATTATATATAACTTTTCATTGTTGAGAGATTGTGGACAGACATGTCTGAGGACATTTTGCTCATGCTGTTCTCCCTTGGGTCGAGCAATGAAACACATACAATTAGGAAAAAAAACAAGTTTTATTTTGTATTCAGTGAAAAAAATCAAACAGAAAATGCAGGTGATACTTTTGTGTCAAATCTTAAAATGCTGCTGGACGTGAACATTGTCTAACACTGACCTGGACCTCGACCAGGACCACAGGACCAGGACCATCTGATCAATGGTAACTCCATGTCAGTCCCAGGAAAAAAACACTTCCTCTTCCGACTTGCCTCCTGGTACAAAATCAATAATACGTACCTAACACAATGACGTGTGTTTGATTATAGAACAGAATAATGATTAAACCAGTCAGCACAGCCATTACATGTAAATCTTAAGAATTTGTGTAACAAAGTGATGATGATTTTAAGGGATAGTTTATTTGTCATGTGGTTTAAGAGGTACTGACTGAGACTGAGAACCACCCTGATGCTCACATTATGTCAACTTATGCCATGTCGATTTATATCTATAGCTTCCAAAATATCTGACGTTGATTTTGCCATCTTCAGTGGCAGCCATGTTTTCACTGAGAGCAATCCTCCATGTCTCACGTTGGTTCTAGATGCAGGGGTGCACAGCGCAGCAGTCATCATTTACTTTACGTCAGTACCTTATGCAACCACACTTGAAAGAAACTTGGACAGACCCTTTAAAGAATGAACTTGTCACATCAATGCGTTCCTGTGAGGAAGGACGGTCCATCTGTGAGTAACGAGTCCAGCTCAGTGATCCTGGTTAATGTACTGAACTGGATGAGTTAGTTTACTCAAACTGCCAACTCTGAACCCAAGCATGTTCCCGTGGTCCTGCAGCTCATCAAACATCTCGATCCAAGTCCAGATTTGAATAAAAAAGAAAAAAAAGTGACCCATGGTTCCTCTCATCTCCATCTGCTTTACTCCCTCACAGCTCGTTTTTCAGATGACTGGCTCTGTTGCCCTCGACGTCCGGCTTCTTGCTCTCTGTCTTCTTCTTCTTCTTGCTCTTCTTCTGGGCGTTGGCGTCGTTCTGCTGGTCGTGTTTGGCGTCGTCCTTCTTCTCAGCCTTCCCAGGGAAAACCTGTCCCTCCACCGTGACGTCTTTGCAGCGCTCTTGGGACACCAGGAAGTCTTTGACCTCCCAGGCCATGCTGCCGTCCCGCAGCATGAAGATCACTCTGTTGGAGCCCACCACGAACCTGCGGGAGGAACACACCAGGTTCTGTTCACTGGTTCTGCCACAGACTACAGACGCATATCCACTCTGATGTTCTGCTGATGTTACTGATAAAACTTATCTTTACAAAACAAGGCACACATTTGAGTGGACACAAACCAAACATGGCAAAATCTAGACTAATGCATTTCTTGACTGATGAGGAGACATAATTGTCAGCTCAAATGATGAAATATGATTAAGTTAATGGATGATATCCAGGCTCAGAATATGACCTTTATATAGTATTATTATCTGACTGGAAACTGAAGTTTTTGTAGCTTTGTAAACTGCTCACCAAAGCCCATAGAGAAAATCTGTGTTTTAAGCTCACATAAACACAGGATCTCCTGGTCTACTACTGCCTCGTTTGATTAGTTTGTGACTCTTAGTCAACTCAAAATAAGAATTTCAAACACAGAACCCACAATATATGTAATTTGGATTTATTGATGGAGGCAGCAGTGGATCAACAACTCCTATTTGCCTTGATCTAAAATCAGTGATTTTCTCTATGGACTTTGGTGCAGAGAGAGAATGAGCTGCTTAGAAAGCAACCAGGTGGTTCCAGGTGGAGTAGGCCAGCAGGGGGCGTATACATCAGGTAGTGCTGAGCACGTGTGAATCCCTAAAAAAAACCTGTACTATTACTTTAGGTTTAAGAACAATAAATGCTGCGAGTACTTTGACCAGTTCAACCGATTGCTTCCTCATCGTACTCAAGGAAATAAATCAGTTTATTGTCCTGACAATGGACTGTTCTACACCTGCTTCTCTCCTCCTTCTCCTCCCTTTCCTTTATACTTTCATCACAACTAGCCATGGCAGATGGCCCCGCCCCCAGTTCAAATTCCAACACCATTGCTGATTAAGTCCTTCAGATGAAAATGGTTGAAAATTCAAGAATAAACCTGGTGATGCATTGGATTATGTGGTATCAGATACAATTGTGAGTCAGGGCTGCTGTATTGCCCACTAAACACCACTAGATGTCACTGTCCTCACAAGAAGACAAACAAGAAGGACTCTGTAAAACTTCATCAGGCTTTGCTCATGCATGATTATTGATTAACCAGCAGCTAGTTGATGAGGGTTGGCTTTAGAGAGTAAAGTTACCTCTGAATATCAAAGTTGGCATTGAAGAGACTTCCCTGCCACAGGCCTGTAAGCTCCTCCGTCTCTTTCTCAGTGGGATTTCCCGACACCGTTGCAAACACCATCAGCGTCCGACCCTTCTTGGACATTTTGAGCAGGTCCTCAGGTTTGGAGGTGTCCATCTTCGATAAATCAATGGGGGGAGGAGACCTCTTGTGCTCTGGGAGGTCACCTTCTTCAATGTCATCGTCCTCCTGTGGAATTAGGAAAAAATTAAACATGAAATAATTTAAGCCCTTACTCAGTGAAAAAGGTCCCCACTTTTTATCATCAGGGTTCCCAAACCTTGGCTGACATCAAATTCAAGGACTTTTCAAGGACTTTCCAGGACCAATTGCCTAAAACTCAATGGCTGAATGTGCTTACACAGCTTCAGATGGGAGGGCAACTTGTAAGGCGTCTCCTTTTTATCGATTTGCAGCACGCTCAGAATCTGGACAAGTGATTGTCCTTCGGATCTTTGTCAAAGTCAGTCTTTGTAATTGTCTTTGGTGAGACAGAGATCTTGGAATTTTTCATTTACCAGACATCACTTCATTTGCTCTCTCACTGAATGTTACTCGCTCATTTGTGTTGTCTAATTTTGCTATCTGGACGTCTGTCTTAACTGTTTTTGCTGCTGTAACAAGTGAATTCCCCTGTTGCGGGTGAAATAAAGTTGATCTTATAATATATTAAAAATGCAAAATACACAGCATAAAAAATACAGTGACACACCTTTAAATATCTATTAACCAAGACAACGTTGGAATTACAATTGACACTTCATATTAGCGGAATGCTATTATTTTTCTTTATAATAACCAATACATTTAACAGTTTAAATGTAATTGAGTAGGGAAACACATCCTGTGCCACAGTAACTGGTGCGTCAATTCTAGGAAAATAAAACGAACATAGTAGTTGTGTCAAAGTGCTAACGCTAGCAGCTCAGTGTTTTACTGATAATGCACGTCTAAGCTAAAAGCTAGCAGCTAGCTGAGTGACGGAGAGGCTTCACGAACCTCCCACTGTTCCAGGAGTCGCGCCATATCTGCGTCGTTGTAGTCGCGGATGTCTTTCTTCTTCTTTTGGGGCTTTTCATCGCCGTTTGTCGCTAAAATACAAAGCAAAGTGACGCAGAGCAGAAGAGCCGCACATCTCCACCTGAAGTCCGCCGCCATGTTTACAGATGGTAGGTTTTGATTGGCTGTGCAGTCTGCCGGTCACGAGGCGTGAGCAGATGTTACGTCATGCGTCGTAAAGAGGCCGGCCGGCAGCACGCGCCCGCTATGAGAAAGAATTTCAAAATAAATCTGATTAAAGACTGATTAATCTAATAGATAAAACCTAATTTATTTATTACAAATTACTTTTCTTCTAAACAATCATCAAAGTAAAAACAGCCAATAAAGAAAATAATGAAGCAATAATACTGAACAAAAAGAACAATACAGTATGAAAAAGGGATAAAACAATCAGCTCAAATTTTAACCTGTTTTTTTTCACATACTGTGTTTATATTTTTTTATGGTTTTTATTGTTTGTTTTGTACTTTTCTTTATTTATCCATCCTGTCCTTGTCCTTGTCCTTATTGTTATTATTATTATTATTAGTTTTGATTATCTTTTTCATTATTATTATTATTATTATTATTATTATTATTATTAACAATAATAATAATTATTATTAATTAATTAAGAATTATCATTTTTATTAGTAGTATTATTAATAATAATACTAATAATAATGATAATATTAATAATAATAAAAACATACTATATTGTCCTTTTATAAGATGATTCAACTCATTAAGAGCACATTCATAGATATATAAACAACAACAACATATTTTTAAAAGCCAGCCTGATTTCCTCATGAAGTTTGCTCCATCCATGGTCCTTCACAGATAATAATATAAAGGTCAGTTTGAAAAAAAAAAAAAACCTTGACACAACACTGATATGATGGTGAACATGACGCCATTGAAACATTGCTTTCCCTTCACAAAGCAGTGTGTGTGTGTGTGTGTGTGTGTGTGTGTGTGTGTGTGTGTGTGTGTGTGTGTGTGTGTGTGTGTGTGTGTGTGTGTGTGTGTGTGTGTGTGTGTGTGGGCCAGCAGAGTTCACAGGGTCAAGGAGATCACATGGAGATCAGCCTGGCTGACAAAAAGCATAGAGCTGTTTCCTCTCTGGTGGACTCCACCCAATGGCACTGTGCCCTGCGCAGCTGCAAGTCCCTCCCACACACACACAAACACACACACACACACACACACACACACACACCCTGAGCTTCCAACTAAGTCTGCTGCCATGCAACGTACACCACTAGTCATTTTTGGAAGAATTTGACATCTAATAATCCACAATTCCAAAGTAAAAGCACACGATGTGCAACAAAGCAGTGGTTCTCAAACTGTTTATCATGACGGAGTTTTAGGGCCAAGAATAAAGTTGAACAATAAAGTTGTAATATGAGAAAAAAAGCCATAACATTATGAAAATAAAGTCAGAATACTAAGAGAAAAAAGTCGTACTATATTAAGAGAAAAAGGTTATAATATTATGAGAGATATTACTGATCTGAAATCCAGAAATTTGATTTTGAAGTATATAAAATTAACATAACAACAATTAAATTTTCAAAAAGCATTTTTTCATTTGTGATATATACTGAAATATTAAATAATGTTATATTTCTTGTCCTGAAACCAAATTGTCTTTGGGATTTAAAAAAGTTTTATAAAGTTCAGTTTAACTCAGCAAATAAATTCTGACTTTGCGTAAAAAAGTGCAAAAACAATGTAAAAACAGAAGAAGGGACAATTATACACACAGTATGTTTTGACTTACTTCGTTCGTTCCTTCACTAAATCAGCATTACAGATAGAATTTGATCTATTTAAACCCCTGTCTTTATAAATGTAATGGGGAAAACTGCCTAAATGCTCTGTTCTAAGGGTTAATAGGGGGCGTGTCGTTACAAATCGCCTCTTATTTTGAAATCAAGCGCTTCCGGTCTCGTTGTAGCTAGCCGGGCTAACCGTTGACTTGACGCAGCAACAGGGACAGGGAGGGAGGGTTTTCTCATGGCACAAACCGTCAGCACTGAAAGTAAAAGCAGTCAGAAAAGTCCTCGGAGCTCCGTGACCGCCGCGGAACAACAGTCTCTCGCCGCGGGGTCGTTCATGTGAGTGAACCGGCAGCAGCTTACAAACATGGCGGAACATTATTTGTGAAGAGAAGGCGGCCAGTCGCTCTGCCACAACTTTTTTTTTTTTTTTTTTTTTTTTTGCTGAAGTCCAGCAGCCGTTTGAGCCGCGACCACACCCTCCCCGCTTCCTCATAGTCGCGAAGAGCGGCAGCGGCGGCGGCAGCAGCGGGAATAACGGCCGCTTTTCTCCCCGCTGCGTGGACGGACGGCGTCGTGAGCCGCGGTGGTGGGAGCCACAGCCGGAGAGAGAACGACTGAAATGTTGACGGGCCACCGGCCGGTATGGATGTGAGAGGCGGCTCCACGCAGAGGACATGCGGGGCCACACGGCACTCTCCGCTCCCGAGTTAAGACGCGGCGGAGGCGGCGGTGAAGGAGGAGGAGGAGGCGGTGGTGAAGGAGGAGGACGGACACACGGACGATGCATATGGAGTCGAGGCGACTGCTCGCTACTAACCCAGGGCTGTGTATGAAAAAGAAGAGATTCAAAGTGGATTAAAGGGCGTTTGTGTTTTTTAATTATTGCTTTATTTTGAACTGTAGCCCTGACAGTGGATTTTATTCGGGAGAACTTTATGAAATAATGGTGCTGGAGCAGCAGGGCCGTCACCAGGATGAAGCGACTGAGGGGGGCAACTTTTTTTATGAAGTAAAATCAATTAACGTAACAATAGCATAGATTCAGAAAAGCCAAAATAACACTAGACTACTCTTTCTAGGTTAAATATACGCAAATTGGAGTATTGGCGACCTTCAAAAGAATACATTTATGAACGATTTCCAGTGTAAATTAGCCGGGGGAGACGCGTAGAAACGACTCCGCTCCAATTTAGTACAATAGTGTGGTCCCTTGTCGTAACATAGCTTGATAGTGTTTTATAGACGCATAACGCTAAAGGGGCAAACAAATCCAACAGAGGCGCCCACGCCTCCTAGTGGTGCTGAAGGGAAGCGCAGCTCTTTTTTCGCTATTGTGACGAGCTGCTCGGGTGTTGCCCCGCGTGGAAGCAGCATGAGTTCTACACCAGCACGGTCAAACTCTGTGGGAACAATCTGGACGAGATCTCGGTGCTGTGTCAGGCTGGACTCAACATGATATCCCATTGATTATAGTGGGGGGGGGAAACTGAAGGACTCTTACCTCTAAGTGAGGTGCAGTTTTCCTAGCAGATGTAATGTGTTTGAAAAGAAAAGGGCCTTCTGACATTGTTTTCATTTATTAATTCTCAATCTGCACTTTGCCTTGTTTTACGAGGCACCCTGGTGGCACTGCAGCTTGTGTGTGATTTTTTTTTTAAAAACATTTTATTTTAAAGCAAAAAAAACCTGTGAATCTGTTCCATAAAACCTGGGATTAGAATGAGGATATTGACTTTCTTTTATATATATTTATATATATAAATAACAACAAAATATTTTCAGGGCATTTAAATTTATTTAGCATCAAGATAAAATAAATCATATAACTTCTAACACTGATTATTCAGAAGTTATTAGTGATTGGCTGTGTTGCGTCGTAACATTACAAATAGCATTTAAAGGTGAACGAGATTATATTATATTGAAGAGACACATTCATCGACAGCGGGGATGTTATTGAAACACATACAGTAATTGACTTGTTTACATTGAGAATACATGTCCTGTGTGTCGGCTTATAAACGATGTATAGTCGATGATCTATACTCTGAAGGAATTTAAGGAAGACTGTTCGGCCAGTTGTTCAAGGAGTTTGTAAAAAAAAGAAACAAGAAAAAGCAGTGAGGTGAAGTTTACCTTGGAAATATGTCTTAAACACTTCAGTGTGGTGTGCAACAGAAACTTTAAATAAGTGAATCCCTCCAGAAGAGCATTTTGACCCCCCCACCGCCCCTCCACACTCACACACCTATCTCCTTATTATGGCTAGTGGTGGTTCTGGGAAATCAGCTAGCGAGGGATCAACCAGCACACCCACTGGCAGCCTGCAGCAGAGGAAACGTCTCTCCTCCATCTGTGACACATGTAAGGGCAAGATGCAGCTGGTGGCCGACCTCCTCCTGCTGGCCAGTGAGACCCGGCCGGTCATGACATCCGAGGGCGTGGCCGTGGCCGACACGTTCGACCAGTGCCGCGACACGATCATCGCCAGGACTAAAGAGCTCTCCATTCTCACCCACGACATCCAGAGCCAGCTCAACATGGGCCGCTTCACCGAGGTGGGGGACCGCCTCTTGGAGATGGCCGACCTTGTGGTGTCGTTGACCGAGTGCTCCGCGCACGCCGCTTACCTGGCAGCCGTGGAGACCCCCGGCTCTCAGCCCTGCCTGCCAGGTCTGGTGGACCGATACAAAGTGACCCGCTGTCGGCACGAGGTGGACCAGAGTTGCAACGTCCTTCGAATCACCCCCCTGCCAGACCTCACCCCGCAGCTCCTCCTCGAGCTCTCTCAGAACATCTCCGTCAACCTCAAGACTCTCACGGACATCTCGTCGCTGGCCAGCGAGAGGTCCAGGGACCGCTTTGCGAAAGAGCAGTTCAAGTTGAGTGTGAAGAGCATAAGCACGAGCGGCACGGCCTTCCTGGCGTGTGTCAAGGAGGTGAAAACCCAGCCCAGCGAGCTGACCAGGAACCGCTGCGTCCTTTTCAGTGCCGCTCTGGTCCAGGCCGTCAGCGCCCTGGTCGGTTTCGCCACAGAGCCTCAGTTCCTGGGAAGAGCTGCGAGTATCTCCACTGAAGGGAAGGGGGTACAGACTGCAGTTTTAGGGGGGGCCATGAGTGTGGTTTCAGCCTGTGTCCTCCTCACTCAGGGCCTCAGGGACGTTGCCCAGCATCCTGAGAGCAGTTCCAAAATGGCCGACTACCGGGAGCGTCTGCGCAACTCGGCGTGTGCCGTGTCCGACGGCTGCACTCTGCTCACTCAGGCACTCAGAGAACGCTCCTCTCCAAGGACCCTGCCGCCAGTCAACTCTCATTCTGTGAATTAGCTTAGGACGAGGCGACACGATGTCCAGTCCCCTCTGTCCTGTCCTGACGTACCAAAGAGACTCAGCTGGGTCGTCCCTGTTCATCAGGTTTGAGTCAGAGTAATGTCAGGTGAAAGCCGCGGCTCTGCGTCAGGTTCAAAATGTGTCGGAATACAAAAAGAAAAGAGCACAAAAAAGCCCCCCCCGACCTCTGCATGGTTCTGTGTCGCGCTGGATGCGACTCGGACCGCGTCGTTGTAACGGGACGACTCGACCTGCTCCACCTGACCCCGGCATCACCTGACAGTCCGCTCTCATCGACAGACGGCAAACCTGAAACATTTACCTCAGTTTTCAGCTCCGGTGAAAACACCAGCCTTGATGATGGATGTAGCCTCGCTGTGTGAACCTATGGTTGGCTGACCTGCTCAGTTTCATGTGCTTTGTGAGATTGGAAAGAGTGATCCGAGTGTCTCCGTGTTTTCTTTCTTTTCTTTTCTTTTTGTTTTCAACGTGTGAATTCTGAATTGGTTAAAAGCTGCTGTGAGTGTGTGCCATAGGTTTTACACTATTTACCAGACGTCGCATAGTATTTTAAAGTGTTTTGATCATGCATGTAATGGAGTATTTATTTCAACTATTAAAAATGTTTCTGGTATGTCGTTGTATTGCTAAAGTACTTTTGCTTGCAGGCTAATATGATGAATCGAAGAGAAAGTGACCCTTTCTAACAAGGAATTCCACATAAAAGGGTTTTTATAAAAAATTAAATGAATGGTTATTAGTGTTAAAAGTGTATGCCATGTTAACTTAATCTTGCCATTAGACAGCCTTGTACAACAGGAACCTTCAGTTTGTGTTGCTTTGTAATCCACGTAATCTCCTGCACCAAAGTCCATAGAGGAAATCAGCGATGTATTGATCCTCCGCTGCCTCCGTCAGTGAACTTACATGAGATACTTTGTGAGTTTGGTGTTTGAAATCTTCAGTGTGAATTTACCTAAATAACTCAAACCTGTGAAAACAGGCTGTAGTAGAGCAGCAGCTCCTGTGTCCATGCAAGCTAAAAACCATCCGGTTTTCTCTCTGGTGTGGATTGTGAACGGATCACAAAGGCCGTTTAATGTTGAGATAAAGTGCTGAACCTATTCTTTAACGTGTTGTTGATGTAAGCTGGTGGGGATTTCATTAGGCAAGCCTTCTGTTTAAGTGGATACATTTTTCTTGGTGTTGCCTCTGGCAGCCATGTGCTCAGTCAGCTCTGATTATGTCCATACCTCATACAACCACCTGAACTACCACTTTTATATTATATATAATATATATACATTATATTATTATTATAATATATGATATATATTATTTAAAAAAAGTATAAGCAGTATAAAACCTCTGCATCTATCGGGCAGTTGATAAACAATAAATTGGACACTTAGTATATAACTAAAAATCACATTGAGCTGATCTTTATATGTCTCATTATTTAGTTTTATCTGTATAATATAGTCTTTTCCTGTGTTCTCTTCTCTCTCCAGTTCAACTCAGGTCACACTCCTGCAGTAAAGCCATCATAAGATCTAAATTCTGGCAAACTCAAACACGCAAAATGCTCCTTTTAATGAAACATATTACACCGGGATGTTCTTGCTGGATTTTATTGAATATCACAGTTCGGGGTAAAAATGTTGACATGACTGGCGAGTAACCTCATAAAAAGTGCACACTCTGCTGCTTTATCTCACTGTTGCACAGCATTTTTCAACAAGAAATTGTGATTGGTGCCACTTGGTAATCCACTCACTCTCCCACACCAAAGTCCAAAGATGAATTTGGTAAGTTTGTGTAATTTTTGGGTTAATGCCAAAGAAGTGACAAAACAACTCACCGACGGAGGCATTCGTGGTGTACAATCGGCAATTTTCTCTATGGGCTTTGGTGTGAGAGAGTTGAGCAGTTTAAGATGTAGTAAAAAGGAACTCTTTTACCGTAAGATAGCACAGAAAACTTATTATGATATTGTAGACGCTGTTGATGTGGATTTTTTAGTTGGGCATTTAAGTGGCTAAAAGCCATTGTTTTACCCAGTGTTCCTCCTAGCAGCCATGTTTTCACAGGGACTCGAGACAAAGAGTCTAAATAATTTCTCTTTTTATACTTGCATTATAGCAAGTGTTATGTTATTCATTTACTTCATTACTGTGTCAATTAAAGGGACACTGTGTAGTATTTATGGGTTTATATAACCCAAAATCCACTTTTTTATACATATTATGTGCTCCTGCATTGTCTAGTCGCTGTATAATAGTTTTTGTTTCATTTTCGTCGTGTTTCAAAAAGTCATGTAAAATAACATGGTCGCGGGCCGCGGTTGCATAGCCACTGTTAGCAGCGAGACGCCATGTTTCTACCGGAGCCTCTAAGGACAAACGCGAGAGAACAAATCAAGCGTCTCTTTACTTGTAGCGGAAGTCCCGCCTCCTCTCTCTCCGCTTCGTCTGCTACGGCCGCGGTAGCTCCGCCCTCTCCCTCGCCTCACGAACCTCATCTGCTGACACGGAGAAAGACGACGAGGACGACATTTGACCGGCTGAGGATACCGTAGCGCTCAGGGAAGGGAGGGGGTGAGCAGAGGAGCAGTTCTTTGTTGTAAATTTCAGCCTCTCCTCTAGATGGCACTATAAACTACTTACTTCACCTTTAAAGCTCACATAGAGTGGTCCTGTTGCACATAAATGTTAGTAATGGAGGTCTACTTACATATATTAACTTGTTTTTATGGTCAAAAACCTCCTAGTTTCTGTAAACTAGCCGATAGAAATCCTCTTTTCTGACAGTGTTTTTCAGCCGCGATGTTTCAGAGTGAACTTTCACCCCCAGGAGACAGAGTCTTGTGATTGGCCAGTACTATCCAGCACATCCGTTCTCAGAAGCGCAGCGCCCCCCTCTGGAACGGCGGATGCACTGCTCCTCATTATCAAAACATTGTTTTAACAGTGTTTAAAAATAGCTTCATCACGACTCCCCGCCGCAGTCCCTTTTATGACTTTAAACCGGAGTCAGACCCAGAGTCAGAAGACACTGTTGCTCGTGAAACACCTCCACAACGGACGTTATTCTTCTTCTGCGGTTCAATGTACGTAACCGGATGTGCCCGGACTAGTGCCCGGATGAGGACGATCGGTTGTTCAGGAGAACCGCTGCTTACGTAACTATTACGGGATTTTCAGTGATCTCGTTGAGCCCCGAGATTACAATAAAACACAACGTTCTCAGCAATGGCTGAACTGTTTGTTTCGAACCGTCAGGGCTTCATAAACAAGGTAATGACGCAGATACACACCAAAAAAAACAGCGATAATAGGAACTTCCGGTCTAGTTCAGCTGTAAGAGACTCTCAGTTAAAAAACACAAAAACTGAACACCAGCAAAACTGTTTTCAGCTGTGTTAACATCATTGCACAAGGGTTTTCAAGGGTTTTCTAATCATCCAATAGCCTTCCAACGTGATTAGCAAACACAATGTACCATTAGAACACTGGAAATGGGCCTCTATACACCTATGTACATATTCTATTAAAAACCAGACGTTTGCAGCTAGAATAGTCGTTTACCACATTAACAATGTATAGTGTATTTCTGGTTAATTTAATGTTATATTATATATAAAAAATAAGGACATTTCTAAGTGACCCCAAACTTTTGAATGGTATTGGAAATGGTTTTATAACTAACCTGAAGTAAAACTTCAAACGAGCAGCGTATATATATATATATATATACAGCACTCTGGGTTTTTTGAGGCCTCTGCCTCTGCCTTCCTGACAGAACACAGTAAAGGCCAAATCTGCTGCTCCACAACAGGAAACCTATAGCTCACGCTATCAGGAGTGGCTTCCTTCACACCACATATTGCTGGAGTCCTAATTTTCTGGGCAAGGTTTCGCCCATTTCCTGCTGCAGGAGGGAAACACTTGCCTATCCTTCTCCCCAGGCGGGTTAACCGTCCCCGCAGCTCTGACGACAGCCACCTCCGAGGAGCAGGAAGCCGCCTTCAGTCTGACACACTGACCTACTCTATGTGCAGCTGTAAGCCACAGTTTCAACAACAGGAATATGTGTATGAACTGGAATTTGGAGTTTTTGAATGAGGTACTACTTACTCATCGCGCGTCCTAAAACCAGGCAGTGAAGACATGGAGGACACTGTCCACAGTAGTCCTTAAAGTGACACATTTCAAATTAGTCAGGGAGGCAGCAGTGGATAAACAAATAGGCAATTTTCTGTAAGAACACTGTTGTGAGAGTGTGACTGGTTTACAAACAGACACAAATATTATTAGTTTCTGTCCCATGAGAAAAAGAAGATGTTAAACAGTAGGAATAAGTTAAGTGAACCATATTTTGGTGAACTAAACAGTTTGTTCCTGGTGTCCTAGAGCGGAGTGGGCTCAAAGTGGGCTCTTGTCTTTGTTTGGCAGCACAGGTGAACGGGAGAACGGGAGAACGGGGGAACGGGAGAACAGGGGAACAGGAGAACAGGAGAACAGGAGAACAGGAGAACGGGAGAAGTGGAAGAACTAGGGAACGGGAGAACAAGGGAACGGGTGAACAGGGGAACGGGAGAACAGGAGAACGGGGGAACAGGAGAACAGGGGAACAGGGGAACGGGAGAAGGGGGGAACGGGAGAACAGGGGAACGGGAGAACAGGAGAACATGGGAACGGGAGAACGTGGGAACAGGAAAACCAGGAGAACAGGGGAACGGGAGAACGGGGGAACAGGAGAACGGGGAAATGGGAGAACGGGGGAACAGGAGAACAGGGGAACGGGAGAACGGGGGAACGGGAGAACGGGAGAACAGGAGAACAGGAGAACGGGGGAATGGGAGAACGGGGGAACAGGAGAACGGGGGAACAGGAGAACGGGGGAATGGGAGAACAGGAGAACAGGGGAACGGGAGAACGGGGGAACAGGAGAACGGGGGAACAGGAGAACGGGGGAATGGGAGAACAGGAGAACAGGGGAACGGGAGAACGGGGGAACAGGAGAACGGAAGAACAGGAGAACAGGGGAACGGGAGAACAGGGGAACGGGAGAACGGGTGAACAGGTGAACAGGTGAACACAGGAGAGTCGTAGAAACCTGAGAAGAGTAAACTGACCCTGGCTGAATTATTTATGTCTGCCAGATTAAATGACTGTGCTGTTTCTCTGACTCTCGTCATGTGACACTGCAAACCATTAAACCCCCCCCCCCCACCCCGACACACACACACAGAAGAAAATGTATGCTTTTGTAGATCGACAATATATTCAGTTCTACACAACACAGCTGTGGAAAAGTACGACTTCAGTAAAGAATATGAATTTGTCAAGAACCAAAAGCTTCTGTGAGACTTCATTTTTAACATCTTCTTAATTTAAACAACATTAACAGAATGCTTGTCTGATGTCGAGTTGGACACAACTTCAAAGGCTCCTGCTCTACAGGACCTTGAGAAACACTAACATGACCAGGATGTGTGAAATTGTCCCCAGAGGAGGAGACGTTCATGGAAAGGAGCGCTCAAAAGGAGGTGTTCAGAAGAAGCATTCAGGAAGTGTTCAAGGAGGAGGAGTTCAGCAAGAGGTGTTCAGGAGGAGATGTTTGCGAGGAGACATTCAGGAGGTGGATTACAGGTGGAAGAGTTCAGGAGGAGAACCTCAGCAGGGAACATGTTGGAGGAAGCGTTCAGGAGGAGGACCTCATGGGGGAGCATTCGGGAGCAGGATCTCAGAAGGAAACTTTCAGGAGGAGGCATTTGGGAGGAGAAGCTCAGGATGAGGTGTTTAGGAGGAGGCACCAAAAAGGAAGCATTTAGGAGGAGGAGGAGCTCAGAAGGAAGCATTTAGAAGGAAGCATTTAGAAGGAAGCATTAAGGAGGAAGCATCCAGGATGAAACAATTAGGAGGAGGCACTCAGGAGGAAGCCTTAAGGGGGAGGGAAAACTTTCAGCAGTAGAGATTCAGGAGGAAGAAGTCTTTATTTAGCGTTAGATGGCTCCTCCTCCCAGCAGCTCCTCTTGCGATGCCGCAGTTGTTTTTGCAGGTGATGGAACTCAACAGTTGCTCCTCAGCCTTGACATTTGCTCTGTTTCTCTGAAAACACTGTACTGTGTTCACACTCTGCCACAGAATGTGGAAACTTGTTCGTCTCCCGGGTCCAGTTTTAATCCCAGGCCTCGCCCTTCTTTGGCTCCAGGAACAGCACGAGGCCGACCTTTGACCTCAGCCTGTCGTTCTCCTGGACCTGGAGGTGGAGGAGGAGATGGTCAACTTCCACACACACACACACACACACACACACACACTGACCTTTGAGCCAATATGACAGAAAACTTTCTTTTTTGGAACCGGAGAGGTCGGTTCCTTGTGACGAGCAGACACTATTGTTAACACACACACACACACACACACACACACACACATACATACACACAAACACACACACACCCACACACAAACACAGCATATCCTGTCCTCGCCTCGCCCTGCTCACCATTGTTTTCACACAAACACAAACATTAACTGGGCTGGAACTCTTCATCAGTAATCACCTCATCCATGTGTGTATGCGTGTGTGCGTGTGTGTGCGCGTGTGTGTGTGCATGTGCGTGTGAGATGATGTGAGCACAGTTTGCACATCCTGCTCCTAACAGAAGAGACCAAAGGTTATTTTTAACCCTTACTTCCTCTTGTCTCAAAGCCAGGTGGAGACTGGATGACTTCATCACAGCCATCAACAGAGGCGTCAGCACAGTCTCCAGGATCATGTGTCACACTAATAAAACCTACTTAAAGGTGAAGTAAGCAGTTTATAGTGCCATCTAGAGGAGAGGCTGAAATTTACAACAAAGAACTGCTCCTCTGCTCACCCCCTCCCTTCCCTGAGCGCTACAGTATCCTCAGCCGGTCAAATGTCGTCCTCGTCGTCTTTCTCCGTGTCAGCAGATGAGGTTCGTGAGGCGAGGGAGAGGGCGGAGCTACCGCGGCCGTAGCAGACGAAGCGGAGAGAGAGGAGGCGGGACTTCCGCTACAAGTAAAGAGACGCTTGATTTGTTCTCTCGCGTTTGTCCTTACAGGCTCCGGTAGAAACATGGCGTCTCGCTGCTAACAGTGGCTATGCAACCGCGGCCCGCGACCATGTTATTTTACAAGACTTTTTGAAACAACTACGAAAATGAAACAAAAACTATTATACAGCGACTAGACAATGCAGGAGCACATAATATGTATAAAAAAGTGGATTTTGGGTTATATAAACCCATAAATACTACACAGTGTCCCTTTAAGTCAGATTTCTCGTTTTTCTTTCTCAGAATGTGACTTTTAATCGCAGAATTAAAGAAGAAGAAATCCATGCCTGCTTTAAACCAGGTCAGTATAAAGCTTTGTTATACTGCCCTCTACAGGTATCTGAAGGAGTTACACCTATGATCACTCGTCACCAGAGAGACCGATGTAATTTAAAAACTCACACCACTGTTACAGTTCAATGTTTTTATGTCCATGCAAGATTTTATATTATTTTCTGTTTTAGGCATTTGTATTACACTTTTTTATATATATATTAAAATACAATTTTGAAAATATATTTCCTGTTAAAGAGCACAGATACAATGGAAATATAATGTATTCACTTGACAGATGAAATAATGTGATTTTAATTTTTCTGTTTTTTTATGTCCTGCTCAAAGACTTCTGCATTATTCAGATGATTTTTCTTGAAATAAAAACATAATATCTTCCCTGAATGCGTAAGATAATCGTTATTTTTTTCAAAAAATACCATTTTTCATTGAAAACCTTTGAAAAACTGAGTTTCTGAATTTTTTTTAACAAATTGAACTGCTCTATTTCTGCTGTGTTTTTCATTTTGAAAAAAGAAGCAATAATTTAGGTGCAAAAGTTTTATTTTTTTGTGGATTTATGGATTATTTACTTAACATTACATTTAACATTAAAATGCCCAATTCAAAGTTTAAATGTTATATTCTGCCTGTGAAATAATTTATACAATGAAATACTTAATCATATTGTTTTTTGTGTTAATCAAAAGTTTATTTAAATTATGTTTGGCTGCTGATTTCCAGAATAACATTCGAGGTTAATTCGATGTTGCAGCGTTCTTAGGCGTGGCTGCACTTACAGTGACACAGAAGAGCCACTAGAGGGAAGCACAACAACATGAATCTCCTCAGTCAGAGGATCTCTGACCCACGACTGTACATATTCTTGTAGTAATGTCTTACAAACTACTATATATTCTCTGACAAAGACTTATTTCTGTATCAAATTCTGGGAAATTAATGTAATTCAGATTTTTACCCTGATAAATATCTCTTAAAATAAAAAGCCACATCAGAATTTGATTTATGTAAATTTACGAAATGTATTTTAAAATTCCAAAATTCTTCTAGGAAACCACAGCAAGTATCCTGTGGCAGTGGTTCCCAAAGACTGGGTTCAGGACACGTCTGGGTCACGGGAGATGTTTCTTTGGGTCACCGAAACAAAATTGTAGAATTTTCCCCACGCTTTAGTCAAGGTTAATATACCTATATTTTAACATGCAAGATAATACTTTTTAGGTAATTTACCAGACATCTCCTGCAAATGATATTTGTTTACCATCGGAAAAAATGACAATAAGGTGTTACAGGAATTACTGGAAATAAGTTGCAACTTTATGCACCTGCACAACCAAGGTCTGATCAACCAAACCACCAGGTGAGATTAAGGTGGCTTTCACACCTGACTAACCCCCGATTTCCACCTTCTTGTGTGAATACGGCTGGAAATCCGGGGTTATCCCATATCTCATACTCATAATACATTAAACTAGACCTTTTCGTCTCATTTGGTTTGGTTGCTTTCACTACAGAGGAAACCGTACCAAAGTACGGCGGGCGGTTGATTTGGTGGTTGAGGTAGGTGTGAAAGCACCCTTAGTCAGAAGAATGCATGAACTTTCTGTATTTTTTTGTCATTTCTCAGTCAGCTTTAAAGGCTAAAATACACTGTGTACAAATAAGTGTTACCTTCAGATAATTAAGCGCCAAACCCATTGAAACTGCAATTTTTATTTATTTATTTGTTATCTCACTTCCACTTAATACATAAATTGTATTATATCTGAGTGTCAATCTGGGCTTTTGCCTTGGAAGTGATCGTTTTTACTACTCTCCACCAGATGGCGTCATTTTTGGCCATATGACACTGTGGCCGTTTCTCAGTATCCATACTTGTTCGTACTTGTCGGTACTCCAGTATGTACTTCCCAATACCTAAGTATGCCAGTACATACTGGCATACTTGGGTATCTACCAATCTACCAATGTCTACCAATCATTGCAGTCGGTAGA